>NC_036859.1:16463422-16583340 GCF_002910315.2 Salvelinus sp. IW2-2015
AGGATGGCTCAGGTTTATGTTCTCACATGACTCAGTGAGGAGGCAGGCAGGAGCCACCCCGACAAACCTGCTGAAAAGACTCCTCTTTACCTGAGGAGGCTGTCTCTCTCCATTTGACTGTCTGACTGGCCAATGATCCTCATTCACCTCACACCAAGCTTACACTGAGCACCGCCGTACCTTGTGTATTATAACTGAAAAAATCTGTTCAAAGTTGGGTTGGGTATGAGTTGAATGTAAATGATTAGCATTTGTGGTTTGTCTAAACAGAGAAGTGAAGCAGGATATCCATGATGGGTGTATGGCTCGATGAACACCCCCTACAGTGTGTGAAAACAGATCCATGTAGAAAGTGAACATCCCCATTCTTCTAGCCAAAGCGTCCCGCTGACACAGCAGCTGTGTTTGTTTTGTGTGTGTTGTTGTGTGTGTGTGTGTGTGTGTGTGTGTGTGTGTGTGGGTGTGTGTGTGTGTGTGGTGTGTGGGTGTGTGTGTGTGTGTGTGTGTGTGTGTCGTGCCAACGCAGGTGGTTAGAGGGGGGCTGCTATGGCTGTGAGCAGAACAACAAATCCGGTACAGTGTACACCTGAGGAGCTGTCATTGTCATCATCAGCCACTTTATAATGCATGAGAGAGACAGAGAGAGGGAGAAAAAGGGAGGGAAGTGAGAGAGTGACAGAGACACAGAGAGAGACAGGGGGGGGGGGATTTGGGACAGAGACAGTATCAAAGTTCTAGGTGTGAATCTTCTTCAGATTATTACCCAGCTCGCTCTCTCTCAGCCCTGAAGTCGCACTTGTCACGACCAGAAATCTCTCCTTCCACTCTACCCTTGTCCTCTCTCCCTCCCTCTTCACACCCTGTCTGGCCCAGCGGGTGTGTGTCCGGACACCTCCTCCAGAGAGCTCAAGGTGACACACATTTTAGTCAGGCTGCTTATGACTGGTTGTGGTCGTGTCCCCGGGTCCTCACACAACCAGACAACCAGCCAACCTGGCCTCACGTCCTCCACCTAGACCGCCAAAGCTCTAAACAAGAGCCCCTGAACAGAAGGTAAGCTACAGTACAAACACCAACACCCCCTACCAACCCCCGGAGCCATTTGTGGTTCTCTCAGAGAGAGACACTAATCTCCATACTCTATTGTGTGTTATGTGTGGGACTACTGGGAGCTAGCAAGAGCGGCAGGCAGGTTGACGAGGTTCCAGCTCTCTGACACAATCATTCATGGCTCATTGTATATGGTGTGTTTGGGGAGCGGAGCAGAGCAGAGAGAGTGCTGTTAGACGGCAGGGTTGGTATTTTTCTGCAGGGTCAGCAGAGGCTGGTGCCAAGCCAGCGTCACAGCGGATAAATCAATGAAACCCAATTAGACTCAGAGAAAAGCCAAGGTGAGAGGGAAATTGAACGGCACTAAAAAACACAGAGTTAGACTAAAAGTGATCCTCAACCCTTCTCCCTCAGTGGCAACTTTGTGAAAACGCAGAGATTAAATCAAACTTTTTTTGGTTCACTAACACTAACACTATAAAACTATCCACAACCTAGCGCTAGCGATGTGTTGTCATTGACCGGTAAATTGAGATATAGCGCTAGAAAAAGCCCAATGCAGCTTGGGATGTTTGAGAAGTACCCTGAAACTGTCATAGAGTTCCTAGAGACAGTGTGGCTTGTGTTTTGTCACATGTGGGTGTAATGGCACAGTGCAGTGAGTCTGTTGTATATGCATGTGGGAGGTATACGTTTGCAGTGTTCTTGCATCATAATGGTGTGTAAGGTGTCATACCTCCATGCATTTTCATGTTTTGCCTCTGGGAAATCAAGGCATACACACTGAAAAGTGGTTTAGAAAGATACATAAAACAAACACTCATTAAGAAATTAGCTGACAGAAGGATGCTGAGACTCAGATTTTAACTTTGCAATCGTTGGCTTTTGTTCAACATACATTTGAAAGTGAGCAACCTCAGTCTCAGCATCACTCTGTTACAGTGGAATTGCCCAGAGAGTACATTTGGTGCTGTGTTCACACTGAGTCCAAGAGTAAAGCAATATGATGCAATATGTTTAATGATCACCTCGTGAGCTGGCCAAATGAGGGAACCTTTGCTCCAAGCAACCTGCCACTAACATCTGCTGTGTTGGAAGCATGTGCCTTTCTTCTTTATGCCAGAGTTACATCTGAAACCAGGCTGCCTCAACCTTACATTATAAACCATGTCCAAATAGACACACACACTCATGCACACAAACCCACACACACATTCACACACACACACCACATACACACCAACACACAAACACACACACACACACACACACACCATGAGCTTTACGAACTAAATGTGACAGTTATCCAAAGATAAGATCATAACACTACTGTAGTTGATATCCATCCTCTTTTGTGTTTGAAATGTTCAATCGTGTTGTGAGTAATGAGAGTCTATGTTATACTAATTGGAGAGAGTGAAGACAAGCCAATATAGGTGTTTCTGTGAAAAGGTGGTTGGCAATGCCTGTCCCCGGGTACACTTCAAACAAGAGTACCGCAAAGAGCAACAATTCGCTATACACACAAAGTATGATACTCAGATAATGTAGCTCTGTTCTCAGCGTACCCATAATTCAAGTGGAAAATATGTATGTGTTCTGAATTAATGAAAGAAAAACAGCATCTAAGCATATTTGATAACCTGCTGAGTATTCATGAAGCGTTTGAAATTGTTTGAAGGTGTTATGTAGAAAATTGCAATTTCAAAGTATCTTAATAAAACATAAAAAGCAAAAACCCTGACATGCCATCTAAATGCCAGAATTGACTGGATATGGGGTAGATTGGCCGTTACCTAACTCCCTCATTAAAAATGGCAATATAGTATGATCAAATCAACTGAACGTTGTGATGTAATGGAACCATTCTAATCAATAACCATGGTTTACATCCAATCTTTCAATACCTTATGGAATTTCACGTGAACTATCTATCCGTTCATCTCAACAATTCTTTGGTGTATTGGGAATGTGAGAGCTTTAATGGTTTTCATTAGCCATACTTAGAAATTCTAGTCTCAAGCTATGTCCTTTGAAAACAGGAGAAACAGGGGAAAACAAAGCCCTTTTTTAGTTTAATTTCTCATTTCTAATCCCATTACTTATGTGATTAAACTCCAGACCGTGTCTCATCAGTCCCAAAGTGTCTCCAGTCGAAAACCCTAAGCTCTGTCTCAGAGGAAGCCCAGTGAGACAGATACAGCTGGGTGGACATCTTGGATCCGCCCAGCACCCTGACTATGGTATAAATCCATCGCGGGGCTTTGTTGCTCAGACAGGCTTATGGTCCCATCCTAAATCAGAGAGTCCAGACTTGCAAGGGATGACAGTCTGTCTCTTCCCAGATCAATAGCAATGAGAGGGAATGGATTTCAATCCTCAAGATTCGAGAACTGCTCAGGTTCCAGCCAGAGAGCGAGACAGGTCCACAAGTATCATGCATATTTGAATGGCAAATGGAATATTGCACCCCTTTAAGTGATGATGATGGCTTGGTCAATGTTGTTTATGCCCAATGAGACCTGTTGCAGAGAGCATCAGTGGGGACTAGCAGACCATGCATCACTTTGAGAGGGGTGGCATTCCTATTGTATGCAAATGGTTTGGGAGAGGAGGTGGATATTTAATTTAGAGCCTCAAATGGACTTTTCTGTGTGTTTGTGTGGTGTTGTGTGTGTGTGTGTGTGTGTGGTGTGTGTGTGTGTGTGTGTGTTGTGTGTGTGGGTGTGTGTGTGTGTGTGTGTGTGGTGTGTGTGTGTGTGTGTGTGTGTGTGTGTGTGTGTGTGTGGTGTGGATGTACAAATATAATTCAGTCAGAATCCCCTTCAGAGGCATCATGACGAAAGGATTAGTATATGAAAGAAGAAAAACTAATGCTCCAATAGCATTAAGATGGTTCATTGAATTGACTTGGCTCTTCATTTGACCTGCTGTGTGCTGGGAGATCATGCTCTGTAAAAATACATTCTTGTCTCACTCTGAGAACTCACAGCAAAATAGCGGAGCCATTTCTCTTTTTTTTCATTTTGTGTTGGAGAGAGAAATAGAAACTTGTTCAAACGCTTTCACTGCTCATGTCCTCTACTGTAGTATAGAGCACAGTGTCAGTATATTCTGTCCTCGTTGAAACTTTCAGACAGAAAAGTACAAATTTAATTCCTCCGGATAGATTGTTCAAACTGAAATGTCTCCCACTGATAGAATTAGTCAGCAGCCCTTAAAGATACATCCTACCTTCAAACACCAAAGTGTCAATGAATGAATGGGTGAACAGATGAACGGATAATTAATGAATGAGCAAAGAAACAAACAAATCAATGTATGAACACCAAGCTACCGGTAAAGTGAAAACTAAAGCATTCAACAGTCAACGCTTTGCTGGATTGACCTGAAGAAATGATGGTGATGGAATGAATGTATGAATGAGCAAACAAACAAGTCAACAAACACTTTTCCTGCCACACGAGCCACCATTTAAATCAATAGCCATGGCTTTCATCTCTAAGGACAGACACTGCTCTCCCTTGGTCTCTCCTGAGTGGTCCTCCCTAATCAGCCAATCAATCGCTATTACACCCAAGTGCCACACCAGCACATAGCAGCAAGATTTGGCCACACACACACACACACACACACACACACACACACACACACACACACACACACACACACACACACACACACACACACACACACACACACACACACACACACACACACACACACACACACACACACACACACACACACACACACACACCACACACACACACACATACACACACCAGAGCAACATCTTGACATTGTTTGTGGACAAGGCAATGCTCTGATGTGCTGACACTTCTTTTCACAAGGAATTACGATGAACACTTGGTGCTGAAGTTAGATATGATGTACAGCCAGGAAAAATATGGCACTAAAATACTTTGTGATTTTAAATGCAATTATTGGTTTATCTCAGGCCACACCGTAGACCATAAAAACGAGCCACAAATCCATCATAACCGGGTGTAATCATTCAAATATATTGGCGACTGAAACATGGGGTGACCTGTGGAGGCTCCTCAGACGAGGAAGGAGAGGACCATCCTACTCAGTGAATATCAGAAATATAAAAATTGTGAAACATTGAGAAAGTTATATTTTTTAGAAAGAACTATACTAAATATATTCACATGTCACCGAATAACTCATTAAAACACACTGTTTTGCAATGAAGGTATACAGTAGCATCAACAGCACCCTCTAGGGTAGCGCCATGGTGTCATCCTCCTCTGGGTACATTGACTTCAACACAAAACCCTTGAGGCTCATGGTTCACACCGCCTTCCATAGACGTACACAGTAATTATGACGACTTCCGGAAGACGTCCTCCAACCTATCAGAGCTCTTACAGTATGAACCAACATTTTCAATCAAAGGACCAGAGAATGAATCTAGTACTGAAAGCATAAGCTACAGCTAGCTATGCCTGCAGTACATCAAATGTGGTGAGTAGTTGACTCAAAAAGAAAGAAAGACAATAGTTAAACAGTTTGGAACAAACAATTAAGGAGAAGCAGCAGAGAGAGCGAGAGAGAGAGCTAGCTATATATTGTTATATATTCTTTCTTTACCTTTCACTTATTTAGCTAGCCAATGCATCAAACAGAGAGGAGTGCTATTTATGTTAGCTAGCTGGCTTAAGCTATCTAACACTGTGACTCTTCCAAGTATTGGTAAGATTTCAGTTTTATACATTTATTTCCACCAGACCTGCCGGTGTAACTGCTAAACTGCTTGCTGTACACTGTTCTGTTTTTCGACAATAACGGTAATATGATGACAACAATGTAGGCTGTGTAGCAGTTAGAAGTTATGGTGTGAAGGTTTGGCTTGAGGAGGTTTTTGCTCCTGGTCACAGACAGCTGTTGTGTGAAGTCCACAAACGAAGGGAAAAGATGAGAGGAGAAGAGCCCGTGGATGCGGGAAAGAATTATACAATGAGCAAAGTGATGACGCTGTATGTGGCTGCTATGAAATTGACCTGTGTGTGCGGGTGATCAGAGGTGTTTTCATTCCTCCGATTCTGTTGCAAAACGTTTCTGAAATGGAAACAAATGGAACAAAGGGACCTACCTGAATAAGTCCAATAGAAACTCTTGTTTTAGTTGCAACACTAAATGTTTTGCAACTGTTTGGACTAATGATTACAGTTTTTTACAGTCACTTTGGCACTAATTTCYGAACCTTGATGTCATTTTTCAAAACTCTAGACACAAAACTGACAACCAATGATCAAAATGATAATTTGTCAAGACTCTTAACACTTTTTCCAATTGCTTGGATACAATACACATAAAGCTAAGATCATTTGTTCATTGAACTAAATCACCTGTTCAAAATCACACAATTTAACATCAAAGTACTACCATTTCAAAATGCAATTCACACATTACATCTGAAATGACTGTCTATTCATTTCATTACAATGATCTAACTATCAATTGATACAACTGCTCAAAATGATAAGTAACTGTTGCGTTACTCTTAATGCATAGTTTTACGGAAACTGACGAAGAATATTCCATGTTTAGATCATGAAAGTTTCAGGATAACGAGATCCTTTGACACCATTTACCGTGGAACATGAACCAATTGGACTTCATTATCTATGGATGTAATATTTCATCATCATTCTTTATCAGACACAGTTTCTATGGTCCCATGTACCACTTTTCCAGACCATGTTTTCAGATTTGACATTAATGTACACTCACCGGCCACTTTATTAGGTACACCCCTTTTGCCTCCACAACAGCCTGAATTATTCACGGTGTTGTACGTTAAGAGACACCAGTGTTTTAAACAGCTGTTATTTGAGCGTTTGTGGCCTTTCTGTTAGCTTGAATGAGTCTGGACATTCTCTTCTGACCTCTCTCATTAACAAGGTGGTTTTGCCCACAGAACTGCCGCTCACTGAATGTGTTTAGTTTATCGCACCATTCTCTGTAAACTCTAGAGACTGTAGTGCGTAAAAATCCCAGGAAGGCAGCTGTTTCTGAGATGCTGGAATCACCATGTGTGGCATCAACAATCATACCARGGTCAAAGTTGCTTAGATTACYCATCTTGCCCGTTCTAATGTTTGGTCAAACAACATCTAAAGCTCTCTACTCTATATACTSTATATATTGAGTTGCAGGCAGCTACATGATTCGCTGTTCGAATGTAACCGTCCTTGATGAGCTAAATCGGGTCTGTAGAGCTGATGGCATGACCTATGTCATTGTGTGGGATAATGTCAGGTTCCACCATGCTCAAATGGTGCAAGCATGGTTTCAGGCCCATCCACAATTTACCACCCTGTGCTTACCCCCATACTCTCCTTTTCTTAACCCGATTGAGGAATTTTTCTCCACATGGAGGTGGAAGGTAAATGGTAGGCGCCCTCACGAATAAGCCACCCTTCTCCAGGCCATGGATGATGCATGCAATGACATCACGGCAGACCAGTGTCAGGCCTGGATTCGCCATGCCCGAAGATTCTTCCCAAGATGTTTAGCTAATGAAAACATCCATTGTCATGTGGAGGAGAACCTGTGGCCAAATCCACAAGACAGGGTTGATGGAAATATAGAAGTACAGTAATCAATCTTTTGTTTTTCTTTTTACAGTAAGCCAGGTGAGGAACACTGCAGTTGACCTTMAACTGTTTRTTCTTTTTTTTGTAGCTAATTATTTTTGCTTTGATTCAAAGAAACCTATGTTGTGATTTTATTGTATTTCATCAATAAATGTCATATTTTGTTCAATGATTCCACTGTGTCTGTAGTATTSTCTCTACTAGTCATTTTACAGTGATGTATTTAAGTGTAGTAGCATAATGAAACATATATCACATATTTTGTACTACAATATTTAATGATTGTACGAACAACTACACAGTGAAACTATCGGTATCTTGTGTGTGGGTGATCTAAATGAATGGTCCTATGGTATTTCATGATAAATTAGTTATTTGAACCAATGATTCTGCAAGTGCAAGGTTTCTTTAACGATATGAATGCACAATGCAATGTTCTGAACATTGGACAGCCTGTGTTACAAGTAATGACCGTTTTGAGTTTTGTGTCTAGAGTTTTGAAAAATGACCACAAGGTTCTGAAATTAGTGCCAGAGTGATTGTTAAAAACTGTAATCCCCAGATCAGCTAGATGCAAGCAAGAGTATGCAATACAGTATTGAATGTGTCACCTTGATTACTCCAATTTGTATCTCGACCTGTGCACCTACGTTATACATTTTCATTTGTAGTCTAGGTTGTAGCAACCTRACAATTTGTCCTCCCTAATCTTAAACGCCACCGACCACCACTGTATGCTTTAGGACAGAGATTGGGTACAGTGATAGTGGTGAAAACATTTGAAAACCACAATATCCCACCACTAAGACAGAACAGACAGACTATACAGCACAACTCTATTTGGCCCTATTGTTCAAATGGCATAAAAGATTGAAAGAGCCGATTTGGCAGCAGAAACAAATAATCACAGTGTTACTGTGGTCCTAAGAGGGCTCTATTGAATGCATAACAATGAAGCTTGATTGGAATTGATAGCTGCTTTGAATGCTTCGATGTTCCTCTCAGCTGACTCATTTGTTATAGGGCGACCTTTGACACGTCAGGGAATGCCATTGGCTAACGAGCTATTTAGCCAAAGTTAGAGAGGGGTCAAAAAATGTGTGCTTTCTATCAAAAGGACTGGCATTCTGTTGAAGAGATGGGCTATAGGAACACCATTAATCAAAAGCGCTTTTACTGCAGTGGGCTAAATCAMGGTCACACAGTGTATCTTAGTAGTCTTAAACAAATCTACTTTGAAACAAAAGTATTCGGTTATGAGCTTAAAAAAAAAGACACCTGTACCATGTCAGATATAGAGTTGAAATGGATTCAGTTTTGAGTTTGCATCTCAATATTACACTTTATATACATCCCAAAAGGCTGAAATAGAACAAAACCACTTGACATAGAAACACCAGATTTTCTTCAAGTTTTTAGAAATAATGTTAATTAATGATTAAATTATGAAAAATATTAATAACATCCCACCCATGAGGCCACTAGAGAGCGATTTGGTCATTTGACTGCAGGAAAGGGGTGTTATGATAGCTATCCATTCAAAGCGGTTGTCTGTTTTTACTAGTCTCGACCACTTTACCGTAGCAATTAGCCTGGGGAAGAGGTTTGTTAATTACCTAAGGAGGCACTCATTCATGACACATTATAATTTGTATTCAATAAAATGTCAACCTACACRGACAGAAACATCATAGAACAAGCACACATGGGAAAACTACATACTACTACTACGTACAGTTCCTAGTCTCTGTAACAAACATAGTCAGCATGAAAAAATGCAGAGGTGTGTAAGTGTTAGAAAGGTGCTGCTGACCTCTGCCATTTTTTCTCCCTCGGAGCGATCAAGGCCACCGTGGAGAAATGGGCCTGGAGTCAAGGGCTTCCCCCCAGGCCACCAGCCCCCACCAGCCTCCCCGGCCCCAAGTCACCAGCCCCCCAGACACCTGCACTTACAGGAGTCAACAGCAGTGTCAGCAGCATGGGCCACATGTCTCATACAGCAACCTTACAGCTGGCCTGAAAGCAGTGCTATTTCTCTTTACCCAGACACCTCTACATAACACTGGTCGGAGAACAATAGATACCCACCTTCTCTAGTCTCCATCTGTAGAATACAACTCACCTCAAGTCACCACCTCACCTCAAGTCTCTGCATGTATGATATTGAGAGAGCAGATTCCAATTCTGAATCAGAACAGCATATTGATAATAATATTCCACTTTAGACTGCATGCAGTTTTATATTATTTATTAGTATTAAATCTATTTTCATAAATGGCAGCCCACAGTAGAAATATGCTGCATACACAGTTCTCATAGGCACAAAGTGGCTTTATGAAATCTGAAACGTGATATAGCTTGATTGAATGCTCTGAGTCATAATTGGATTCCTCCTTTCCTCCCCCCTAACCTCCCCTCACCRCTCTCCTCCTCATCTCCCCCCTGACAGAAGATAACTGCGACAGCCTTAATCAAAGAGATGGAACATTTTGATCCCACTCTCGATTAGATTAGATTACATAAACTGAAGCAATTTTACAAAATGCAAGGCGAATGATCAACAGGTCATTCAACTTGATCTCTAACCCAGTTTAGGCAGTTACACAGTAAACAATGTAAGGCATTCCACTGTTCCATTTGCTTCCAACTAAAATCCTTTATTTGAAATGTCTAATCAATTTTACATTTAGGTTTCTCCAATACTGTGTAGTACATTGAATTGAGTTAAAATATGTATGTTGCAATTGTTTAATTCCATGTAAGTAYAAAGAGTWAGATAAYTAATGTAAAATATACTGTGTCTGCAAAATGTATATAGGTTCAGAACTTTTGTGAAACAACACAGTTGAAAAAGACATGGCAAGTATAAATCAAAACTGAATGGTCTTCAGAGATAGATGGGAAGGATTGAGGATAGCTGAAGGATGGGACTAAAAACAAACAAAAGATAACTATTGTAAAATGTACTGTGTCCGTAAATTGTATATACAGTTGAAGTAAGAAGTTTACATACACTTTAGGTTGGAGTCATTAAAACTCGTTTTTCAACTACAAAGTATAGTTTTGGCAAGTCGGTTAGGACATCTACTTTGTGCATGACACAAGTCATTTTTCTAACATTTGTCTACAGACAGATTATTTCACTTATAATTCACTGTATCACAATTCCAGTGGGTCAGAAGTTTACATACACTAAGTTGACTGTGCCTTTAAACAGCTTGGAAAATTCCAGAAAATGTCATGGTTTTAGAAGCTTCTGATAGGCTAATTGACAAACTTTGAATCAATTGGAGGTGTACCTGTGGATGTACTTRAAGGCCTACCTTCAAACTCAGTGCCTCTTTGCTTTACATCATGGGAAAATCAAAAGAAATCAGCCAAGACCTCAGKAAAAAATGGTAGACCTCCTCAAGTCTGGTTCATCCTTGGGAGCAATTTCCAAACCGCTGAAGGTACCACGTTCATCTGTACAAACAATAGTACGCAAGTATAAACACCATAGGACCATGRAGCCATCATARCAGGAAGGAGATGCGTTCTCCCAGAGATAAATGTACTTTGGTGAGAAAAGTGCAAATCAATCCCAGAAAAACAGCAAAGGACCGTGTGAAGATGCTGGAGGAAACAGGTACAAAAGTATCTATATCCACAGTAAAACGAGTCCTATATCGACATAACCTGAAAGGCCACTCAGCAAGGAAGAAGTCACTGCTCCAAAACCGCCATAAAAAAGTCAGACTACGGTTTGCAACTCTGCTTTTTTCCCCAGAAAGTTCTTCCTGTCTGCTCGWTGGATGGAGAACCCCGCGGGCTCAATTGACGGGGACAATATATCCGGAGAGAGCCATGATTSTGTAAAACAGAGTATCCCTGATGTCTCTCTGGAAGGAGCTCACCCTGAGCTTGTCTACTTTATTGTCCAGGGACTGAACGTTAGCGAGCAATATACTCAGAAGTGGTGGATGGTATGCACGCCGCCTGAGTCTGACTAGGGCCCCACTTATTCTTCCTCTTCTCCAGGGTTGGCGTGTTGGTGCAGCCACTGGGATGAATAGAGCTCCCTTAGGGAAGTTCAAACAAAGGATCCAGATCAGGGAAGTAGAATTTCTGCTTGAATTTCTGGTAAGTGACTGCCATTCTAATGTCCTACAGTTATTGTTGGCTGTTGGTAATAATACTAGAAAGTTGCAAATTGGCTAAGAGCTAGAAACAGGGTGACTGTGTTGTCAGCGCCATCTTAAAATGTTTTGCTTGGTAAATAGAATGATGATGCCGACCTTTAAAGGGCTAATCAGCAGTTGAAACAATCAGGTAAAAAGCTCAGGAATGGGGCTTGAGAAATGTAACCATAATCAAACTAATAGACATGGATACAAGCARTGACCATCAATGATATCAAAATGATATTTTCAACCATCTTCTGAGTCGATATAGTGTTTGTTTACAATAACATTGTTTACATACAATGGAGTAAACCAAGCTTTTTCGGGGGGAGGGGGTTATAATGGGGTACAACAGTTAAACCAAGCGCATGAGGTATTTAAAAGTTATTTTCTTCATGAATCAATGGGTACATATCATTCATTAGAAGTATTAACAAAAAGCAATCGCAGAGAATCTATTTTTATTTTTTGAAAGGAGGAGTATCGAGTGGAAGGAGCGAGTCTCAAGGAGCCAAAATGTGTTTAGTGAAATTGGCGAATTGACCAGTAGGGAGAGACAATGAGAGATCCTGTCCTGGCACAGCGACAGCGTCTATTCTGTTCTGTTGGAGGGACTGCATGCATGGGAGGGAGTAGCAGCCTCAGTACCAGGCGGGGATCTCAGATCGGAGCACGGAGTGGATAGGGGAGGCTGCTAGGCTACATGCTGCTGTCGCTGCCACCTTTGTTGTAAGCAGGGAACGTTTGATTTCACCACTACATCCATACTGCAGCAGACATAGCCTACGGATATTTATCACGGATTGCAAGGGGAAATACATTACAACCGGCATACCCATGTACTTATACYAGGGCAGAGGACTGCTTCTCCTCACGCTCTTGGCCGCTTTGCAGGTAATGTGTCTGCGGAACGGTTTTGTTGAGTTGAACAGGACAGTTCTAGGACTAGTGCTTGTTTTCAGTGACGATGCTTCTGCTGTGATCTGTCGGGTAACGTGCCGGCTTTTCCATTATGGCTCGCCTCTCCACTATGAAAAAAGGCTACATAGGCATGTTTTGCATGGTTGCTAGATTTAATGCATCCAGTATTGGGAACTTGCATATGTGACACGTCAACAAATAATGACAATATGTAGTAGATTGATATTGCATGAAGATCAACCCTGGGTTATTGTAGCCGAAACCGCTAGGGTCTATTTGAAGGATGGGATGATTTGCCATTTAAAAAGCTACCCTTCTTCAAAAGATGTTTTTGTGTTGGCTACAATGTATCAAGAGTAAATTCATTAAAATAAATCTAACCCACATAATCTATTAAACATAGTATTATCTTTTAGGGTATTCCGTCCATATGGTGATCAAACAATGCAATGTTTCTTAAGTATATATATTGTTTAACTTGCTGAGATGATGATAGCCTGCCTATACATGCATGTTTGTTGGATACATTTGTAACCTTTTCACGATAAAACATTATATGGTTACAAAGTTAAGGTCTATTGATGCAGGCCAGCTACTTGAATAATTTCCCCGGACCGCGGGGTTACAAAAACCTACCATTATTTATTCCTAACGGACACGGAATGAGCCTCGAGGCAATGGCCCATTCTGTCTTGTAAAMAGGCTATCAGTGCAAACAACAGCTACACACACCGGTGCACTTATCGTATCTAGAGTTTCACTAGGTTAGTGGAATCCACAAACTCTGCCAGGGACAATGCTGAGTTAATGTTTGATTTCCGACCCACAAATCGCCTTCAAGTCAGCTGCTTATTGTGCCTAGGCAGAATTTAAAGTATCAACGTAGCCTAATCCAGTTTTCTAGGCTATTTATCATATTTTATAGCTAATTCTGCATATTCTGGTTTCTTCGCAATAATTTGTTTTAATTACTAATTTAGTCCTAACTTACTTATTTGAGTTATAACATTATAATTAAGGAACATTTTCTTTTAATGGCCAAAATAGTAAAATGATTAAGCTCTAATATGAGAAACAGTCTAATAATATATATAGGCCTATTTATTTTCCCCCCAAAACGAGATATCATACTTTTAGAAGAACTAGTGTGTGAACAATGCTGTTATATGCATCGTGGTGTGCTCTGCCTGATAATGCAGTGAGAGAAAGGCAGCCCTACACCTCCCCCTCCTGCCCCAGCATATTCCAGTCAAATTCCGCTGATTAATGGCAAGTGGCACGGATACACACAATGCTTTTTTTCTTCTGAACTCTTCTCCTTTCACATTCTTTTCAGGTCCGGTCTTTCTAAAGAAATAGGATTAAGTGTATTTGGGAAGATGGGGTCGACTGGTGCCCACCCAATATGTATGATCGGATTTGAACATGCTTGTACACAATCAGGGAATCTATTTAAACTCAACTCTGAATAGCTTAGGCTTACTTATTATTTTTTGGCGATGTTTATTTTAAATGTTTTATAKATTMAATTTGTGTTAAATTGAATTTGTGTCAATGAATGTTTGTTTATTTTTGGAAAGAAGATGGAGATAAATAATTTGGCAGGTGATCATTTATTATTCTAACAATGGCAGAAATATAATGTATCCGAAACYACATGACTGTTTTTAAATCAGAGACAAAGCGAGGCAGGGGGAGGAGAAAAAGGAAGAGATGAGGATGATGATGTAGTGTTTGAGTAGACACAGGAATTGACACACAGAGACGTTCACCCCTACTGTTTAGTAGGGGTGTTAGGAGTTYTAGGCTAGTTTCACCGTTCCTGAATTTGAAAGCATCTTGTTAAACCAGAGCAGAGTATGATAAGGGGGCCAACCAGCGTTCAACCATTGCCTGGGCTTGGGCCTGAGCCTGGGCCTCCCTCTCTCTCCTCACAGAGACAAATGGGGCCTGTTCTTACCTAGCCATGCTCCTTGGCTAATGCTTAACCCTTTTGGCCTCATTATCCTAATTGCAGTCCTCGCTACAAAAACAACAGATGCTTTGTAGAACTGTGGTGGAGGGTTCAGAACGTGACCAAGACTTTTCGGGGGGTAGTCGGAGAAGTGCATTTTTTGGGGGGGGGGGGGGGATTGTGACTCTGACTCATTCTCTCCCCTCCCACCCCCCGGTCCTATCCCTGCAGATCGCAACTGAGGGCAGAGGCACCCTTCCTCTGTGCCGGCCGGGGTTCTCTGAAGATGTGTATGTCGCCGTGGTGCCAGAGAGTGCAGAGAAGGGACAGCCCCTTTTCAATGGTAAGCGCTGGATTGGGCAGATTCTTTCTATGTCGCTCTTCGCTGGCTGTTTGTAGTATGTTTGTTCACATGTGCTTCAGCGTTTCTATGTGCGTGTGTGTGCGCCTGCCCATGTCTATATATAGATATTGCTGCACTGTCGGAACTAGAAGCACAAGCCTTCCGCTACACTCGTAATAACATATGCTAACCATGTGTATGTGACAAATAAAATGTGATTTGATTTGATTTACTGTTGTTTCGCTCAACACGTGTATGATGTTGAGTGCGGTGGGGGGGTGACAACAAGCATTAAACGTATTTCAACAATTAGCGTTGCTGTTATGTGGGCCCAGAAGCCCATGTTGTTTGGCTTGTAAGCCAATGAAATCTCAGTCTGGATCAATTTAGCCCTGCTTCTAGTCATTTGCTTACACAGGCCTTTTTTGAAGAACAGAGCACAATTAAACAACAACAAATAATCTTACCGCAGTGTTGCTGAAATTCCAATGCATAAACACTGGGGCAATCTGTTCCTGTGATGTGACTCGACTTTATTTGCCTTTAAAAATCGTTTTTTAAAGGCAATTGAAAGAATTAGAAAAATGTTAAACCATTTGGAAATTAGATTACTTTATACAGTCTCCTTTATGAAAAATGCATATTTATTGAAKTATTTTTATTTTACCTTTATTTAACTAGGCAAGCCAGTTAAGAACAAATTCTTATCTACAATGACGGCCTAGGAACAGTGAACTGTGAACTGCCCCTGAACTGCCTTGTTCAGGGGCAGAACGACAGATTTTTAYCTTGTCGGCTCGGGGATTCGATCTTGCAACCTTTCAGTTACTAGCACAGTCATGTAATGGACATGTTGCTTGTGCCTCAGCACATCTTCTATGTCTTGTTTCTATGTTTCTATATTTTTGCAATTTTCTTTTACACATATGCTAACCCAAGTGGCATGCGGATCAAATGGTCAAAGCTTCTATATGCTGTGTGCTATTTGCTGCTTTAGGCAATAATTATTATGCGAGTAAATAAGTATGTGGTTATTATTTCTGCCATGTTACCCTTAAATATAACTTCAAGAAAATGCATAAACCTTGCAAGTACATGGTAGAAACATACATTAAAGGAAATACGTGGTCAGTGGCCATGCTGTTTTATAATCCCAACCCCACTCAATGGCTGTCATTTACTTGTAACACAGCTTTAGTATCAGTGTTGTGTTTGTACATCAGCTGCTCTGTTGGAAATCCAACATGGAATAGCATGGCTTGCTGGATCTAACCAGTATTTTATCTGTTTCATTTGTATCTGTTTCATATAACTTCTAAAACATATAATTCATAAAAACAAGGAAAATATATGTCATGTTTATTTTTTTCAATCAATATAATGCAATGGAAACTGTAATTACAATGTATAATAGAAAATCTGACCAATTAATGTATTATTTGCAAGGAATCAGTCCCAAAGTCAAAATGCTGCCACACAAACAAACACATTTACTATAGTGACAGCCACCAATAGCACCTCTYAACAGTGCTGAGACAGACGATAAAACAGGAATATACCACCAATGTGCTATCCAAGGGCTTGGGGCCTTGAGGTCATCTGAACCAGAAAACAGTTCCAGTGGCGTTGGATTTCACAGTGTGTGCCTAGAAGTCACAGTCAGCCGAGGTTGTGAGTCAGAAAGATGGAGGGGGGCGAGTAGGAATGAGAGAGAAGAGAGAGATAAAAAAGAGAGAGGGGAAAAAGAGGGAGAAGGGGAAGGGAGAAAGAGAGAGCGAGTAAAAGAGGGGTGGATGGAAAAGAAAGAAATAGCTTTTACACAGCCCGACCTCCAGTTTGATCCTCCAAGTGATAGTTTTGCCCKTCAGTTGGTTTGTGGATGGGCCATGACCAGAGGTAATCAAGTTCCCATTTGTCAGCCACCCTTCATCCCTTCCCTCACCTTCTCCTCTCCTCTCTATTTACCCTCCCCACCTCCTCTTCTCTCCTCTTTCTTAGCCCTCCTCCCAGCCCTCCAACCTCTATGGAGAGAGAGATTCCCTGACAGGGAGAGAGACACAGCACTTCTGTGTCATTGTAATGTGCTGGCCTGGAGCTGGGGCTGCATGGGGCTCAGTAGCTCAGTGGTGTGGGATGATGCTAATGAATGCGCCAGTCGCTAATGAAAGTCTCCTGTGGCATGTTTTGAAAGACAAAGCTTCCATGGTGTGGAGGGAGTGTTAAGCCCCCCTCATGTTTTCTAACTGCACTTTCACCATGCTGCTTGTGAATATTGTTTTTACCAGGAAGCTGGGAAACAGAGGATTTTCAAGAAGCTCCTAGCCACATGAGGTGTAGTGTGGAGCCTAATGCCATGACACCTTTCTATTTTTGTCTTTCTGTGAGAATGCCTGCCTCCTGTGCATTTCATTACGTTTCTTAATTGCACCCTTAGGCCGTAAATAATGAATGAATGGAGACAGTGAATCTTGTAGCAGTCATTCTCCTCAACCATACCTCAGTGTTAATGCTCAATGTAATAGAAAATCCTTCCTTGTTATGTCAGAAATAATCTAGCAGCCTCATTGTAATATGCATGGACCTATCCTCATTTAGAAAAGCTATTAGGGAGCGTAGATATACTAAGCTCTCTCTAGAGCTGGGACAGTTTCTTTCCTCCAAGTTTGGCAAGAGGATAGTTGTGAATATGACTGTAAACCTGACTGTAAACCTATCAGCATACAGTATTAGGTAACAGTAATACGATCACTTTGTTCTTGCTGCAGTTGACCCCGTGGAGAGTGGAGACAGTAGGAGAAGGGATAGGGTGTAAGACGTTTCATTCAACCTCGCTGTCTCTGAAGGGGATTCATCTGAGTAATTGATTACCAGAATACACACCCTGAGAAGATCATAGCGAACAGCAGCATTCACATGCAAATGTAATGGAATAAATAACAAAGTAAAAAGTTTCTCGGCCCAAAACACATTCAGTTCTGCTTGGGTATTCTCTATAATGCCAATTCCTCCACAATACACAGGTAATTGTTGAATTGTGAAGACGTAATGATTTGTTAGGTGATGCAGATCAGAGATTAACTATTGGTTGGCCCTAGCGAACGCTCCATCAGTTTTCAATAGAATCGTTCAGGTGTATCTGGACAACATTGGTTAGCAGAGCAGCAGAGGGGAAAGCGAGGGTGGACAATTATTTATCTGCAGTCTCCTCTCTCCTCTCTATCCGAGGATGTGGAAAGCAAGGATTTGAGCTTTTTGTTTGTGAACGTAAAGCTGCGTCAGGCTTAGGAGGTTTCCCACTGTCGGCCCCAAGGGGCCTCTCATGACCTTGTCTAAAGCAGGGAACTATTTGTTTATGACTGATACTGAGTCACTCAGTGGAGAGAAAAGAACAAACATGGCCTATACATCAATTCCCCTCACTATACTCATCACTAGTCACCACCACAGCTAAGCTAACACTGTGTCACCACCAGCGAGTGTTCCTATAGAAAGGACGTTTTAACATTCYTGTCATGTTCGTTTCCTGTTCGATGGAAATTGCTTATCTTTTGAAATCAGCAGGTAAAATGGCCATTATGGCTGGCGACGGTAGTATGGCCTGGGTCTTGGAGCTGCTGGATAATGGAATACTGGCTATAGAGAGCTGACATGTACACTGAGTGTACAAAACATTKGGAACATCAAATATTGCATTGCAACCCATTTTGCCCTCAGAACAGCTTCAATTCGTTGGGGGAATGAACTCTACAAGGTGTCGAAAGCGTTCCACAGGGTTGCTGGCCCATGTGAAAAACCCAGCAGCGTTGCAGTTCTTGACACACTCAAACCAGTGTGTCTGGCACCTACTACCATAACCCTTTCAAAGCCACTTWAATCTTTTGTCTMGCCCATTCACCCTCTGAATGGCACACATACAACACCCATGTTTCAATTGTCTTAAGGCTTCTCTGACCTGTCTCCTCCCGTTCATCTACACTGATTGAAGTGGATCAAACAAGTGACATCAATAAGGGATCAAAGCTTTCACCTGGATTCAGCTGGTCAGTCTATGTCATGGAAAAAGCAGGTGTTCCTAATGTTTTGTACACTCAGTGTATTGTCCTGCTTTTCAGATGAGGAGGAGCAGGAATATAAAGTGAGTCAATCACAGCAGCATTATTCAGCAGAGGCATTCCTCTCCAAAACTGGGTTAATGAAAAAGCCCAAAAGCCTAATTGAACTTAAAACACTCTCCTCTCGCTTGCAGCCTCCCCAACCCCATCACCTATGTTACCCTATTTTTAAATTAATATATTTTTACACCCCCCCCCAAGCCATTTAGTTTCAGATGTTTTTTTCCAATTAAGTGTGCTGGGCCGATGAAAATGCTTATAGTCTACTACTTCAACTTCTGTTCAAGTGCTTTTAACGCCAGTACGTCGACCGTGTCCACTGAGCCGTCTGTATCTGGTTACACTGACTGGGGGTTCAAACCCCAAGCCGGCCTGGGGAGACACAGTTGACCGATTTCATGAAGTGGTTTGAACAAGCAGTACCAACATTAGCTGTGTGAGAGAGAGAGAGAGACTTTCTTTCTGTCTAATGAAATGTAAACTGGATGGAAAGACCTCATGGGCATAAGAAATAACATCACTTTTCATTGCTTAGTCTTTTAGTATAATTACCTTTCCCTGGTCTGTTTGATTAAGACAAACATCTGCAACCAACAAAGAACCAGTCCCTTTTGACAGAAGGAAAACATTCAGAAAAATAAATGATACACCTTCTTTTGTGGCTTTTGGCGGTTTTTAAGGGTGGAGATTGCGTTTGCGTGGTGTTGTTGTTGTGTTTCTCTGCACTCTTTCAAGGTTCCTGATGGCCCCTGGTATAGGGTACATTTGGGGCAGTTCTCAGAAGTGTTTGAGAGGCCGTGTGTTTGGTCAGACGTGACCCTGGTCGATCCCGTCCTGTAAATTGGGGCCGGTGCTCAGCAACCGACTCAACCTCTTACGACTCCAGGAGGGAGGGGGTGCGTGTGTGTGTGTGGAGGGGGTGGTGCGTGTGTGTGTGTGGAGGGGGGTGGTGGCATGGTATTCTAGCGATCTCACACTGAAAGGAGAGACCGGTGAATGGAGGTCATGACCCTCACAGTGGCGGCCCCATGTACACGACACCTCTCAGTGCATGTTGTCCTGACCTGTCTAAATGAACATCTATCACCGGGGAAAGGAGAGGCGGGGAGGCGGAGTGTTCAGACGGAGCACCGTTCGGTTGGGTGGATCTCTACGGATGTTTCCACTGTACATGATAAATGGTCATGAATTAGCGTGACATTCGCAGCCTAATCAAAGGCATCTGTATTAGTTATGAGGGGCTGCTGTGGAAACACTGACGGAACGTGAATCTCTTATGAAACATTATAACAAAGATACACATTCATTTTGTGAATAATGTGTATCTGAGGGTTAGCCGGAGTCCGTGTCATCGCACAGCACATCATGGCCGTAGATAAGAGAATGTGTGTAATAGTGTAGGGCAATGAAACCTCCCCCTGGCTGCTTTGCTGCAGTTGAGATGGTGTAGTAGACCACTGTCTGAAGCACTGATGTCTGTGCCAATCCTGAATTATTCAATAGTCAAACAAGGCTTCTTTAATATTCTAATCCCCTGGTGAGATGAGATCCATAACTACAGAAGAGCCATCATCCTTCCATTCATCAGTCAGATGAGAAGAGGAGAGGACGAGGGAATCAGCAGGAGGCATCCAACAGCTCAGCCAAGCCCTTACTTTCTTTTTTTCATTACGATGATCGCTGAGTGTTACACAAGTTCCTCTTAACTCTTGTTTTTTATAGTAGGACACCGAGTGCAACCCCACGACCGCACCTCTCTCAACATCTCATTTGATAGGGGTTCTAAATCCCAATCCCTCGCTTCCCTTGTTTTAAGTCGAAGCAGCACTTCTTCCTTCTTTCAGGGTGATCCTGTTTGCAGCACCAGTCCATTGCTCTCTTTCTCATTCCCCTTCTTTCTCTTTTTTCCCCACCAAGCGGATCAATAGATCCAGGGTCTTTGTTTGGCATGATCAATATGTTGTAATGAAAGCTGTGCTCCAATTCCCAGCTAAAGCATTGCTGCCTGCCTGCCTGCTGGGTTTTGGAGGAATCTGCTTTTTTCTTTATTGTTATGAGACCCCATACATTTTCATTGTCCGCCTGTCGGTGTTGGTTTTTCCCCGTGCCACGCCACCATGGCCTAGATAACTGCCACATATCATGTCGCCTGATTGGATCTCAGTGGTATATGGCTTCAATACCCCTGACCTCTGATGCAATTTTGCCTACGATATAACATGGAAGTTGTGTTAGTGTTGTGTTAGTCCAGCAGTGAGAGGTGGGGGCTGAGGACACTATATACTGATCATTTCACGTGACCCCGGGTCCATGGCACTCCAAAGGCCGTATCWTAACTATGAAACAGTAATGTTGTTAATGTATTAAAGCAAGTGCACCCATCTGCGGCTAATTTGCTCAGAGGTGGGGAGGCTGGCGGTGCCACTTAGGGCTATGATGCTTGGTGGTATGACTGGAGAGGGCATCTTTTATTTATGGCTGACCTTTTTTCTCTCCAGTGCCTCCTTATCGAACAGCTAGTCTGCTCAGCATCTCCGCACGTTTTGGGAGCAGACAGGCACTTGTGAAAAGCCTGAATGCAGATAACGGGATTTTTGTGTGGAGAGTGGTTGGTGGAAGGTTGACATTGGGGTTAACTCTTTAGTCTGGCTCACGTCTCAGCGCTTCTGCTCATATCACTCATATCAGCGGCTAGCCCTGCCCTCTGTTAGAGTGTGTAACACTCTGCCTCTTGTTAGAGTGTGTAACACTCTGCCTCTTGTTAGAGTGTGTAACACTCTGCCTCTTGTTAGAGTGTGTAACACTGACATAGGGCAGCAGTTAAGGTGCCTCTCCATTGTGCATGTGTGTGTGTGTGGGTGTTTGTCCTTAGCATATAATTAGCCTGTTCAACCCAGAAGGCCCTGAGAGCCGGTGGGGCTCCTCTCCCTCTCCACCAGTCAGAGGAGAGTTCCGGAAACCACAGCTGTTGCTAAGGGCCTTGACTTGTCGTCAGTCACATGACACACCTATCATTCAAATATCTCAACTTACATTCAGGAGCATCCAATATGCTTTCTGTAAGGGTTAACGTCATCAGCCTAGATMGGGTTCTTTTAAGTGTTGTTTTTAACCACATTTTTCAAATAATAATTGTGTTGACTGGGTTTCCCATGGGGATTGGATATGGAAACAAAGGTTTCAAACAATTGGTGCATGGGTCCGTCCTCAGTCATATGAAGGTTATGTGCTTTTATTGGTTATTTGCTTCTGAATCACACCAGGGCCCCTCCAGCCTTGAACCACTCTGGCTTGGGTTTCTGAAATTGATGTGTGTTCTTCAATCTAAAAGACTGTCAGAAGGCAAAAATGAATTTATTTTTCTAAAACAATCCTTTCCTGTAAGCACTCTGTCATGAGGTGAGGTGAGACTGGGAATGGTTCCTTTCTGAATCTGGACAACCACTAATTCGGATGTGTGAGTTTTATTTGACATGAAAGACATCTGGAAAGTGCAGAACATGACCGTTCCATGTAATGAGGTTGGGTATAATTAGCTGTATTGGCCTTGCTTTCTACATAATATGCTTCCTTATATGTAGGCTAGTGTTATTTTTAACTAGTAAAACTCCAGACCCAGGCTTGCGCTTGGCAGACAACAGGTCAACACAGCGGAGTGAACTGTTTATTTTGCTAAAGGACTTGTGGTTTTCACTCGTTTTTTTTTCTTTCTTCAGGAGGCAGGCCTCTTTAGTTTGGGCAGCAGCACAGCGAACAACTCCATATCTCTCCTGCTAGATTCTAGCTTCACAAAGAGAGCCCTGTTCACAGTGTTGGCCCAGCAGTCGATTGAGCAGTTTTCAAAGAAACCTTTTTATTGTACCCTCCTCCCATTCGTTCATTCCCTCTCTCGGTGTTGTGTGCTTGTTTCTCTCATTATGCGGCTAAATAGCTGAGTGGGTGGAGGCTAGCCCTCAGGTTTTCCACCACATCCCACCATTCAGGCATCACTTAAGCATAAAGGAGGAAAATAACAAATATCCCTCGTACCACAGGAGCAAAATGCTTTCTTTTTTTCCCCCAGTGATCTTTTGTTTGCTTATGATACATGTAAATCCTTAACTACTGTTTTGTTGGCACTGGGGTGTGGCCTTGACAGCACAAGTATCTGAACCTCTGACACTACCTATATCAAATAAAATGTATTTATCACATGCTTTGTTAACAACAGGTGTAGACTGACAGTGAAATGCTTACAATCACTTATCTGCGAACAAGAAGCGTTCGAAAGGCAATAAAAATAGCAATGAGAAGTGCCCAGAACCATCTCGTCTTTAGGGTCACAGAGTTAAATTATATTATTAATTATATATATATATATATATATTTAAGAGACAACTTGACTGAACTGAGAGCATGCAGTTCTTTTTCTATTGAAACAGAGTGTGTATTTAAAGCATTTTTCTTTTTTTCTTGTCAAATGTTAAGCTCAGCTCAGGGTTTTAAGCCCCATGCTGAGCTAGAGAGGCAACAGGAATTGACACACCATTATTTCACTGACAACAAAAGGGGAAATTTGAGGCAGGGAGACATAAATTGACTCAGATACTATAACCATGTTCCACAAAGGCCAATATCCTGCCTGGGATGAGACCGAGACGGCAGGCAGCCTCCCTCCCTCCTTTCTCCCTCCCCCACCGCCTGTCGCAGGCCTCACCAACTATTGTGTTCCGGACAGGGCTTCTATTTCAACGTACCAGCGCTTCWTTGGACGTTACTCTTTGATAATTTGCCAGGTCCTGTCCTGTGACATCGCTCCCTGACGCATTCTCTTCTCTTCTCCCACTCATCCCTTTCCCCTCCATCTATCATCCCTCCTTCTACTACTCTACCACTCCCTCCCCATCCCCCTCTTCTTCACGTATGCACTAAGCAGCAGTGTGATGGATGAGCCCCCATATCCTCCATAGGATGATTGATGTGCTTTAATTGAGTAATGCATTGATCCTACTGAAGCGTTCTGTTTAGCATTATACAGCGTCAAAACCAACCTCAGGTTTGGTTCCTTATGGCGACCTTGACAACCTCATGGGTGTTAGTCTTTAGCTGGGCACATAAAGCACTGTTAAAGTTGTGCTGGTAATGTTTTTGACGAATGACCTGGCCCGGTGTTGTTTTGTGGAGGTTGGTGTTTTTTATATTTCCCAGAGGTCTCTCTGTTTCAGCTGAAGAGGCCTCTGTGTCTGTCTGAAGTGCGCTGGAGGGAGGGAGAGAGAGAGAGGGAAGGAGAGAGAGAGAAGCAGAGGATGAGGCAGGAAATGAGTAACGATATCCACTACTCACTTATCATATCAAGCCAGGTCACCTCCGAAGGGACGGGTATTGATATGTGGTAACGAATTACGTTGATTTATATCAGTTTAATCTTGGGCATCTGTTGATTGGGAACACTGAGGCGACAGTTCCTCTTCGCTTCCCTTCGCCTGCCGTCTCCCACCAAAACTGTTTACCTCATCAGATGAGCGGATGTGTCTGTCTGTATTACTGTCCCACTCAAAGTGATATARCGTTACCGGGCCGTTACCGGGCCGCATTGATGCTGCGGAAGTTATGATTGACCTGCGGCAAATTCTAGTTACCATCTGAGGCGGGCGTATACGGGCTGCTGCATCACAGAGCTACACCAATCAGTCAATCAATCAAATGTATTTATAAAACCCTTTTTACATCAGCAGATGTCAAAAAGTGCTATACAGAAACCCAGCCTAAAACCCCAAACAGCAAGCAATGCAGATGTATTTGTATTTATTATGGTCATGGGGTCCAGCAAAATTAAGGGGTCCAGCAAAATTAAGGAAGTTTATACAGTTTAAAAAACATACATTACATTCACAGATTTCACAACACACTGTGTGCCCTCAGGCCCCTACTACACCACTACCACATATCTACAGTACTACATCCATGTGTATGTATATTATCCTGTGTGTGTGTATATGCATGTGTCTGTGCCAATGTTTGTGTTGCTTCACAGTCCCCTCTGTTCTATAAGGTGTTTTTTATCTGTTTTTTAAATCTAATTTTATTGCTTGCATCAGTTACTTGATATGGAATAGAGTWCCATGTAYRCATGGCTCTATGTAGTACTGTGTGCCTCCCATAGTCTGTTCTGGACTTGGGGACTGTGAAGAGACCTCTTGTGGCATGTCTTGTGGGGTATGCTTGAGTGTCCGAGCTGTGTGCCAGTAATTTAGACAGACAGCTCGGTGCATTCAACATGTCAATACCTCTCATAAGTAAAAGTAGTGATGAAGTCAATCTCTCCTCCACTTTCAGCCAGGATGTAGAAGCACGGTGGCTAGGAAAATCTCCCTAGAAAGGCAGGAACCTAGGAAGAAACCTAGAGAGGAACACGCCCCTCTCCCCTCCCCCGTTAGCCTGTGTTATTTCACCCTGTGTCGATATTTACTGAGGCTTTAAAAAGCGTGCAGTGTGCCGCCACATTATTTGCTGTAATACTGTGGGCTCAGCAAGATATGGGCTGGAAGGGGGTGGATGTACAGTACTGGGAGCTCATAGGCCTGGGATGGTTGCTCCATGCACCATGTAGCCTGTATACTGTGTGTTGGGCCTGGTCTGCAGTGCAGTGTATGATTTGAGCCCTGTACATTAAATTACCCATTGAGGTGTCATTGAGAAAGGCTCAAAAAATAGATTTGAGACTTGATTCTCTTTTACTATGCACACAACGCTTGAGCAGTTCTTGTGGCGACCACTCAACCAGCCACCTTAGCAATGACAACAAGGAAATGTGGTGTTTTTGCTTCTCGCAAACTGATCAATCACCATGAACCAACATGTTATTTCAACAAACACATGTATTATTTGTTATTCAAGCTATAAGTAGGTCTATCAAGTTAGATAGACCTAGTAAATGTATTTTACAGGGCGCCAGACATTGTCTGTGTTAATTAACTCACTAACTAACTTACTAGCATTACATTTCAGGTGCATTGCTTTCCGGTAAACATTCCACCTCCAACCTCCCACTGTACCCCACTAGAAAGCAACACACTCAATCTTATATAGACCCTGTGTCACTCCTCCACTCTCTCCACTAAGTGTTCTAAGCACTGTGACCTTTTGCCAAAGATAAGCTTCCGTCGGCTGACTTTAAGAGTTTGAAATAATAGCATCAGCCATGAATCTATGACATTGTTAACCATATGAGAGCTATGAGCCAAGGTTATTGACCTTTCATGACTGTCACTAGTGATAGAGGGACTTGGGCCTGGGAGGTGAATAAATTGGCCTTATTAAGGACCAGGGATTGGAATCAAAGACCTAGGGGGCAACTTTATCCTCCAATTTTCCCTCTCAGTGGACATTTAAAAGTCTTTGTTGTACACTATTTGACCAATTCCCTTCTGCTAGAATAGAAAGTGATGGTGCCAGCAGTGTTTAGGCCTAGTGTGAAAGTCACACAGAATCATAATGCCCCYACTCAATCATAATGCATAGCGCAAGACGAGGGTTAAATGCAGTGGCTGATTGTAGGATTAACACTTGCGGTCCTGACTTACTTACCGGATCTTAATCTTGAACGGAGGTCATTATTACGGTATGTGATGAAGGATTTGCGGGGGGATTTGAAAAGCTGGTGTTTCAAGGATTTTATGCATAAGGGATTTAATGCTAGAGTTGCTGCAATGTTTTATTTTTATCTTTTCTCTTTCTCCCTGCTGGGTCTTTGTACTGTGTGTGATTGATTTGGTATGTTTATAGCTGGAAAAACAATACAACTGAGTGGAGGGCAAGAGAGGCAGAGTTTAATGAACTATGTAAAGAATGTCGGCTGGAAGGACGGGGGAGTCAGGGAGATGTTGGCGAGGGAGACGTGGGTTGAGGAGACTGACCACATGTTATTAAGTATGAATGTCTTAGTGGGAGGTGAGGGAGGCATGCAGCACTGTTATTGGGTTCTTATTCCATTCTCTTCTCTATGATTCTTTATTTTTTCCCCAGCTGTCTGTATCGAACCACTTCTGTGTTTGTAGTCACACGCCACCCATCTCTCATTGGGTCCAACTAAACTTTGGAATCATTTCAATGTCTAGTTTTGATTTATATTTGGTTGAGCTGTCAACTAACATGGATTCAATGTGAAATCAACAAAAAATGTCACCATGTTTTTGGATTTCCTTTACGTTGATGACTTTTTCAAATCCAATCAGTTTTCCACGTTGATTCAACGTTATCACATTGAATTATTTTGTTGAAATGACGATTCAACCCGTTTTTGCTGAGTGGGTTATCTGTGAGGACCCACCAAGCTTTGTTTAGTGAATCCTGGATGTACATTATTACATATACATATTAACACAGGACCCTGTCTCTCCCCATTAGAAATAAAATGAAATAAATAGATGGAAAAAATGTAATTAAATGGGTGTAGCCAGCACCATGTCTGTGTGTTTGTTATTGCAAAGTGTCCCTAGTGGGGTCCATCTGAAAGCACATTTTTAATAACGCTGGAGAAGCTTATCTCTGGTTGTTAGTCTTTTGTTTAGTGATTCATAAATGTACAAATTAACCCAGGACCCTAGGTATAGTCTGGTGTCATTCATTTGGATTAGCCTGTTGAATTTGTCAAGTTTATAGAAAGACAGCCAAAGTATGTGGTAGAAGGATGGATGCATAAGGATGGTTTCAGTGTTTGTTTGTGTGTGTGCTCACTTCTACACGTGTTTGTAGAGTGGATTAGTTTCATACATGGTATTTACAGACYAAACACAGCCAATCTAGAGAATATGTTAGTTTCCAGTGGAGGTATGCAGGGGGGCTCAGTTTATTTTGGGCATTCAGGGCCTCTATATCATGCAGTCCTCTCCTGGCAGGAGGTGTGGGGAAGTGGGTGCCAGTTGATGGGATAAGATAAACAAAGATAAAGTCCCCGCTCCTGGCTCTTCAAGTTCATGTATGTTGTGGATGAGGTGCTAGGAGCATAAACCAAACGACTGATATGATTCATTTAATTGTTTGTTTTTAGAGCCGGAATGAGGAATAGTTAGGGGAAAGGGTGCACCCCTGTGTAGTCCCCAATAAAGTGGACCTTGTTGGATGAGCAGAAAAAACAAGACAACTGTTGATTGGGAGGCCATTTGAATGTGAAGGGCTTGTTTTCGCTCTACTGCGTCCCACAGAGAATGCGTTGTCTAGGAGTGCTAAGGTCACAGTGACACAAACAAGGCCATTGTGTTGGGTGAATCAGCAGTGTATTTACCAGTGCTATTCTATTCTGCTGTTGATCTCCCCCGACCACTAATGGCCATTGTTAGGGCTCTTTTTATATGGTCGCTGAATGATTCTTTTGTGAATAGAGATTTGATTAAAATGACGGTGGCATTGACAACTGTTGTGTATGAGACACCATATTAGGGAGTTACTGGATGAGCGATTTGCCTTACATGTGTGTTGAATAGTACCGATATTGACGTTTATTACTTTTTTATATTCATGCACATACTAAAAGTATGTAGAGTAGAGTTGGGATTTTAAACTGTGGATTGATTGTGTGGTTTCAAATGAAGGGTGAAGACACCAAACAGCAGAATGTGTTTGATATATTATAAAACAATGGACCATGGATTTGAATGCATACAGGCATGCGAGCAGGCACTTTGTCATGCCTGCAGCTGTGTGTGCACACTACCTATGATTCATGAACTTGAATCATACCGACCAATGACAGCAGCAGCACAGGCTGGTACTAAAGTAGCGCTGCCTGGGAGAATAACCTGTGTGGCGTGATAACTCTACAAGAACACCTCACCACCGTGACCAGCCATGCTATCCACAAGCCCACCTGCCACACCACAGGTATCACCATAACGTCACAGCCAAACAATGTTGCCTTCTGCTTTCATAGCCAAGACAACAATAAGAGTCTGTCGTTATTCTGTTGCGGCGGCAGCTCCCCCCTCTTCCTCACACCAGCCCCATCCGCGGTCTCTTCAGAGCCGGGCTAGTACAGCCGTTAAGGCTGTGTGGTGTGTGGAGTATTAGGTGCTGCCTGGCTGCTGTTGACAGCTGGAACAGAATTCCATGCCACTTGGACACAGCTGAGGCAGTGTCTAGCCTCTCCTCTCCTCGCCCAATCCCCTCCAGTCTGGGCCCTGTGATTATCCCTGGCGTTTATTTATTATTCTGCCCATCGCCGGCACAGCGCAGGACGCCTAGAAAATGTGATTGCACCACCATCGATTTGTGCCTGTTTGAAATGAGGTGGGCCAGACAGAAATACACACACTTATGTGGAAGTAAGTCCTCCCCCTTTCTCTGTCTCTCTGTCGCTCTCTCTCCCCGTCTCTCTGTCTCTCTCTTTCTCTTTCACCTCTGTGATTGTGACTACTTCCTGAGCCTGCTGTGCTGTGTGAGTTGCTGCTTAGTCTCTTGTTGTGCCTTGTCCGCCTGACTACTGAGGCGTCTGAGCATGTGTATCTGTTTGGGCAGCTGTGCCCCACTGGTAAGCGCCGTTCTGTGGGGGATAAGTGGGGATAGGCATGCGCTCTGCTCTACCCGTCAGAGTTTTTCATCTGCTTGCAAAACGCGACAGCTGGACTGAGCTTTGGACAGCGCCAATGTCTCTTCTACTGCATTCCTCTACTGACTCTTTCTGATCAGAGATGGCCATCGAGAGACTTCCACAGTCTTTTGGCTTTCCACACTCTCTTTGCTTTCTTCTTGTTCTGGTTGTAAGCAAAGCTCTACAAAGTGAGAGCATGTGTTAAGAATTAGCACCGACAAAACTGTTTTAAGAGCGGCTTAACAATTTAAAGATGTGCTGTGGCAGTCTCCTTTGGTCTCCTCCTACATTCTTGTGGTGAAAACACTGAGCGGTAATACGAGGAAGGGTTTTATGTGTGGAGGAGAAGAGAAGGCCAAGATGAGCCCTCCCCTTGGGGATTAATGGAACTCTTTGTCGCTGTTCATAGGAAATATGAAAGGCTCTTTGTTCGTGGAGTGGACTCGACGGTCGCTGCAAGCAAATAACCACCCCTGTCATATCCCAAATCCCCCACAACCTCTAAATTCATTGCCTTGACTGTCTCTCATCCTTCAACCTGATCCCCCCCCCACACACACTTTAAGCCTATGTGTTTTCTGTCAAAGTCGCTCATTTATGATTCTGCTGCAGTGCACTGTGTGTGCTGGGGTAGTTTGGAGCGGCTTCGGAGACACTAAGGCTCACACTGTTAGTATTCACTGTCACTTCTATGGTTACGGCCGTTGTCAAAGCGGAGACAGCCAGGGTGAAATAGTGGCACGCAGACCCTGATTCATGGCCTTGCCTGTGATTCCATGTTTATTATTATCTGTCTGCTCTGATCTATTTTTCTGTAGCTCAACAACTTGTGGGCCTACCTCATAGTTAAGAAGTAAGTGAATGGCTAGTTTTTTGCCACTGCCAGCCAGAAAATAATGGTTTCTTCCCGACTGGTTGGACAGTGTTGTACAGATGTAGGATCTTAATTTGAGACAGTTTGCTAAAGCAGGAAAATAATCCTGCTGCAACAGGAAATGTGAATAATGTGGATAATAATGAATTAACATTTCCGTAGGGGTTGGTATTAATACATTTTTCTCCAAGGAAAATCAAGTCTAAAATTTCCAAGTGAAAATTACAAACTTCGTAAGTCTTTTTAAACCTCAAATACACTACACGTTTTAAATGCCCTGCATTTCAGTAAAGTTCTCCTGCGACAGGTCCTACATTTGTAATGTTTTTTTTTTTTTTGTGCAGATCCTCAGTCGTTGGAGAGGCTAGACGTTAAGAGATGTTAAACATACCTTCCTGGGCAAGGCCAGATAAACGATGGCCTATCTATCAGTATGGGTGGAAATTAGATTTTGGCACTTCACTGGTGTGTCTTTCATCTAGTCACACCTTGTCACATGTCACACCTGTGGTCCAGTCAGGAAGAGAAGGTGAAAGGTTGAGCCGCGGTGTCAATCGAGGTGTTAGTCTGTTTGAAGACTCAGCCTAAAACAACAATAGGATTCATAAAAAGCGTCTTTTTTTACTCCCTCTATCTTTCCTTTGCAACTGCAAGCACCCATGGTCGTCGTGAGCATAATTGTTTTACAGTGTCTGCAAGGCTGAATATATTTCCCTGTTTTTTTGGGGGTACTTTAAGCGGAGGATTAAAATGTGTCAGATGCTATTGTTTTGTTCTTCCCTGCCTGCATTGCATAGGAATTTGGTCTGCGCTCAGTCTGTTAAGCACTTCAATACAGTACACAGATTAACGTGTCTATACYAAATCCTCTTTTCAGTGGCTCTGAGCTTACCAGGACTACTCCAAAAGAGTTTCATTCTATCTCTACATGTCTAGCTTTTCTTTTAGACATGGAGGCTCTAGGCCTTTTAGCATCCTCAACCACAGTTTATTTGGTTTGGAGGAGAGAAAGAAGGAAATAACAGTGTTCTAGGATATAAACATGTCACCTCTGACATATGGAAAAGCCGTATGTGTGAAACCACATTCACATGTTACATATGGGATGCACACAATATCTTTACTGGTGCAAGCAATGTATTATAGACCTTTATGTGGCAAAGAGCCATGTCTTCTGTATCTTGAATAACCTTTGCTGTACTGATTTGCAAAGCAATCCTGAAAAGTTTAGGCCGTACACAGAATATATCACATATTTGACTAAATGTAGTTTATAAGATACAGATTTTAGGTTTCTGTTTTGAAGCAGGTTGTTGCTCACCCTCTCCCTCTGTCTGTCTAGCCTAGAGGAGTAGAGCTAGTGACTCAGTGGAGGGAGACAATCTATTGGCTCCATGTTGACTTCCCCAGGCCGTCTCCAATGGATTTGACACAGGTAACACTGTGTTTGTAATGAAAGGGGGAGGGGAGCTAGTAAAGGAGGTGAACCCCAGCCGGAGAAAAGAACACGTCAAAGGAAAAGAAGAGAAAAACTCACATGAGGAGGGACACAAAGTGTGCAAAAGCTTTGGGTTGGCATTGCTTTCTGACACCTGTTTTACTCTCCTATTTTCTCACCCCATCCCCACCTAGTAGAGTTCTAGACTGCAGGGGGAGTTCCTGGCAGAATATGAACCAGGATTTGAAAGGCTGAAGCAAAATACACAAGGCGTACATGCATTCCATGCCATGCTAACTTCATAAATGTTTTTGAATTCAGTTGGCTCTYGCTCTGTCTGTCTGATGCATGGAATAAGGTCTTTGCTCCTATAATGAGGTTTCATTGTTTTTTCCCCCGACTAATTTTTTGTTGTTGCTAGTTTAATTGTAATAGTGAGGAAGCATTAATTTGTTTAATTCACTGGACTGGGAGTTGATGTCTGGCATGGCATGGTAGGAGGGAGTACAGTTTAATGGCCATCCTCTGGAAAGGATAAGCCTGATTAGGTCTGATGTGCCTCCTGTCTCCTATAACCTAATGTGGGAGTGATCGACAGAGCAGAGGATTCTGGGACGGGAGACAGTGGAACTATAAATCGGGACCATGTTTCTGTTCCCTGGCCCTTGAGTTTGTAATTGGCCATTAGGCCTGGTATATATACGGTGGAGGAGGCTGGAGATGGAGGGGCCAGATGTCGTTGGTCGTCGATGTGGCTGGGTTCAATAGTGGGCCGTTAGTGAGGGGGGAGGCTGTGGCAGTAAAGAGGGGGACGTGGGCTGGACACTGTCCCTCATTAAGGGGGGGCTGGACTGGTGGGCCCCATAAAGACCCCTTTAATGATCTGACCAGGAGGAGCTCCAACAGTTTGCCCACAGTCGTAAAAACGGGCCGATATCCCCAAGATACTCCGCTGTGATTTGGTCATAGCTCTCGGCACCAGCTGTCCTAGCCTGTTTAAATCTAACATGTGGGCGCCGGCCCCCTCCAGTTACGGTGTATGCCATATGTACAGCAACATTGATCTGAAACTGAACTGGACAGCTCCCACTGGTCTGCTTCAAACTGTTTCTCCACGTCTCCCCCTGGATGATTGAATGGAACATATGCAAGGACAAACATTAAGGATTCCAGTATTTGGTGTAATATCATATGGCCCTGTTGGTCATATCATCGTGATTGATTTATGGCGCCATTTGGGTTTCTCACATTACCACTTTGTATGCGTTGCCCTCATTCTTTCATTCCCCATTCAATGAAACCAAATACGGCCTTGCTTTTTATATTCAACTAACCTAGTCAAAGAAAATATTCCTTTTTAAAAATAGAGATTGGATTTACACTTGATGGCCTGAAGGGGTTGAGGTGTCACAGAGCCAAGGCGTGGCAGCAGCCACAAGCACCCCTCACTCTATCTCTTGTTTATCTAGTCCTTAACTCCACACACAGCTGTTGTGTTGGGCTGTGGGCTGGGGGTCTGTGGAATGGTGATGAGCTCCTAATGTGGATTCCAGTGAGGCAGAAAGGCAAATGTTAGTTGTTCAGGTTCCTCCTGGTATCCCGGCATCGCTGCAGCTGCAACCCCCACACACACACACACACATGCACATCCACATACTGTACACACACACACACACCCCGCCTTGGCGCCCACCCAGAATGCAACACAATATCCGCCAGCATCCCAGCTGCAGACGCTTTAAGATATCCTCTGTTGCTAATATTCCATTCTGTTCAGCGACAGAAGCCTGCATACTTAATCATTAGGGCTTCCAGCACAATGGTCCTCTTCTTTGAAACCAAAGTCCCCAACTGGAAAAAACAACAACTGATTTGAAGATTTCGAGAACAAATCTGATTTAATGCTTGGTTTAATGTTGTATTGTCCTCCTACTGGTGTTAAGTGAACTTTGCATAAACCGAGCATCCAGATACATTTCTAATTAAAATGGTGTTTGGTAGGTGTCCTCTCCACTCTGTTGCCTTTGGTTCCCACACACACACACACACACACACACACACACCACACACACAACACACACACACACACACCACACACACAACACACACACACACACACACACACACACACACACAACACACACACACACAACACACACACACACACACAACACACACACACACACAACACACACAACACACACACCACACACACACACAAATACCCCCATGCTCTCTCTCTCTCTTTAAACACCATTGTTTCCAGTACTTTAGTAGAATGTTATGGCTCTTCTTTGGCTGTGACTGTTTTAGAGGGTCTGTTTTGGTTTTTTTTTGGCTCTTTGCGGTGAAACTGCTTTTTGGCCAGGCAGTATAGATCACAATGGAGGGCTCTGTATCGGACAGATGAGTCACTTTTAAAGAGACATATGAATACAGACCCATGGTTTTCCCATTGCATTGCACCGGGATGTTACTTTACAGGATGGCTATGAACGTTGCAAAGCTTTTGCCCTTTTTACCCCCTTCTTCCTCTCTTTTGTTTTTTAAGAGGCAGTTTGTGTGTCTCAGCACTTTCGTTCCATCTATGCCTCCCTTTCTTTCCACCCCTCTCCAGCGTTTCCCCTTTATTCATTTAGCAGTGGTGGGATGCAAAACTATAAAATAACACATCATGTAGTAACCAAAAATGTGTTTAACAAATCAAAATATATTATATATTTCAGATTCTTCAATGTAGCCACCCTTTGCCTTGATGACAGTTTTGCACACTTTTGGCATTCTCTCAACCAGCTTCATGAGGTAGTCACCTGGAATGCATTTCAGTTAACAGGTGTGCCTTGTTAAAAGTTAATTTGTCAAATTTCTTTCCATCTTAATGTGTTTGAGCCAATCAGTTGTCTTGTGACAAGGTAGGGGTGGTATACGGAAGATAGCCCTATTTGGTAAAAGACCAAATTCATATTATGGCAAGAACAGCTAAAATAAGCAAAGAGAAATGACAGTCCATCATTACTTTCAAACACGAAGGTCAGTCAATCCGGGAAAATTTGAACGTTTCTTAAAGTACTGTCGCAAAAACCATCAAGTGGTATGATGAAACTGGCTCTCATGAGGACCACCACATGAAAGGAATACCCAGAGTTACCTCTGCTGCAGAGGAGTTCATTAGAGTTCATTAGAGTTACCAGCCTCAGAAATCGCAGCCCAAATAAATGCTTCACAGAGTAACAGACACATCTCACCTTCAACTGTTCAGAGGAGACTCAGTGAATCAGGCCTTCGTGGTCGAATTGCTTCAAAGAAACCACTACTAAAGGACACCAATAAGAATAAAATACTTGCTTGGGCCAAGAAACACAAGCAATGGACATTAGACCGGTGGAAATATTTCCTTTGGTTTGATGAGTCCAAATTTGAGATTTTTGGTTCCAACCGCCGTGTCTTTGTGAGACGCGGAGTAAGTTAACGGATGATCTCCGCATGTGTGGTTCCCACCGTGAAGCATGGAGYAGGAGGTGTGATGGTGTGGGGYTGCTTTGCTGGTGACACTGTTAGTGATTTATTTAGAATTCAAGGRGCTCTTAACCAGCATGGCTACAACAGCATTCTGCAGGAATACGCCATCCCATCTGGTTTGTGCTTAGTGGGACTATCATTTGTTTTTCAACAGGACAATGACCCAAAACACACCTTCATGCTGTGTAAGGGTTATTTGACCAAGAAGGAGAGTGATGGAGTGCTGCATCAGATGACTTGGCCTCCACAATCACCCGACCTCAACCCAATTGGGATGAGTTGGACCGCAGAGTGAACAAAAAGAAGCTAACAAGTGCTCAGCATATGTGGGAGCTCTTTCAAGACTGTTGAAAAAGCATTCCAGCTGAAGCTGGTTGAGAGAATGCTAAGAGTGTGCAAACTTGTCATCAAGGCAAAGGGTGGCTACTTTGAAGAATCTCAAATATAAAATATATTTAGATTTGTTTAACACTTTTTGGGTTATTACATGATTCCATATGTGTTATTTCATAGTGACTAAACTTAGATAAAAAGTATGTAAAAAGATAATGGGTCTATATATTTTTTTTTTTGAGAACTAACAATCACCACCATAAAACTAGACAGTCAAGGATAATCTAAAGTTTCCTAAATGTCGTGGCCCCCATTGATTTTGTTATAATGTTTGAGTTACTAAGATAACATAAGAACACGGCATAAGCCATGGAAAATGTGTAGAATTGAATAAAATTTACTTTAAAACGGATTCTTTTTTCAGCCCCATGACAAATTTGTATAATTGCAGGAAATTGACTTGAAAACTGTAAAATGTTCTCTCTGCTCCATGGCAAAAACTGTAGAATTGCAGGAAATTTGCTGTAAAACAGCTAAATTTTGTCTCTGGCCCAAGAGGAGGGCCTCTATAATTTTGGTCTAAGACAGCGCCCTTGGCCACATCCACTACTCCCCCCCCACATGCTAACTTTGCCACCGCTGCTGAAAATTATCCTAGCGGAAACACTGCTCTCTTTTACTTGAGAACCGATATCCAAAAGACTGCTTCAGGTTACAGTGCTGGCTCACAGATACTTTTCGAAAGGGGAACACAGTGACTTCGCAGTGGTGGGTGGGGAGGGAGGGAGGGAGCGAGGGAACACAGCCCGGTAGGATCTACTCTCCCCTGCCAGCTATGCTGAAGGCATTCAGCTACTGCCCATTGTGAGTCGTTTCAAAGGGATTGGTTGGTGATGGGGATGACATTTGCCCTCTCACTCCCACATTATGTAAATTAGAGCACAAAGGAGAGGGATGATTCAAACATTTTTCTACACACACACACATGTCTTTTTGGTTACGCATGTGTGTGTGAGTGTGTGTTTGTGTTTGAGATCTGCTCCATCTGTGTGTGCTTGTGTTTGTGTGTGTTATGCATTAACATTTCTGTGCCCTGAGGCACCTAAACAGCATGTTGTTTCCTGGAGAAACACACCACCAGGCTAWACTGGTTGTCATGTAACTGAACTAGCCCACCACCCCACCGTGCTGCCTGGTTTTGGTAGAGTAGAGAGGGTAACTAGAGATCCCTCACCGGACCTCCAGGCTCCCCTCCTAAACTCTTTCATTGTCCCCAATACATAAAGGGGGGGATATGTAACAGAATTTGGGCCAACTTGCTTTCGAGGTTCACGGACAACGGCCTTTCCCAGAGTCTCMCTTTCTTGCTCGCAGTGACCATCACTGGTTGTAGTGGTTTTAGTAGTCTCTTCTGAGAAACCTAATACTACTGAACTGCCACCCGGCCCCCCTCCACCCGTGAAACCACGTTTACATTCATTTATTAGATTTCCCCTTGCTGTCTCTAACCAGAGACTAAAAAACATGTTTTCCCCCTCCCTTGGTACGTATTAAATATGGGGGTTCTAGTCCTGCAGAGGAGTCTGGTGTGAGGAGCTATAGGAGGACGGGCTAATTGTAATGGCTGGAATGGAATATATTCAAAAATTGTGTAGCTGGTCCTCACAAAAAAGAAGATTCGATATTTATTTTTAGTATTTTTTAAATTTAGGGGTAGGTAGATGTTTCGGCCTCGTCAGTTGGTCAACACATCTGTTCTGAGTGCAATGGTCACACGGGCTTTCATGGAATAAATGGAGCGGTATTAAACACATTAAACATATAGAAACAACAATATTGACTCCGTTCCATTGATTCCATTCCAGCTATTACAATGAGCCCGTCCTCCTATAGCTCCTTCCACCAGCCTCCACTGTAAGTCCTGCTGGTGCTTTTTGACACATCACTAATGGAAGTTGTAAGAGAAGCACAGGTGGACTTATTTGAATTTCTGTGTTCACTGTATTTTTCTCTCTTCCCTCTTTCCTTTTGCTTCCATGTGGTTGGCTCTGAACAGGTCAATAAGGGATTTTAAATGGATGTATACAGAGAGAAAAGCCCTTCAAAATCAATGTGACTTCAAAAAAGTTACATGTGTTTTTTTTGTTGTTGACGATGGGTGTCTGTGTATTCCAGTTTTTAGTTCCTGGAATCTTATCACATGACACACAATTGTTTGGCAGTACAATTTCATAATATTTCGGYCAAAAGACAGCAATTGTCAAATGTTCCGAATCTGTGCAAGTGTTATAGCTTGACCACTTGCTTTCGCGCACAACAATCCTTTGAAGTGAGGTGAAAAATCATAGCGTTCCTATTTTATAAATTGCTCGGCGTGGATTCGTACTGTAGTGTGATTTTAAAATCACTGTTGCTGTTGCAGTTGTCACGGGCCTCATTTCAAAAATCACTCTGACATCTGCTGGAAGGCAACTGTTGGGGAAATAAATATAAAATAAAACAGCTGATGGATTAATCAGTTGCTTGCTGCTGCAATCGCTGTACATGTTAGATTTTTATCCAACCTCTGTCTCCATCTGTTTTTTCAACAGAGGCCACATACGGCAATAACTAGGTCAATAATTCAAGATTTTCAGAGCCCATGATCTGATATGTTATTCAATTAATTTAACAGGACACTGGTTTAGCGTTTTTTTTGCTCATATGTTGAGGGCCTTTTCTCATCTCCCAAAAACTCTGCATGGCTTTGGAAACAACATGATTCCAACCATCTGTTTCGAAGGGTTTAGAGGGTAGCAGCGTAACATCAACAGACCAGGCTTGGATTGTGTTCTTGTTTGACCTGCCATCACCGTGTATGTGCCATGCAAATGCTCTGTTCTAATACTGAAGCCACAGTGTTGGTAGTGATGATGACTCGATGCCATTGCCTGCCGATGCCAGGTCGAGCCGTCACGTGAGCAGCCAGCGCCAACCTTCACAAATGATCAATGTCATATTTTCCCGCGGAACGATTAGAGATGGCGAAGCAGACAGTGTTACGACGTTTAGAGGGGTTTCAGGAGGCACAATGCTGACATCATAGAATTGGTAAGACTGTAAAAGCGTCTGCTTTATGGGTTGTTTATTGCAGCTATACACCCCTATAGTGTTGAGCTGTATAAAGTGAGAAATACAGTGCGGTGTGGCCGTGGCTTGCTGTGTATGGATAGTGATTACTGCCTCTCAGGCCTTCCAGGCTCACCACTGAAAATTCTAACACACTGTGATATTAAAGTTAGTTTTCCTACCCCATTAACAACCATGGAGGGCTATGCATTTTTCAGTATCTGTCCGAGCGAGCTGTTCCTAGAAAATAGAGAAAACAGAGGGAATCATTTCCCTTTCATAACAACATGCYTTATGTTGAGGAATAGAAATGAGAACAGAAACAGAAAACGCGCACACAAAAACATAATAGGATTACTTTTAGAATGCACAGCAAGAGTTATATCATCCAATAAAAACGATGATGAACTTTGACTAGTGAAATGCACAAGCTCAAGTAGTCCTCCTAAACAGAGTCAGAGGCCTGTGGACTACTATAAGACAGACAGACCTGCCATGGAGCCCTGAGCCTGCCTCTGAAGAGGCCCTGATCAGTAATCTGGCTAACAGGACTAGCCACAGTCTAGGCTCCTGGTCGGCTGCTATTCACATATTCAGAAGAATAGGTTCAATCCCAGTCTCCAGAATTGCTATTCTTGTACCTGGAGGCCTGACAGGGGACTGTTGAAGAAAATGGGACACCACCTGGCACAGTTTAATCCTCCAACTTTTTCCAACCCGGAGGCAAAGCGGCAACAGCCTTGCACCCAGTCAGTCTATCTTGTAGCTAGAGGGGCAGCCGTTGCCAAGTTTAGATTTCCCCGCCTTTAGTCTTACCCCAAGAATGAGAACAGCATACTCAGTATCAATCAGGGTTTAAAGTATCACATCCAAGGCAAGTGCAAGCGTATTTCATTCAAGTGTCTTCCCACAAAACAACAACACTAAAAGCCTATCTAGTATCACTCTTCCTTAAATMATATAAACAAATATCACAATCAACATTGTGGCAAATGAGATTAGTCATTTAATATAGTCTGCATCATGTCGCGCAGTAGCATCTTTCTATCTGGGCCTGCCTCCACCTCCTGTGCTAAAAAATCAGGACAAAGCACTACCACATAAGGAACTGGCCAGTGGATTAGTCTACGACAGACCGTGTGGTTTGTTGTTTAATCACTCACCGTGTGTGAGCTTTTCAAATGGAGAAGAAAGGCCTCTCTGTAAACAAAGACAGAGGAGCTCTAATGGCAGTGGGATGTCTTCCTGATCAAGCTCTTTTCCACGGTGCCCATGACACGCTGTGAACCCTAGTCTGTCTGTTTGCCATAGAGGTAGGGACTGGTGAGGCAGGATGGAAGACTGACGAGGCTAGCCAGACAAAACATAGCACATCTCTTTCTCTTTTCACTCTCTTGCATTTCTGTCTTGTCTTCTGTCTCTATGTCCTTCTGTCTCTGGTCTCCCCCGGTCTCTCTCTCTCTCTCTTTCTCTCTCCCTCTCTCTCGCTCTCTCTCTCACTCTCTCGCTCTCTCTCGCTCTCTGTCTCGCTCACTCTCTCAGGGTCTTAAGTCTTCAGAGTGACTCAGGTGGAGGCATCGTGCTTACCTACACTCCTGTAGCTCTATAACCCAGTTAACGTCTGGGTAAAATGCATTGCCATGCCTGCTCTAAAAGCATTGTCTAATTACCGAACAATTATCGTGTTCAATTATACGTAGCCCTTTACTCTAATAAGCGCCTAAATTGGAACGTAGTGGCAGTACCATAACATACTATATACATGACGTTAGAGCTTTGGCTGTAGGTGTTTCATTAAAAAAAAATTACTCCCTATTGGTAGTTACAGTCTTGTCCCATTGCTGCAAATCCCATACAGACTAGGGAGAGGCGAAGGTCGAGAGCCATGCGTCCTCCAAAACATGACCCTGCCAAGCCACATTGCTTCTTGATACACTGTTCGCTTAACCCGGAAGCCAGCCGCACCAATGTCTCGGAGGAAACATTGTACAACTGGCGACCAAAGTTAGCCACAAGGAGTTGCTAGAGCGCGATGAGACAATGACATTACAGCTCGCCGGCCGAACCCTCCCCTAACCTGGCGACGCTGGGCCAATTGTGCACCGCCTCATGGGTCTCCCGGTCACGGCCAGCTGCGACACAGCCTGGGATTAGAACCCGGGTCTGTAGTGACGCCTCTAGCACTGCGATGCAGTGCCTTAGACCGCTGCGCCACTCAYGAGGCCCTGTATGGGTTTTTTGACTGACAGACATTCTGAACTTGAGCACTGCATGCGACAAGAAGTTGCCCCCATCCCTCCCGTTAATTGGACAACTTTTTAAAATGTTTTGTTGTCTGAGTGAGTAAAATGCTGTCAATTAACATGACTCGATGTATTTTGAAAAATAAGATGTTGAGGATATAATAAATACAGCTTTGATGTCATGCAAGCAAGCCAAACCCACGTGAGTTCAAATGTACGCTTCACATCTCGAAATTATAAAACTGTTGTCAGATACAGTGTCAACGTTTATGATCACTATGTTTGATGTACAGTTACAGGATGACATGGCATCATACACTGGGTTGTTCTGAACAGAATGAGCCTGTTTGTCTATTGTGAAGAAAATGTGCTGCGTCACACGCACCTGAATGCACTCATGACTCCTTTCTATGCCCATCAACATTACGATCTGTTTCCCTGAATTGCCTTGTAAAAGCCTAACACTATAATATCATATTTTATAACCTAACTAGTCATGTTGGCAATAGAACAAGCTTTCAAATCATGCCCAGCTGACCCAGATTGATTATAATTAATCGTTTTTGGATTGCGTAAAGAAAAACTGTAATTGTGTGATGGCGATGGTGCAGGGTTGTGTTCCAAACTTAACAACTACAAGTGTGCTTGCTCTAGATCTTCACCGGCACAGCTAGGAGAGCTCAAAAAAGTAACTTATAGTTGAAGACTCTTTTTTTAGTCATAAAAGTACATTGAAATTGCTTAAGAACTCTGCACACTTTTCCTCTCACTCAAAATGTTGTCTTATGTTGCACCTACCCCACATTTTCCAGGAATAGTCTTATCATGTTACTGAATGTATACAGAATATTTTCAGATTTTGTTATTAACAAATGTCAGATCGGACAGTATGCCATTGCGACTTTATTCACAACAAAAGACCCGGTCACTACAGAAAACACAACATTGAGACAGCAGTTTTTCGTCTTTAGAAACAACCTGTTTTCCATCAAGGTCATAATCAGAGAGAGAGAGAGGCATCAGTGATATTCTCTCTGGGGCTTATCGTGAATATTTAGTGCTTGTGCATAGCTGTGCATATACATACATCATCGTCTTGATTAGTTAGAACATGATGACTTGTTTGTAGCCCCACACGGCTCCACGCGGCGTGCGGATGTCATTGTAACCCCTTTCTCCCGGCGCAAGCGCTAACTTGCTATCAACAGCCGGGCAACAGACTGTTCCTAGGAGCCCCAGTCAGTGTAAAAACCAACCCAAGGTCTGAGAACGTTTTCACAGACTTGCCTGCTTGTTGTGTCTCTACAAGTGGAGACAGATTTGTACACGGTCATGCTTGTGGTTTGGTTTTGGAGCCCGAGACAAACCAAGGACAGATGTGTTTGGAGTCATTTCCCCCTCCCCCGTTCTCCCCAGTTCTCCCCTTCCCAGATCCCCTAATCTGGTCTTCATTGTGTCTAATAAAGCACAGCTGTAGGCCTACATATCCTGGGCTGAACCCACTCAGTTCAGCTGATTAAACCAGGCTAAGAGGGCTCTCCATATGGAACAGAGCCAGACAGATATACAGCTTTACAGACATGCCAATACATATGGATAGATATACAGTACCAGTCCAAAAGTTTGGACACACCACCTCATCCAAGGATTCTTCTTTARGTTTTACTATTTTCTACATTGTACAATAATAGTGAAGACATCAAAACTATGAAATAACACATATGGAATCATGTAGTCACCAAAAAAGTGTTAAACAAATCAAAATATATTTTTTAATTTCATTCAAAATATATTTACTCTTAACAAGGCACACCTGTTAATTGAAATGCATTCCAGGTGAAGCTGGTTGAGAGAATGCCAAGAGTGTGTAAAGATGTCATCAAGGCAAAGGGTGGCTACTTTGAAGAATCTCAAATCTCAAATATATATTTATTTGTTAAACACTTTTTTGGTTACTACATGATACCATATGTGTTATTTCATAGTTTTGATGTCTTCACTATTATTCTACAATATAGAACAGAGTAAATATAAAGAAAAACCTTGGAATGAGTAGGTGTCGGTGTCACTATTAGGTCTATGACTGAACCATACAGCCAACCAACCATACAGTCATACCCAAATATATGGAGGTATACATATTCCCCATACCAGTGTTACCAAATTGGTCTATTGCAGCCATACAGCCATACATACTGATATACAAATCCCCCTACAACATGACTGAGCCATCTGAACCGCTTTACATACTGAAACCAAAACCTGCAGGCTAGTCACATACAGCTGTAGCCATACATTTATACCCCAATGTAGCAATGCATCTATACTCATACCATCGTAGCCGTATGTAAAAGCATGGTTTTATCATATCTATCCTTGTTAGTAAAGCTATAATGTGCTCTCCTATACAATCAGGGCAATCTTATACATTCACATATCTGTGGCATTGACAAATATGTATGACATTCTTATATGTATGACACATTTTATTTTCCAACAAATATCTTTGAAAGGGGATAAAATATGATCTACTTCACAGTCTGTTTGATAAGAGCCCTTTAGAAAAGGTCTTTGTGCATCCTAAATTACCAGTGTCTGGTTCTGTGTTAGGTTAAGCCATGACTCACTCTGCAACAGTACAGTGCGCCAATTTGTAGGTTGGAGATGCTTCTGCTGCCACGTAAAAAGGAAGTCATGCATTTGAAAGTGAGAAACAGGCCTTAATGGAAAGATGCGATGCCTTCGTCTCTCACAAATGAATGCTACATCTGCCCTTCAGAGGTTTTATGGGAGGGAGAGATGGCACCAACAAAGCTCTATATCCACCTCATCCGGTCTGTACATGAGATAACCTCTTGTTTCATTTCCACTGACCTGCAGTGTGTTTTCCTTCCTCTTGTATATTTACATTTGAGTCATTTAGCAGACGCTCTTATCCAGAGCGACTTACAGGAGCAATTAGGGTTAAGTGCCTTGCTCAAGGGCAGATCAACAGATTTTTCACCTAGTCGGCTCAGGGATTCCAACCAGCAACCTTTCGGTTACTGGCCCAACGCACTTAACCGTTAGGCTAACAGGGGCTACTGTTATAGATTACAATACATACTGTACATCACCGTCTGCACACAACACCGTGTACAGGATATCTCATATAGCTTCCTGTATATTGTATATGCGGGATTTATTTGTTTATTTACTTTAACAGCGAGGAGACCGACCATCAGTGCTATTACAGAAGTCTGTGCCATCCATTTGAAAGTGTGATTCAACCAGCCTGCAGATACAGACATTATTGCTTGCACAGATGGATGATCCCACTACCCCCCATACTCCATTCCCTCCAGTCTCACTTCCCCCACCCCCGCCTCCCCCCTCTCAATTTCATTGCACTCTGTTGGTTGATCTCCTTTGAGCCACTAACTTTGCGTGGGGGATGAAGGGAGATGGGGGGGGGGAGGGGGGGTGGCATCTACAATCAAGCAGGTCGAAGTAGGTTTGTAATGAGATGAGATGCTGTGTCTGTTGTGGTGTGTTGTGTCCCAGTTGTTGTAGCTTGATATCTTAAGGAAACCCACACAACAGCACAAAGGGCTCAGTGGAGTTGACAGACACGTTGAGAAGGTGTTTGGATATTCATACAGATGCATGCTTTGCTTTCCTCCCTGCTCTGCTCTCCTCTGCTTTCTTCACTTGAGCAGGCGCATAACAAGCTGTCATGTGTCTGAAAAGCCTGTATAGGTGTTGAATTTTAACGATTTTGAGAGGAACATTGTGCACATCCTTTAATCTTCCTGTGTGTATTTTTCTTTATTTTTCTTTAGCAGCACACTAATTGTGTTTCAAGCGGCATTTGACACGTATTGATTCAAATGTGTGGTGGCTGGCGAATGCACACCCAGCCTACCCTCTGTATTGGCAGCTGCACTAATCCTCCTGCCTTTTTCTTTGAAAAACCTCGGTCTCTTTCTGTCTTTTGCCAGTGCCATTGTTTGAGGAAGTTTTTCCCCCTCCTCTTTAACTAAGCAGGTTCTTGTTTTTCCCCCTCTTCTTTAACTAAGCAGGTTTCTTGTTTTTCCCCCTCCTCTTTAACTAAGCAGGTTCTTGTTTTTCCCCTCCTCTTTAACTAAGCAGGTTCTTGTTTTTCCCCCTCCTCTTTAACTAAGCAGGTTCTTGTTTTTCCCCCCTCTCTTTAACTAAGCAGGTTCTTGTTTTCCCCCTCTTTAACTAAGCAGGTTCTTGTTTTTCCCCCTCCTCTTTAACTAAGCAGGTTCTTGTTTTCCCCTCTTTAACTAAGCAGGTTCTTGTTTTCCCCCTCCTCTTTAACTAAGCAGGTTTCTTTGTTTTCCCCCTCTTAACTAAGCAGGTTCTTGTTTTCCCCCTCTTTAACTAAGCAGGTTCTTGTTTTTCCCCCTCTTTAACTAAGCAGGTTCTTGTTTTTCCCCCTCCTCTTTAACTAAGCAGGTTCTTGTTCTTCTGGAAGCCCCTCAGAAGACTAGGGTTGATTTTTTTCACTGTTTTATAAACAAACAAAAAACATATTTTTTTGTCCTGTGCAGTGCCTCGTTGTTTGTGGTACAGGGGTCAACGGGTCGGTGGTGTTAATGGGGGTGGGAAGCTAGGTGGAGTGAGGGAGATACTGTCTGTTTAATTTTTTGATATCGAGAAAGGCCCTGGCCATCATATAATGGTGCAAAACTGTCTCTTTGGAAATATATGGAAATGTAAAATACAAGTAGGCTGTGTCAATATCGCATTTTTATTGATAGTGTATTTTAATTACATTCCAAGCAGCAGTCGGATATTCTTTTGGATGGGATTCAATGTTCATCTCCCTTCCCTCGTATGGTTTTATGTTGGAGAACAACTTAGATGTCCATCTGTGTTATACTGATTAGACCTATACATTTGCTGTTAACAGCAATGCTAGACAACTTCATTTACGTTCCACCAAGTATGCATTTATTTCAGGTTTCAGGTAAGACCCAAGTGCAGACTGTGTAGAAGTAACCATGTTTATTGTACCAACAGGGGCAGACAAGCGACAGGTCAAGGTAGGCAGGGGTCGATAATCCAGAGCAGTGGGGCCAAGGTACAGGGCAGCAGGCAGGCTCAGGGTCAGGTCAGGCAGAGGTCTGTAATCCAGAGTAGGGGAAAAGGTACAGGATGGCAGGCAGGCTCAGGGTCAGGCAGAGTGGTCAGGCAGGCGGGCTCGGAGTCCGGACAGGCAGGGGTCAAAACCAGGAGGGCGAGACACAAAACGCTGGTTGGCTTGAACAAACAAGACGAACTGGCACAGACAGACAGAAAACACAGGTAAAAATACCCAGGGGATAAGTGGGGAAGATGGGAGACACATGGAGGGGGGTGGAGACAAGCACAAGGACAGGTGAAACAGATCAGGGCGTGACAGTTTATCTGAGTGTGTTTTCCTTAGCCTTAGTAAATCAATCAAGAGAGAGGTGTCACGATCGTGTGGTTGAGAGACGGACCAAAACGCAGCATTTGGAAAATAAGCCATCTTCACTTTTATTAACACCACGAAGATGAACACGACACAAAACACTATACAAACTAACAAAACAACAAAACGACCGTGAAGCTACAAACGTTGTGCACATACATACAGGCTACAAACGTTCTACATAGACAATTTACCACAAATACCTAAAGCCTATGGCTCCCTTAAATATGGCTCCCAATCAGAGACAACTATGACCAGCTGTCTCTGATTGAGAACCAAATCAGGCAGCCATAGACTTTTCTAAACACCTACACTCAACCATAGACTATACTAGACACATACACTAAACCATAGACTATTCTAGACACATCCACTCAACACAAACCCATACACTCTAACAAATCCCCCTAGACACTCCAAACCACCCAAGACAATACAAAAACACAAACCTAACCCCATGTCACACCCTGACCTAACTAAAATAATAAAGAAAACAAAGAATACTAAGGCCAGGGCGTGACATAACGCCCCCCTTAGGTGCGAACTCCGGGCGCACCAGCACAATAGGTCAGGGAGAGGGTCTGGGTGGGCTTCCGTCACGGCGGCGGCTCCGGCACTGGTCGTGGTCCCCACCCCACCATAGTCACTACCGCTTTCCTAGCCCCACTGGAATAAGGGGCAGCACCGGACTAAGGGGCAGCACCGATAAGGGCAGCACCGGACTAAGGGGCAGCAGGATAGGGACGACGACTAAGGGCAGCACCAGGATAAGGGACAGCACCGAGGATAAGGGACAGCACCAGATAAGGGACAGCCCCAGGATAAGGGACAGCCCCAGGATAAGGGGCAGCTCCGGACTGAGGTACGGCAGCTCCGGACTGAAGGGCTGATCCTGGCTGGCCAGCTCTGGCGGATCCTGGCTGGACGGCTTCATGGCTGGCTGACGGATCTGGCTGCTCATGGGCTGGCTGACGGATCTGGCTGCTCCATGGCTGGCTGACGGATCTGGCTGCTCATGGCTGGCTGACGGATCTGGCTGCTCATGGCTGGCTGACGGATCTGGCTGCTCATGGCTGGCTGACGGATCTGGCTGCTTCATTGGCTGGCTGACGGATCTGGCTGCTCATGGCTGGCTACGATTCTGGCTGCTCATGGCTCGCTGGCGGATCTGGCTGCTCATGGCTCGCTGGCGGATCTGGCAGATCCTGTCTGGTTGGCGGCTCTGGCAGATCCTGTCTGGTTGGCGGCTCTGGCAGATCCTGTCTGGTTGCGGCTCTGGCAGATCCTGACTGACGAACGGCTCTAGCGCTCGGGACAGACGGGCGGCTCAGATGGCGCTGGGGAGACGGATGGCTCAGATGGCGCTGGAGAGACGGATGGCTCAGATGGGCGCTGGAGAGACGGATGGCTCAGATGGCGCTGGAGAGACGGATGGCTCAGATGGCGCTGGAGAGACGGATGGCTCAGGCTCAGAACGGCTGGCTAGATGGCGCTGGAGAGACGGATGCTCTAGCGGTGAGGCGCTGTAGGCCTGGTGCGTGGTGCCGGAACTGGTGGTACCGGCTGGGACACGCATCTCAGGGCTATGTGCGGGGAGCAGCAACAGGAGCGCACAGGACTCTGGGACACACAGGAGGCTTGGTGCGTGGTGTAGGCACTGGTGGTAATGGGCTGGAGACACGCACCATTGGACGAGTGCGTGGAGGAGGAACAGGGCTCTGGAGACACACTGGAAGCCTGGTGCGTGTGTTGGCACTGGTGGAACAGGACTGGGGCGGGGAGGTGCGCCGGAAATACCGGACCGTGCAGGCGTAATGGCTCCCTTGAGCATTGAGCCTGCCCAACCTTACCTGGTTGAATGCTCCCCGTCGCCGACCAGTGCGGGAAGGGTGGAATAACCCGCACCGGGCTATGTAGGCGAACCGGGGACACCATGCGTAAGGCTGGTGCCATGTAAGCCGGCCCGAGGAGATGTACTGGTGGCCAGATAGGTAGAGCCGGCTTCATGCACTTGGCTCAATGCTCAATCTAGCCCTACCAGTGCGGGGAGGTGGAATAACCCGCACTGGGCTATGCACACGTACAGGAGACACCTGCGCTCTACTGCGTAACACGGTGTCTGCCCGTACTCCCGCTCTCCACGGTTAGCCTGGGAAGTGGGCGCAGGTCTCCTACCTGCCTTGGCCCACTACCTCCTAGCCCCCCCCCCCCAAGAAATTTTTGGTAGTACTCACGGGCTTCCAGCCTTGCCTCCGTGCTGCCTCCTCATATCGCCGCCTCTCTGCTTTCGCTGCCTCCAGCTCAGCTTTGGGCGGGCGATATTCTCCAGGTTGAGCCCAAGGTCCCTTTCCATCCAATTCGTCCTCCCATCTCCAGAATCCTGTGTAGGTGGGTCCTGTTGCCGTTTCACACGCTGCTTGGTCCTTTGGTGGGAAATTCTGTCACGATCGTGTGGTTGAGAGACGGACCAAAACGCAGCATTTGGAAATAAGCCATCTTCACTTTTATTAACACCACGAAGATGAACACGACACAAAACACTATACAAACTAACAAAAACAACAAAACGCCCGTGAAGCTACAAACGTTGTGCACATCATACAGGCTACAAACGTTCTACATAGACAATTTCCACAAATACCTAAAGCCTATGGCTCCCTTAAATATGGCTCCCAATCAGAGACAACTATGACCAGCTGTCTCTGATTGAGAACCAAATCAGGCAGCCATAGACTTTTCTAAACACCTACACTCAACCTAGACTATACTAGACACATACACTAAACCATAGACTATTCTAGACACATCCACTCAACACAAACCCATACACTCTAACAAATCCCCCTAGAACTCAAACCGAACCCAAGACAATACAAAAACACAAACCTAACCCCATGTCACACCCTGACCTAACTAAAATAATAAAGAAAACAAAGAATACTAAGGCCAGGGCGTGACAAGAGGAGCATACTATGAAGACTATTAGTTATCTTATTCTAGTCTTCTCCAGACCCACTGGGCACAGACGTCAATTCAACGTCTATTCCATGTTTGTTCAACGTAATTTCATTTAATTTCACTGTGCAGCACACAACTGTTCTTTATGCGTTGTGACATAATTGAGACTGTTCTGATGTCCCGTTCATTGCTGTTTTTTTCTGTTTTCTTTCTTGAGCACATTGTTAAAGGTAGCCTAAATGCACTTGCCTGCCTACAAATCCACATCGCTCTGGCCAAACGCCACGCCTACTTACGTTTCCAGATGAGTCTGGATTTGATTTCCACCCCAATAACTTCTCCAATGTGAACACATTCAAACCATTTTGATTGGTCCCAGAAACCGATGGGTAAAGCAGCATTTTGGATATAGTCATTTGGTTTTATACTCTGGTTAGAGACCATCCATTCGCTGATGACTTGTTTTGTACAACCCCCTAACTTTGACGTCAGCAGAAACGACTTCTACGATGGCAGTCCCAGACTGAATGTATGTAGCGATAAGTAGAGCAGTCAAAATTTATTCAGTGTGTCGTCGGGCAATAAGTACACCACTCTAAAGACATTAAGCATGTTCTTTTTATTTTCTCTTACTATGGACAAGTTAGGTTTAGGTGGAATCTCATTTATGACATAGAACAACACCCAACATAGTATTGATTGGATTTGTAATATTGCCTACAAGATCTTAATTTGATCACTCTGTTGCATGAGAACTTSTCTGCAGTGTAGGAAATGTACAACTTGTAGTGCTTCTGAAGTTTCCACTTAACCATTTCAGATTGGACCTCCCCAACCCCTACAAAAATGTCCATTAATTATGATAATTAACATTTCCTGTTGTGTTGATGCAGGATCATTTTCCTGCTGTAGCAAACTCTCAAATTAAGATCCTACATCTGTAGTCTGTTTGTTAAATCCAAGTGTTTTTGGGGGTTATATCCAAGGGACAGACTGCCTTGACATCTGAACACTTGTCTGCAAATGACTAGTTGAACAGATAGTGGGTACTAGTGCATGTAATTGGAAATATTCATTGTGTTCTGTCCGAGCGCCTTGATCCTCATGCTACTGTATAGGCTAACAGGGAGAGGCAGTCTGTCTGTGTCGTTACTCAACACCGAGGTCGTACTGGGGGACTGAAATGTGTTTTTCTATGTAATGAGATACTATTACAGGATTATAAGACACTTATAATAAGAATTAACACTTTTAGACAGTGCAATTCACAGGCCCATGGGTTCATCTGGCTGTGTTAGGCCTGTGGTGTGTAGATATGCGCGGGCGTGTCATGTGTGTGATTACGGGGCCACCAAACGTGTGGTCCCTCTGCCATGCGTGACGCTTATTATTTGTGGTGGATGGAGCTGGCTGGCTGGCTCCGAGACTGCGTTGTTTAATGAACTGTATGTCGAGCACAAGCGCAGGAGGTTGGACAATTTGTCGGAATTTAATCACGCCCAAATGTACAGGAGTCTTAATTTTATCCGAATTGATAACGTACAAATGGCTCCCTCTCTCTCGCTCTCTCTCTCTCTCTGCCTCTCTCACGGAGCTCCTGGGAAATCTCCTTTGTCTTCTTACTCTTTACTTTTGAATCAGAAGGCCTTTGTCCCTAACTAATCAAAGTTATATTGCTCTCTATGATTTGGGATCTTTATCCTGCATTGTCATGGTGCTGCTTTGTGCTAGCTTTTTCTCCCATTGATTTAGAACTTAGTCATCTAAATAAATAGAGGTATTCATTATTTGGTCATCACAAGCTCTCAATCACTTTATGATGACTATTCAAATGATGTAGCATTTTTCTAGTCAAGAGCTTTTCTCTCTCGTTAGCTTTGCTAAACCTCTGAAGTAGTTGGGTCTGTTTTATATTCACCACTCTGTTTTATAAGTGGTGTAAATCCCACTCCAAACCACCACAGAAATTATAGCAAGTCCTGTTTGATTTAATTCAACACTCTAAAGGCCTTCAAACATAAATTACTTGACAAACAGTTAATTGCCCCCTTCCCATCCTTAACGATTTCATTGTCAAGTGAAGCTCAGTATCTCACCTATGTCAAGCAGCTGAGAGGCGTAGTGCCTGAAACTTGGCAGAGGCGCGGCAACACTTGGGGATGGGTTTTTGGCTGGAACGAGTGAAAAGGCATTGTCCATTCAGTGAGTGTGTAAATGTAAAACAATCTGAAATGCTGCGCAACGCCAGTCTGTCCGTTTCCACACCCCAACAGAATATCTCCCAACAAGCTGCTGTGCTGAGAGGTCATTTGAATTGGGTGGCGATGCAAATCGTGTCTGTTTGAGCTTGCAGATGCCTCAGCCGAACCCTAATGCTATGTTATACTTCTGCCACGGCAGTGTTAGCTATACTTTCTGACAGCAGCTATACCATTGTCTTTCTACATGTCTCTCAGGGTGTTATTTATGACAATGTTACCCCTCAATCAGAAGATCTGAACCTTTGAGTTCGTTCAACCTATTGATCAGTGTTGGTCTCAGCTACATGCCACGCTGTTGATAGTGAATCAAAACAATTGAATTGAGTGGTTGATTTTTGTGTGTGTCATTTTAGCTGAGGCTAGCCAGGCAGCCTGGTCCTGCTGTGAGGAGCAACCCGACAACAGCCCCCTTTCCGTTGCGCTGGAGGGATAATTAAAACATCTTAAGAGTCTCCATGAACATGCCCACAGTGGGGACCTACCAACTCACTCTATCATTGGGTTTTTCTCTCTGACACACAGTTTTTTTTTATAACAAAGGCATTCTGACAGAAATGATCAAGGGGGTAAAATGAATGGCTTTGAAGCCCTCAGTTTCAGATCAAAAGCCCCGGCTAATGCCCCATTACAGGTTGCACTCAGGCACTTTAATGGTCAGCCCCCTCGTGATCCAGCCATGTAGCCAACAGAAATATGTTCCCTCTCTCTGACTGGCTCCATTTCTAGCCCTTGACCCAGCCTTCCTCACCGGGGTTCAAAATGATTGGCTGATGATGACAAGGTTGATGGCTGCCCTTCTTCTTTCAAGGTTTTCTTTATTCTCTGAATTTCGTCCAAATGGAAATGTGAGAGRCCCATGTTCTGAGTGGATGATTCAGTTATACTATTGGTACATTAAAGTAAGGTCTTATACAGGTATATGACATGTTTGACCTGCTTRTACCATGTTGCTCAAACTGAGTGGACTCAGTAATTGCCCTTCTACTGTGCCYGAGTGGTTTTCAAGAGGTGGTTTCAGTTATTTCAGTACAGCGTTAAGAGTAAAAGCATTTCACTTACATGTGATTGAAAATTGGATGTCACTAGTGCAGTGTGTCTGTGACTATGAGAGATACAGTTGGCTCTATTTCTGCTGTGTGAGTCTGTATGTTTGTTTTGAAGTGTTTTGTGATATAATATCATATTATGTTGACAGTGAATCTAAACAAGTTCATATCACATGCGTTACCTTGGGCAAAATTGTATTTATATTGTATATGATGGCACAGTATTTCTTGCATTGTTCCCACCCTTCTATTCCAGAGCTGGCATGTGTCAAATTATCAGAAGTTCTGTAATGGCACTTCAACAGTACTGCAGCCTATTTGAAATGGATGCAGAAAGCTGTGTAACATTGGGCAAATGTGTTTTCCCCCACTGTAAGGTCAGTGGGAAATGGCCTCTGTTATACACGATGCTGCAGTAAGGTGCAATGAATGTCGACGTGGAAAGTGGCTTATTATTCACAATCAGATTTTGAAAAGGCATCTTAGGAGCTAACCGCACATAGATATATTTTCACTGCCCTCCCTCCCTACCTTGGAAGGTGGACGGTGGCGATTGGGCAGAGTGAGCGATGTTCAGCAGTTAAAATTGAACAAGGGAAGCACAAATAAAATTCAATGACCTTTATGAGAGGGCGAGGTTAAAGGACATCAATTATAGACACAAAGTTCAATGGTTTTATTTCTAATAACTTTGATTTAACGTTGTCTAGAGGTGTCTGGGCATTGTCGGCCCAGCCAGCTACAGTCAGATGCCAATGGGAGGAGGAGAGGTTACAACYGTTTTATATGGGCACACACACTGACCCTTCCGTTATCCTAGTCAAGGTTTTACAGTTAAAACGATAGTTTTAATTCTTCAAAGAAATAGGTTTTCATTATCTCCCTTTGATCCCAGAGAAAGTGAAGGAGGTGTAAAATATGCTCGAGGTTATGTGCTGCTGCTGGTGWTCTCCTTCAAAGGAGTGGGTATTTTTCCTTCAACACATGATCTGACCGTTTCACGTGGTCAGAAGAAACTCAGGACACTACTAAGCAGAGTAAAAGACAGTGTTAAGAAGTGTTAGCTCCCTAGCAGTTCAAATATCATATTTTCATGTTGATCTGAGACTCTCCATTCACCTGTATGTATTGCAATGGAGTTAGCTACTAGCTAGCCATGTTAAAGTCTTCATAAAGAGCTGTTGAGAGCTATTTGACACCCTTTTAATAATGTGGTCAGTTTAATACCCTCCTTAAGCCTGAAACGCTGTATCAAGCGGCTGTCCTGATCGCTCTGCTCGCAGAACCCAAATCCCAGTAGCTATGTTGCTGATAAGTAAAGAAGGATGTAGCTTAGCCATTATCAGCTCTTGGCTCCGATGACACAGTAATCCAGCTAGACGCTAGGCTAGGCTCCTGTGACACCAAAAACACACTAGAATCATCTCATTTACCAAACAAAGACTGTTGAACATCTGAATCGGTGATATCTCTTTTCACACTAACCCGTTTACTTTWAAAAAATCTCCCTCTAGCAGCAGCTAACAGACAGCATTTCATTCAGTGACTAAAATATCTTCAAAAGCTCTTCAGCCTTCATAATAAGAGGTCCTCATATGATGATGAAACTAACAAGGAGATGACTATGGCTAATTTTTACATTCTAGCTGTAGAACATAGCAATTAGAACACAACAGCGAACGTCCTTCTGATTCCGTACAGAAAAAACACCCCCAGTCAATGAGAATGAAATGAGAATGAAAGGCCCTTATTTGACGATGGTAACCCAATGGAGATAGCTAAGGCTAATTTTCCAGGTTCGACCAAACAACACAGGGACTTTGTCCTTTAATGGGCCCGATCCAGAGAAGCGATCTGCATCTCCCGCTCTGTGAAGGAAATGGAGGTGACTGTTGGGCACTGGCGGGGAGTCGATCTGCTTACCTTGTTATTGTCCTCCCAATACATTGACTGTCAGGCAAGTCCGCTGGCCCCCGGGAGAGCCAATGGTCATGTGCTGACGTGAGTGAAATGCTAAGTGTTAAGAGAAAGGAGAACAGGAGGGGATCTCATTTATGGAACAAGGCTGTTTTATTCCCTCAGGGGTCCGTTTAGCATATCCAGAGAGCCCATAGGTCAGTTTATCTGAGATTGAAAAGGACCTGCATAGGATATTGCTGCTAGCTGCTATGATAATGCTGGTTGTGCTGGTTGTGTCTCCGAGTGTGTTTGTGCCAGTGTGGGCGAGCATGGTAAAGAAAGGTGGTATCAATGCAATGTGGTAGTGTGTTTTCATCCTTTAACTGAAGCCTCAGTTTCAGGAGGGGGCTATAATTCTGCAATAACACATAATTGTCGTGGGAGTTGGTCACCATAAGAAAGTAAGGCTGCTGCCTATAGCGTAGCCCGTGTGACTTTGATAGCCTTTTCCTTTTTCACAAGTTTATTTTGCAGAAAGACATTAGTGGGGCAAGTCGACATTTCTCCATGTTTCTTTCTTGCGAATCCTGTACATATTTTAGGCAGAGCCTTTAACACATGGTTCTCTGTGGCGTTTGAAGTTCTCTGCATTAGTAATACCGCTTCAAGCAAGGCCCCAGTCTGGCAAAGACCAGCCTTGTCATTCCAACATCCAGACATCAACTGTAAACTGTTTACTTTCCCTCAAGAGTTCCCTGCTACTCATCGCAAGGACATTGCTGTTCGAGCCTCATGTCCGCAGAATGAATGGGTTTAAGATTCTTAAGATGGAAAAAAAGCTTTGACATAAAAAGCCAAAGGCTAACCAGCTAAAATGGCATATTACCCTTGAGGGTATAGAACATGTATTCAGAGGAAAAGCTTAAACACAACCTAAATGGGAACGAAGTACACAGGCATGCATAAGTATGGGTAGTATCACGCTATGATACTTCAAAAGCATCAGTATGGTGTTACTTTCACTTTTTATATAATAATTGGACAATTATAGGACAGAATATTGTGAAGGGTGCAATAGCAGAAAGTCCTAATTTCATGCTAAATGTTTCAGAAAATAAATGTTTTGTGGTCTCAAACTTGATGTCAAATTGCCCTTTATTCATTTAGCCACTATTTCATTTTCCTATAGAGTGTCTTTCTTAGCACTTTGATTTTAATTGAGGCACCGGCATGTGACCTAGCCAAGTTTCAGCTTAGCCACCATCTTGTAAACAACATCCTCTTGCATGGACATTCCGCTGAGCACAGCTCATTTAGAGCCTATGTGATATATGGCATTGTCTCATCTCCAGTGCAGCCATCTAGGCCCAGCGTTAGAGCATGAACTCGATTTGGTGATCTGTGTTCATGAAAATGCATTTGTATCAGTGGCGTCCTGGCATTTGCCCGCTAGGATTATCTCTGGAGCATTCGCCGGGGTCTGCATTTCTGCCAGGCGACTGATGAAACACCTATGCTGAGTATTTTACGCCTGTCAGTGACATCACCAGCTGGAGATGAATGATGGTAATATCAGGACGAACCACATGACATGGTGTTATGTCTTGCCACATTTACAGCACATTACAGGGACCAGCTTTTTACTAACTTAGTGCCACTATATTGGATTGGCAGATAGGCATAAAAAGGTAAAGACTATGGAACATTTTATGTACTGTCTCGACGTTAGGCTCCGGCAGACGACCTCTTTATGTGTTCCCATTGTGAGGTAGGCTGCATGAGAATGAGATACTGTATTTTAGGTCTTAAAAGAAACTGCTGTCCCGTGTGACAGTTCTCTAGAACGCTGCAAATTAAGCAAATGATGTATCTCTCTCTCTGTCTCTCTCCTCTCTCTGTCGCTGTCTCTCTCCTCTCTCTATCTCCGTCTCTCCCCCCTCTATCTGCTCTCTGTAGTTGTGCTTGTCTGTTAGCGACACCACGTGATGGAGACAGACAAAAGAGTGGCACTTTGGGGAGGTTAGCTGTTTTATTTTTTTGTGTTGCTAGTCAGCTGCGGGGGTTTCTATAAGCCTGTGAATGGGCTTGTTGAGTCGGAGGTAATTTTGTGCCCCGGCAAGGGGCATTAGTTGGACTGGCCTTTCTGCTGACTGGCCTGTTTTCTTCCCCCCTAACAGCAGCAGTATATACCCCTCTCTCTGCTGCATCGGCGTTTCTGTCCAAACCAAAGACCTTTATTTCCTTGGCCCTGTGGCCATGACGACATGTCTAATAGGGCGTGGTGGTGGTGGTGGTGTCAGCGAGGATCTCTTTTAGTTTCGTTATACCTCYGGGAGACGATAAATCTAGATATAGATAAACTGGAACATCCAGGGTTAGTAAATGCTGCTCCTGTCTTCTATAGGCTATGGGAGTTTCGGGCTGATAAATGAATAGACACACGGTGGACATCCCCATTCATTATTATTGGAATTTGTGCTGCCTGCTGAGAATTTGCACAGCGATTGCCATGGCGCCTGGCTGCTGAAGGGCCTCCCAGAGGTGTTCACATGGCCAAATCTCAGACTGAGCTAGAGAACTGGAGCTCAGCATTCCAACAACAGGCCTCAGTGCCACAAAGGCTCACAGGGAAACCACTGCAATCGAATACAGGCTAACCCAGGGTTTCCAAAACTCGGTCCTCGGGGCCCCAAGGGTCCCAACATTTTGGTTTTTGCCCTAGTAATACACAGCTTAGTCAAATAATCAACTAATCATCAAGCTTTAGGGAGAAAAATTAAATGTGCACCCCTTGGGGTCCCCAGGAGCGAGTTTGGGAAACACCGGGCTAACCCATGGTATTGCACACACCCAGACACACACTGTACATCCACACAGGGAGCAACATTGTAGCCTTGTTTGTAATTATTGGGAGCGACCAACCAGGCTCAGCTCAGCGACTAGCCCCATAAATGATCATTAAGATGAAGCAATATTATCACTAATCAGGTTCTTATCATCTCTTTGATCCGATAGGCCACAACAAACAGAGTGTTTCGGCCAGCCAATCAACATACCTCATTAGCAATAGAGCGTGTGAATTAGATTGTCTCACCTCTCCCTTTAATGATACAGTCTCATCCACCCAGTAGACCTTTGAGAGGCTGTCATTGTGAGCTGAGCCGTTCTGACACTTCTCTCTGTATTCTGCCTATGTGTCTGAGCATCAGCCGGACTACTGCTGTTGAGTTGATTGCCTGAAGGCTTTGAATTTACAGACGGGTGGCTGGAAGGAAACACCTTCCGCTAACCAAGGTCACTAAGCGCTCTGAAGTCTGCTTTTCCAGGTTCAAAGACAAAAAATTACTAATTGGATGAGGTTGCTTGAAAAAAATCTCTGTGCAGTGTGCAGATGGTCAATATATAGGCCTGTGGTGCGTTTGGTTCCAGTATAGATTCTCCTCCCGTTGTATCTTGTATATCTTCATTACATAGAGTGTTCACTCTGCTTTTCCCCCCACAATGCCGAGCCACTCTCTGAGACACCTTTGTGTGCTTTTCATCAATATTTAGATGAACGGCAATTCCTCAGGAGCAGCAGACCAATGTACCATGCTGTGGCTTTGTTTGCAGATGTGATGCTTTATCTGTCTAGCACAATGTAATGGGTTGCATCCAGGGCCCTTTCAACTGTTTCTCCCAACAGGGCTCAGTCCTTGTATAGTATTTATTCATTATAACCTTCATTATTTTCTCTCTTCTCTTGACTTATCTGTCGGTCTCCCTCTCCTCTCCTCTGTTTTCAGGTTTTTGAAAATGATGTGAACATTATGTCCTTTTTAAAAAATGCCTGTTTCTGTGTGCTTTTGGTGAGGACATGGGGGTTAATTCGGTAAGGTACACTCCACTGGATACCTTTGTGTCCACTGTGAAAATCAACAGTCTGACTAAGCAAATGTTTTTTKCCCTCTCTTTATGCTTTGCCCAATTTTCAGAATTTCACAATACTTTGTCATTGGTAAAATTGCTCTATCTCCTGCTGTGGTGGTTTAGCCATTGTGCTTTATGTTCCGGAATAGAAAGGAACTGGTACATTTTGTTTATTATGTTGAGTGCCGGAAACAAGCGAACACAAAAGGCTTTCTCTTTAGTTCAACTAGCACGACAGTGTTAATCTTCTATGTCACAGAAAGGTTATTAGTAGGTAGTGAATTGTATTTCGGTGTGTGTATGTGTGTGTGTGTGTGTACTGTATGTGTGTGTGTGTGTGTGTGTTTGTGCGAGTGTGCAAAATAAAAATAGTAGCTTCTATTTTAGCTTTTTTCACCAACATCCTTGCTCAGCACCCAGTCAATAGGGCCTGGGGTTAAACCTTAGCTCCTGTTCAGAGCCAGGGCTCAGCCTCCCTCCCTCCACATATAATGCGCTACCTCACACTGCTGTGACTCCAATGTAAAGACCCTCTGAAGGCACAGCTCTCTATAGCACTCTCTGTCCTTAAGGTAACACAATATGGGGGATTAGATACCGTTTAAAAAAAATACTTAAAAAAAAAGTCATTCCACATCTGGTTTAATAATTCAAAATGGCATTGGCGCAGCCTCCACAGAAGTGATATCTTTACGTCTGATCTCTTTAGCTTGAAGGAGTTTCAGTATTATCTGTATACTGGGTTCTGTTCTCTATCACCGCTACAGAAAACAGAGCTGTCAGGGAAATCTTTACACACAGGAGGCACTGAACAAGCACTGGAATATTGAAGTGTTTGTGTATGTGTGCATGTGCGTGTGCATAGGTGTTTGTGTACCTGAGTCTGTGTGTGTGGATGTGTGTGTGTGCAGGTGGGGTGTTTGAGATGCACTGTCACTCACTTGTAACATGAACCGATGTCAGACCACTGCCACTGCAGCGCTCTGGGACTGTGTACTAGAGCTCCCAGGAGCCATGTGTGTGTGTGTGTCACTGCAGCTGTGTGTGTACGTGTGCATGTGTACTCACTTATGAAATAAACATCACACACTTCTCACTCCCTGAGAGTTGGGATCGCTAGCCGACCACGGCGAAGCATCCGCGTTTGTCATTGGGGAGAAAGCTACTGTGCAACGACTTGAGCTAAAATAAATAAATAATAAATAATAAAATAATACATTATTTTATTTATTGAATCTGATGCTTCTATTTACCCAGAACCAACAGTTAATTTAGCCACAGTCTAATTAGCACATCAGTTTTAAAGGGCAAAGTTTTGGTATTTTAGCTTTCTTTCTTTTTTTCTCCTTTTTTTCTGTTAATATTAAAACAAACAACCTACTTGCAGTGAAGCATTACATTCAGTCATCAAACAGACTCCCATTTTAGCAGTCTTAGTTGTATTCAGCAAGTGCCCTTCAGGGGTGCACATCTCCCCTTTTGCTTTCTTTCCTTTTCTCCTTCTCTCTCTCTCTACCGCACCTGTTTAGAACAATACCTTTGTGGCGCAGCTTGACATAAATAATGTATGAGTTTTAGGAGGAATTGGAGAACCTTTGTGGACTCTACCACACAGTCTGTGAGTGGTGTGGGAGTAGTCTGGATGTCCGTCTGTCTGTTTGAGTGTCTATTCGCTGTCTTTCTGTCTCTCGCTCCCAGGTTGCCTCAGCTTCAATCTCATGTTCTGTTTCCCCTCTCCTTCTCTTACAGTGAAGTTTGTGAACTGCGGCCSAGGAGGACTGGTGCGGTTCGAGTGCAGTAACCCGTCCGACTTCCGGATAGAGGCTGACGGGGTTGTCTACGCTCTCAGGACTTTGACCTTGTCCACCCTCCCTACAGTGCCCCTAGTTGTCGTAGCCAGGGACGAGACCAATCAGCAGCAATGGCAGACCCAAGTGAGACTGACGCCCCCTGTAGGCCAGAGCCAGCAGGTACGTCCAACACCTCCACATGCATCCTCCCTCCTAACCCCTCTCTCTCTAATAGTTGTTGTTTATTTGTGACTTCGGGTAGCATTGTGGAACGTGGAATGTTCCAATTCGGATTACGCCGTTGCATCCAATTCCGCTTATTAGCCTCGCCGGAGCATAAACAGATGATTTGTTCCCTAAATTGTAGCAGATGTTCCGCGAGACTGAATGGATGCTCGCTATTTAAAACTTCATGTTTTGGTACAGCCCATACGTAGCTTGCTTTTGGTCACAGGTTCAGGAATGGCTGAAGAATTGCCACATTTACCTGGAGTTAACTCTGCAAATAGCACTGCTGGGTGATCTGAAAGTCTTAGTCAATCGATCAATAATATAATAATGCTCTTAGCAAAAATGTTTATCTTTAATTTACAATCCATAGAAACCATGAGAATAGAAAGGTTCAGAACTTTTGTGAAACATCACAGCACAGTTGAAAAATGTATGGCAAATAGAAATCAAAACTGGACGTTCTTCAGGGATAGATGGGAGGGATTGAGGGTAGCTGAAGAATGGGACTAAAAAGAAATAAATGATAGCTGATGTAAAATATCCTGTGTCCGTAAAATGTATATAGTGTGTAAAAGCTGGAAAGAGAAGCCTAAGTGTTGCTAAGTGTTGTTGTCCATTAGTTTACTCCAATTAGGGGAGGGGTAGTAGGGTTAGGGAACAGTAATAAATAAAATATATACAAATATATATATATATATATATATATATATCTTGGCAGTGCATTCAAAAAGTATTCAGACCCCTTCCCTTTTTCCAAATTTTGTTACATTACAGCCTTATTCTAAAATGTATTAAATTACAAAAACTGAAATACCTTATTTACATTGCCTTGCAAAAGTATTCATCCCCCTTGGCGTTTTTCCTATTTTGTTGCATTACAACCTGTAATTTAAATTGATTTTGATTTTGATTTCACATAATGGACATACACAAAATAGTCCAAATTGGTGAAGTGAAATGTAAAAAATTGCTTGTTTCAAAAAATTTGACAAAATAAAAAACGGTAAAGTGGTGCGTGCATATGTATTCACCCCCCTTTGCTATGAAGCCCCTAAATGAGATATGGTGCAACCAATTACCTTCAGAAGTCACATAATTAGTTAAATATAGTCCACCTGTGTGCAACCTAAGTGTCACATGATCTCAGTAAAAATACACCTGTCTGAATGGTCCCAGAGACTGCAACACCACTAAGCAAGGGGCACCACCAAGCAAGCGGCACCATGAAGACCAAGGAGCTCTCCAAACAGGTCAGGGACAAAGTTGTGGAGATGTACAGATCAGGGTTGGGTTATAAAAAAATATCCGAAACTTTGAACATCCCACGGAGCACCATTAAATCCATSATTCAAAAATGGAAAGAATATGGCACCACAACAAACCTGCTAAGAGAGGGCCGCCCACCAAAACTCATGGACTAGGCATGGAGGGCATTAATCACAGAGGCAACAAAGAGACCAAACATAACCCTGAAGGAGCTGCAAAGCTCCACAGTGGAGATTGGAGTTTCTGTCCATAGGACCACTTTAAGCCGTACACTCCACAGAGCTGGACTTTACTGAAGAGTGGCCAGAAAAAAGCCATTGCTTAAAGAAAAAAATAAGCAAACACGTTTGGTGTTCGCCAAAAGGCATGTGGGAGCCTCCCCAAACATATGGAAGATGGTACTCTGGTCAGATGAGACWAAAATTTTGCTTTTGGGCTATCAAGGAAAACGCTATGTCTGGCGCAAACCCAACACCTCTCATCACCCCGAGAATACCATCCCCACAGTGATGCATGGTGGTGGCAGCATCATGCTGTGGGGATTRTTTTCATCGTCAGGGACTGGGAAACTGGTCAGAATTGAAGGAGTGATGTATGGTGCTAAATACAGGGAAATTCTTGAGGGAAACCTGTTTCAGTCTTCCAGAGATTTGAGACTGGGATGGAGGTTCACCTTCCAGCAGGACAATGATCCTTAGCATACTGCTAAAGCAACACTCGAGTGGTTTAAGGGGAAAGATGTAAATGTCTTGGAATGGCCTAGTCAATGCCCAGACCTCAATCCAATTGAGAATCTGTGGTATGACTTAAAGATTGCTGTACACAAGCAGAACCAATCCAACTTGAAGGAGCAGTTTTGCCCTGAAGAATGGGCAAAAATCCCAGTGGCTAGATGTGCCAAGCTTATAGAGACATACCCCAAGAGACTTGCAACTGTAATTGCTGCAAAAGGTGGCTCTACAAAGTATTGACTTTGGGGGGATGAATAGTTATGCACGCTCAAGTTTTCAGTTTTTTTGTCTTATTTCTTGTTTGTTTRACAAACAAATATATTTTGCATCTTCAAAGTGGTTGGCATGTTGTGTAAATCAAATAAAACAAACCTCCAAAAAAATCTATTTTAATTCAAGGCAACAAAACAGGAATAATGCCAAGGAGTGTGAATGCTTTCACAATCCACTGTACATAGGTATTCAGACCCTTTGCTATGATACTCAAAATTCAGCTCAGGTGCATCCGGTTTCCATTGATCATCCTTGAGATTTTTCTACAACTTGCTTGGAGTCCACCTGTGGTAAATTCAATTGATTGGACATGATTTGCAAAGGCACAAACCTGTCTATATAAGGTCCCACAGTTGACAGTGCATCTCAGAGCAAAAACCAAGGCATGAGGTCGAAGGAATTGTCCATAGAGCCCCGAGACAGGATTGTGTCAAATCACAGATCTGGGGAAGGATACCAAAAACGTTGACGTTGAGAGTGGTGTTTTACGGGTATCTTTAAGTGTTCATTTAATGGGGAGCACAAACATATACTCAGCCTGATCAGTGGGTAGCAGTGCTGCACACAACTGATGCAGAATAGCTCCTCATAAAGACTGATTTCAATCAGCCTTTTTGTGGCGGGTTATGGCGGTATGTTCGTCATGGGGCGGCAGGGTAGCCTAGTGTTTCGGCTAGTAACCGAAAGGTTGCAAGTTCAAATCCCCGAGCTGAAAAGGTCTGTTGTTCTGTCGTTATGCCCCTGAACAAGGCAGTTAACCCACTGTTTCTAGGCCATCATTGAAAATAAGAATTTGTTCTTAACTGACTTGCCTAGTTAAATAAAGGTAAAATAAATAAATAAATAAAAATCCAACCAGAGGGGATCCCTAGTCGTGATTCAAACAACATCTGTGTCTAGGCTTTAAAGAGCCGCCGTTCCGCTGGGCTTGACAGACATGGCTAAATCTTGACCATGTGCTCATTAGTCAACATTGTGATTGGCTGTAGATGAGAGTGGCCATGTGATGTGGTGATGTAATGAAGTGTGTCACAGAGAGAGAGAGAACAGGGAAATGAGGAGAAACGAGACTCAAACGGCTGGGTTTGTATTTCTCCCCTCATACTCAGTACTCGATTATGTGTTCCTGTTCAATTGAATGGCCATAATCTGTGACAGTCTTTCTTTCTCACTCGGTGGAATGGTGTTAATTGGCAAGACAGCACAGACTCACATTTAAGCTCTTTGGGAGGCTTTCTCTCTCTCACTCTTGCTCTCTCTCTCTCTTTCAGCCTTTTCTCTGCAGCTCGTTCTCAGCCCTTTCTCTCTCTTTCAACCCAATTTGCACCGGTGTGAGTGAGCTGTTTTAGGTTGAATTATTGAAGTCAGCGTTGTCTGATCTTACGTTGTGGACTTTCATTGTTAATGAATGCCTCTAAGTACAGTACAATGAGCCTCTTTGTTCAACAAAGACACCGTCTGAAAATACATTGTCTCTTCCTCCAGTCATATACAGGACAAATTAGTTACCCAAGCAGTACATTTCAAAAGCACCTCTCCSAAACCACTGCATAAAAGGCAAGTGCCTTCTTTTATAAGCCTCCAGATTAAAACTGTTGAGAGTTATGTCTAGTTAGTGTGAGTGCAGCAGTGGAGGTTTAAAATTCTACAGGGGATGATTTAGCGCTAGTATTGAAAACAGCATCGTTAGCTGCTGACGCTCATTTACCATTGTGACTCCTGCAGGTATGTGATTCTAATGACATCATTAGTCACCCGTGTCGGTCATTTAAAGAGAAATGCACACATGTTCAGGGCAGATAAACAAGGGGCTTGGCCACAGTAGTTTTTAAATAGAAATAAGCGGACCCAAATGGGTAAGCACATGCTTTTTAGGAGGGTGGGCCTGGTCTAGACTCTGATTGACAATTGATGTCAATGTCAGTGCTGTTTGTCAATGTGATTGACTTATTTTGACAGTGGTGGCTTTGGACTAGATGACATGGTAGTAACCAAATCTTTGATTGACTTCAGAGGCCTCCACTATATATCTCAACAGTTTATTGGGCCGTGTGTGGTTATCTGGTTATCAGCAATGGCTGTCATGAATCATCATCATGCGATCCTTAATCACATCAGCAATTAGATGCTATATTAGCGAACGCTGCGAACACATCGGCCCTGGGGGAATGTTTTAACACTAGAACCGCTGGGCCTTGACAAACCCCTTTCAAGCTAACTAGCTGTAATTCTGACTGAAACATTCTAACAGTGTAATTAATACACTTCATATATACTATCACTAAATAATTATTTGGTTGTGTTCATGAAGGCGTTAGGTAACATAAAAATAAAAAAGATTCTCTCCCATTTCAAATAACAAAATAGCCTTTTCATTAGTTTATGTTACTCTAGGCTGGAGTGACTTTGTTACAATTATGAAACAGAAACCATGTGTTCCTCGTTTCAGGAAACTAGGCGTATGTCGCGCGTCACTACTTCACAGGAGCGCCATTTGAATGTAAACGTATTTATTTTTCTCTAAATAAATTCGGGAACATGTGAACTTTCATGTGCCTTAATAACAAACTTGTATGCCATCTCTAAATAGAAATACAATTGTTAAATTACGAGCCTAGTTTGTTTAGCCAAGAAAAATGACAGCAACCTTCCCGCTAGCCATGATTGGCTGAGATAATGAGAGGGCTGGACATGCCGAGAGATGAGTTCAGATTGGTCTGCCATGTAGCACCTTCCGTCTATAATATGAGCTGGTCAGTATGTGTAGGTCATCCATTCTGATGCTGCTTTTTTTATTTTTATATATCAGGTAGTAGAACTGCATAAGTGTTGCTCTCCACTTTCTGGAGGACAGAGTTTTGAAATCAGTGGAATTAGAGTATAATAATTAAGGCGATTGAGAAAATTCTGCCGTTTGATCGCAAATATGRAGACAGAGTCGAAAAGGGAACACATAGAAAGCTGTTGTATATTACATCTTCAAACTAAGGGCAACCATGGCATTTGTGACAGAGATGGAGTCTATCCATATATACGGGTAAGAGAGTCTAGCTAGCTACATGTAGGCCTCCATTGTAAATAAGAATTTGTTCTTAACTGACTTGCCTAGTTAAATAAAGGTAACAGCTAACATTGGACCTGTTTGGTTAGCTACCTGCAGATTCATGCAAGGTAGTAACGTTGGGATTATGGTTAATTGTTTAGCTGAGGTTCAGAATCAGAAGAGTAATAGAGATGTCATGATTAATATCTTCCCCACCATTTTGAGATTATAATTATAATATACCAATAGAATATAATGGCCCACCCTGTTATTCATTCAGAATAGGTTATTATGCATTATCCGCTTCCTCTCGCTCTGCAACTCACCCATGCTCCCCCTTTCTACCCCATCATACTTTATTTAATGTAGTTTGGTATAGTTTAGGTTCAGTTTTAGAAGCAATTATCGGGGTGATTATCAACTGGCCTCTGCACCTTCCATGTCGGATGAATGAGCAGCGCAGGCCCTACTGTTGGGAGAAGGAGGGGAAAATGGGAAAAACATTAAAATAATGACATGCCCTCCTAAAAACGTCTATGACTCCAGTTCTGTTTGTGTTATTACGATTCTAACAGCGGCAGTGGGTTAAATAGACTTATTTAYGAAGGGTCAAGGACGGATGGGCACATGACTTTAAAAATCATGCCCCCATCAGAATAATAAAATGAATAAAGTCACGAGCAGTGAAATGACTGCTTTGCTGGTCCTAGTGTTAATCAATGAAGAAGTAACAATTGGCTCGTTAACATCAAAGTGACCTCCCCTGCCAAGACCATCAACATCAACAAAAGAGTCAGGCTGAAAACCAAGACCCACCCTAGGTCTTAGAGAGGGTGATTTTATACTTGTCTATAACAACACACACACACACACACACACACACACACACACACACACACACACACACACACACACACACACACACACACACACACACACACACACACACACACACACACACACACACACACACACACACACACACACACACACACACACACACACAGTCAGAGGATGGAGGTAAACTCCAACAAGGTGCAGAGAGACATGCAGTACACTCCAGAGATAGATAGATGTGTGTTGTGGCTAAGGCTTCTAAGCAAACCCTCCACACCATTCATCATTCCAGACGCCAGGTCACAAATAATTACCGCTCTCACTTTCTCCTCCAGTTTAATAGGGTAATAGATATTTCTGAAGCATGTTCCCCGCTATCTGTCTGCTTGCCTCTCTGCATTTCAAATGTGTGAAAGCAGCATAATCGGATTTCAAACATGATTAGTGGAGACGCTCCAACAGCTCCGTAGATCGTCAGGGAGGGGTGGCATGCGTGCCGAGGCGGCGTAAGATGGGTCTCGTTTTGTAAGGCAAAACAGTCATTAATTTTGCTGTTTGCACAGAGAACTTTCTGCTAGTTTCAGTACTTGGGATACTGTGTAACGAATTGGCGATCAGTAATTACAGACGGAGGAGAAAGTAAATAAGGGACTTTCTGAGGCATGACTGTTCTGCAGCAGGGAAATTGCATCTGTCATTCACTGACTTTGACTACCTAAGTTTGCCGGCGTCTTGTTTTCATTTTACCATGGAGCGTTCAAGGTTATTGTGACTTTTCTGGCGCTGCTTCAGTCTCTCTCCCAACAGTCTCTCTCTGTGGAACAGCATAGGCAATTGGAGCCATCTGGGTATTTAGAGTCTGGCTTGCAGGTACCATCCTCCTTTGTTTCAAATCACATTCATTACAGCCATGGGAGGATGGCACATCAATTTTAAAAGCCTTTCTGTGTGTGTGTGTGTGTGTGTGTGTGTGTGTGTGTGTGTGTGTGTGTGGTTGTGTGTGTGTGTGTGCATGCTTTTATCAGGACATGAGAGGAGGTCTGTGATTTAAAGCTAACTGAGGGGCTACAGTACGATCCTCGACAAAGAATCTCAAACACTACTCTCATTCCCAGCCATGTTTCTCACTGAAAGCCTGGAAAGAGAGGCTGTTCAAACACATCATCACATATATGGAGGCTATGTTAACCTTCACTGAATTCTCAAAGACAAAATGGATCCTAAAATATAACTTGACCACATCAAAAAGCCCCCCACAAGCTCCCAAATTTGGTCATCTAGTGGGTATAATTTAATGATATTAGGAAACAGTTTTAGGTCAGGCAGGAATTTACATTCTCTGAATTCTTTCCATCACATCATTGGTAGTTAAAGACAATTGTGTTGTGGCTACTGTATAAACAGTCTATCTCAAGTCATTCGTTTCTAGATGTGTCCGCTTATGTTGTTTTCAATGTCTATCTGAAGTTTCCATTGTTTTTTAGATGTGTCAAGTTAGTAACCTGATGTTATTTCTCTCCTTCAGGCCCAGGACATCCAAGCTCCCCCAGCTCTGTCCCAGGGTCTCCAGGAGATATGGTTCCCATCGCGGCAGACAAGACAGCAGCTCCATCGGCCAGCTCAAACGCATGAAGAGAGACTGGGTCATCCCCCAATCAACGTTCCCGAGAACTCCAGAGGAGAGTTCCCCAGGACCTGGTCCGGGTAAGATGTCGCACACACACACACCACACAACACACACACACACACACACACACACACACACACACACACACACACACACACACAACACACACACACACAACAACAACCACACACAGATACCACAATCTACAAAAATGTTCTGATGTGAGCTTCATGGTTCTATGAAGCAGCAGCAGATTTTGGACCGGCCATTCCCATTCTACCACCATTACCACAACACTCAATCCACCGCCATATTTACTACATGTCCCGAAAGGTCAAGTGCCTGTGCTATTGTATCTGATTTCCCTCTCCCAGTCAGGCAAATCGTCAATATGAATGAACCTGGTATGATGTAGCGTTATAGAACACAGTGAATTTTACAAAGAGCCCTCCATTGGCCTGTTTCCCTGTTGAGATACTATCTTCGCTTTACCATGGGCTCAAGGACACTCCCAGCCCATCCATTTACCTTCTACACACACACACACACACACACACACACACACACCACACACACACACACACACACACACACACACACACACACACACACACACACACACACACACACACACCATAGCAGTGGATGTGAATGAAGGACTGGCAATCTTTCTCATGTCAGTTAAGAAGTAGATCCTTTCTCAATGTAAGCTTTCTGGTTCTTGACTGAGTGCTAAGTCCAATATACAACGTCTGTATGTATTATATTTAATCCAAGGGCATTAGGGGTGGGGATTTTGCTGAGTTTAATGGATGACATAAGGGTGTGGCACCAGGCTCCATGCAGACACACTATGGATTAGAGGTCGACCGATTAATCGGAATGGCTGATTAATTAGGTCGATTTCAAGTTTTCATAACAATCGGAAATCGGTATTTCTGGACACCGATTTGGCCGATTTCAAAATATATTTTTTTAGACTTTATTTAACTAGGCAAGTCAGTTATGAACACATTCTTATTTTCAATGACGGCCTAGGAACGGTGGGTTAACTGCCTTGTTCAGGGGCAGAACGACACATTTGACCTTGTCAACTCGGGGATTCAATCTTGCAACCTTACGGTTAACTAGTCAACGATCTAACCACCTGCCTCTCATTGCAATCACGAGGAGCCTGCCTGTTACGCGAATTCAGTAAGAAGCCAAGGTAAGTTGCTAGCTAGCATTACACTTATCTTATAAAAAACAATCAATCAATCAACAATCAATCATAATCACTAGTTAACTACACATGGTTGATGATATTACTATTTATCTAGCGTGTCCTGCGTTGCATATAATCGATGCAGTGCGCATTCGCGAAAAAGGTACCTAATCATAAACATCAATGCCTTTCTTAAAATCAATACACAAGTATATATTTTTAAACCTGCATATATAGGTAATATTTCCTGCTAACAAGAATTTCTTTGTGTCACTTCTCTTACAACAGAGTCAGGGTATATGCAGCAGTTTGGGCCGCCTGGCCCGTTGCGAACTGTGTGAAGACATGTTCTTCCTAACAAAGACAGCCAACTTCGCCAAACGGGGGATGATTTAACAAAAGCCATTTGCGAAAAAACACAATCGTTGCAACGACTATACCTAACCATAAACATCAATGCCTTTCTTAAAATCAATACACCGAAGTATATATTTTTAAACCTGCATATTTAGCTAAAAGAAATCCAGGTTAGCAGGCAATATTAACCAGGTGAAATTGTGTCACTTCTCTTGCGTTCATTGCACGCAGAGTCAGGGTATATGCAACAGTTGCGAACTAATTGCCAGAATTTTACGTAATTATGACATAACATTGAAGGTTGTGCAATGTAACAGAATATTTTAGACTTATGGATGCCACCCATTAGATTCTTTCACTGAAAGAATAAAATGTTTTCTTTTCGAGATGATAGTTCCGGATTCGACCATATTAATGACCTAAGGCTCGATTTCTGTGTGTTATTATGTTATAATTAAGTCTATGATTTGATAGAGCAGTCTTGACTGAGCGATGGTAGCACAGCAGGCTCGTAAGCATTCTTCAAACAGCACTTTCGTGCGTTTTGCCAGCAGCTCTCCGCAATGCTTCAAACATTGCTCTGTTTATGACTTCAAGCCTATCAACTCCCGAGATTAGGCTGGTGTAACCGATGTGAAATGGCTAGCTAGTTAGCGGGGTGCGAGCTAATAGCGTTTCAAACGTCACTCGCTCTGAGACTTGGACTAGTTTGTTCCCCTTGCTCTGCATGGGTAACGCTGCTTCGAGGGTGGCAGTTGTCAATGTGTCCTCGTTCGAGCCCAGGAACGGCAAGGAGAGGGATGGAAGCTATACTGTTATACTGGCAATACTAAAGTGCTATATAGAACATCCAATAATCAAAGGTATATGAAATACAAATGGTAAGAGAGAAATAGTCCTATAATTCCTATAATAACTACAAACCTAAAAATTCTTACCAGGAATATTGAAGACTCATGTTAAGAGGAACCACCAGCTTTCATATGTTCTCATGTTCTGAGCAAGGAACTTAAACGTTAGCTTCTTTACATGGCACATATTGCACTTTAACTTTCTTCTCCAACACTTTGTTTTGCCATTATTTAAACCAAATTGAACATGTTTCATTATTTATTTGAGGCTAAATTGATTTTATTGATGTATTATATTAAGTTAAAATAAGTGTCCATTCAGTATTGTTGTAATTGTCATTATTACAAATACAAATACATTTAAAAAATCGTCTGATTAATCGGTATCGCCTTTTTTGGTCCTCCAATAATCGGTATCGGCATTGAAAAATCATAATCGGTCGACCTCTACTATGGATACCCAGGCTTATGGGTAGAGATAGATAGACCAGTGAAGACACGGAGGCTCAAATATATCACACTCACATAGCCTTGCAAAAGTATTCAGACCCCTTGGATTTCTTCACCTTTTATTGTGTTACGAAGTGGGATTCAAATGTATTTACTTGTCATTTTTTTGTCAACAATGTACACAAAATATTATGTAATGTCAAAGTGGAAGAAAAATTCAAACATTTTTTAAAGATGAATAGAACTTGAATAACTAAAACATAGTTGTTGCATAGTATTCATCTCCCTGAGTCAATACATGTTAGAAACACATTTGGCATCGATTACAGATGTGAGTCTTCTTGGGTAAGTCTATAAGAGCTTTGCACACCTGGATTGTGCAATATTTCCCCATTATTATTTTAAAAGTCTTCAAGCTCTGTCAAGATGTTGAGGATCATGGCTAGACAGCAGTTTTTAAGTATTCCCATKAATTTTTTTAAAGCAGATTTAAGTCAAAACTGTAACTTGGCCACTCAGGAACATGCACTTCCTTCTTGGCAAGCAACTCCAGCTTACAATTGGCCTGGTTATTGACCTGCTGAAAGGTGAATTCCTCCCTCAGACTCCCTCCCTTTGCCTGTGCTTAGCTCTATCCCTTTTTTGTATCCTGAAAAACACCCCAGTATTTGCCGATGTCAAGCACACCTATAACATGATGCAGCCYCCACCATGCATGAAAATAAGGAGGCAGTTACTCAGTGATATGTTGTGTTGTATTTGCCTCAAACATAAGGCTTTACATTTAGGACAAAAAGTKTATTCCTTTGCTGTGTTTTTGTGGTATATTTGTATTATTTTTTTTCATTCTGTCATTTCGGTCATTATTGTGAAGTCACTACAATGTTGTTGATCCATCCTCAGTTTTCTACKATCACAGACATTGAACTGTTTCAATATCACCAATGGCCTCATGGTAACATCCCTGAACAGTTTCATTTCTGTCTTGCAGCTCAGTTCAGAAAGATGACTGTATCTTTAATGTGTCTGGGTGGTTTAATATATAATCCACAGCATAATTATTAAGTTGARCATGCTTAAAGAGATGTTCAWTGTCTGATTTGATATTGTTACCCATCTCCCAATCACTGTCATTCTTTAAGAGGTTTTTGAAAAGCTCCCTGATCTTTGTTGTTGAATCTGTGCTTGAAATTCAATACTTAACTGAGGGACCTTACAGTTGTCTGTATGGGGACAGAGGTAGACTTAGTCATTAAAAAATWATATTGTGATATTGTCAGAATTATACGATACAATATATAGAATTCATATATGTAACTGTATACATTTTCCCCCCATCATTAGTACACACACACACACACGCAAGGGAGGAAGATCTGTTTGTACCACTCACCAACGGGACTCTAGGGCGGGGCAACACACACACCGATACATACCTCCGCCACGACATTATTATTTTTAAGTAGAATTCTGAACATTACATACACCTTAGCCAAATACATTTAAACTCAGTTTTTCACAATTCCTGACATTTAATCCAAGTAAAAATTCCCTGTCTTAGGTCAGTTAGGATCACCACTTTATTTTAAGAATGTGAAATGTCAGAATAATAGTAGAGAGAATGATTTCTTTCAGCTTTTATTTCTTTCACACATTGCCAGTGGGTCAGAAATTACATCACTCAATTAGAATTTGGCAGTATTGCATTTAAATTGTTTCGGGTAGCCTTCGCACAAGCTTCCCACAATAAGTTGGGTGAATTTTGGCCCATTCCTCCTGACAGAATGGTGTAACTGAGTCAGGTTTGTACGGCCTCCTTGCTCGCACACGCTTTTTCAGTTCTGCCCACAAGTTTTCTATAGGATTGAGGTCAGGCTATGTGATGGCCACTCCAATACCTTGACTTTGTTGTCCTTAAGCCAGTTTGCCACAATTTGGAAGTATGCTTGGGGTCATTGTCCATTTGGAAGACCCATTTGCGACCAAGCTTTAACTTCCTGACTGATGTCTTGAGATGTTGCTTCAATATATCCACATCATTTTCCTGCCTTATGATTCCACTATTTTGTTGAAGTGCACCAGTCCCTCCTGCAGCAAAGCACCCCCACAACATTGATGCTGCCACCCCCGTGCTTCACGGTTGGGATGGTGTTCTTCGTCTTGCAAGCCTTCCCCCTTTTTCCTCCAAACATAACGATGGTCATTATGGCCAAACAGTTCTATTTTTTGTTTCATCAGACCAGAGGACATTTCTCCAAAAAGTATGATCTTTGTCCCCATGTGCATTTGCAAACCGTAGTCTGGCTTTTTWATGGCGGTTTTGGAGCYGTGGTATCTTCCTTGCTGAGTGGCCTTTCAGGTTATGTCGGTATAGGACTCYTTTTACTGTSGATATAGATACTTTGTACCTGTTTCCTCCAGCATCTTCACAAGGTRCTTTGCTGTTGTCCTGGGATTGATTTGCACTTTTCGCACCAAAGTACATTCATCTCTAGGAGACAGAATGCATCTCCTTCCTAAGCYGTATGATGGCTTTTTGGTCCCATGGTGTTTATACTTGCGTACTATTGTTTGTACAGACGAAGGTGGTACCTTCAGGCGTTTGGAAATTGCTCCCAAGGATGAAACAGACTTGTCGAGGTCTACAATTTTTTCTCTGAGGCCTTGGCTGATTTATTTAGATTTTCCAATGATGTCAAGCAAAGAGGCACTGAGTTTGAAGGTTGGCCTTGAAATACATCCACAGGTACACGTCCAATTGACTGAAATGATGTCAATTAGCCTATCAGAAGCTTCTAAAGTCATGACATAATTTTCTGGAAATTTCCAAGCTGTTTAAAGGCACCGTCAACTTAGTGTATGTAAACTTCTGACCCACTGGATTTGTGATACAGTGAATTAAAAGTGATTGAAAACMAGTTTTAATGACTCCAACCTAAGTGTATGTAAACTTCRGACTTCAGCTGTATATATACCTACAATTGAGTATTGATCATCATTTAACCAAACTACTTTTGTGTTCTGAAACAGATCCGGTCGGACAATGACAAGAACCGATCCCTGAGGTACAGTGTGACCGGACCCGGAGCTGACCAGCCGCCCACCGGCATCTTCATAATCCACCCCATCTCCGGAGAGCTGTCTGTCATGAAACCCCTGGACAGAGAACACATATCCAACTTCCACGTAAGTCTCTCACACACACACACACACACACACACACACACACACACACACACACAAACACACACACACACACACACACACACACACACACACACACACACACACACACACACACACACACACACACACACACACACACACACACACCACGCGGCCTACGGATAAGAGCAGATGACTAGGACCACGCACACTGACAAAGTCAAGATCCACTTTGGTTTGAAACATTGTTCTTTTCTAGCCAAATAAAGGTATGGTGGAGTAATAGTGTGTGCAGGTCCTATTAATCTCAAGCCTTCCTTGGCACAGCATGACCTGAAGTGATGTGCGTTTGACTGTATTGACTTTTCTCCATGATGGAGAAAGAACCTTGGCCTTGCAACCGGTGTGTGAATAAGAGCGACAAAGCAGATATTCCAAACGTTTACAGTAAAAGTACCAAAAGCATTAAGCCCTCTTTATCGAGATGTACAMTATGTGTCCTCTTTGGCTTATACATACAGTCTGTACATTTCAGGAGGCTGGCTGGCATGTGCTCAAGGTCCCTTGGTAGTCCAAACACTCCTCAATAGTGTACACTAGAGAGGGGTGGGGGGTTTGGGAGGCATTCCGGAACTGACTGATCCGTCTGAGAATTTGAAAGAGTCAATGAATTTGTAAAAAAAAAAAAACTGCTGTTTTACAAGTCATGTTAACCTCTAGCGATATCATGACCCACTCATAACTATTAATTAAATGACAGTGGTCATTGTTTGGGAGTTGTGATATGTCTAGCAACCAATGCTATTGATTTGATTCAGGGTGAGACATGTATTAGACTGTGGGCAGACAGTAAAAGCAGTAAATGACATGTTTGTAATGAAAGGTACAATGGAGAGYGCATRGCTGGAAGCGCTGCACTGTGAAGAAACAAACATTAACAGTATTGAAAGGCACATTCCTGGGCTCATTATTTTTGTCTGAGAGAAATGGAAATAGGTAAGGGAGAGAGCCATCACAATGCCAAAGTTCTGCTTAGGCAAAGTGGAGTGTGTTAGCTGTATGTTTATCTTGTGGGTCCTACATTGCTATGAATTTTGTATATTTTCTGTTTTCTGGTTATGTGTATGCCTGGATGAATAAGTGTGTGCGTGCATGTGTGCGTACGTATATATGTGTGTACACCACAACCAGCTGAGTGCTCTCCCTGGTGTCTCCCTACAGCTGAGAGCTCATGCTGTGGATCTGAACGGTAACCAGGTAGAGAGCCCCATCGACATTGTGATCAATGTGATTGACATGAACGACAACCGGCCAGAGTTCATTCATCAGATCTGGAACGGYTCCGTCCCTGAGGGCTCCAAACCAGGTAGGAGCCCAGACGAACCTTCCAGCCTCTGGCCCACTGTGTCACTAGACTATTACTACATCAAACGGCATTGATGAATCACACGGGGTAATCATTTTGTTCATTTGGCTGTGGTTCGATATGGATAAGATCTCTGCCAACAGCAAGTATTCTCTTGTGGAAGTCCTTTGTCAACATTTCAGACYAAGCCAAAGCTTTTATTTGGGCTATGTTTCGACTGTGCTCCATGTTAGTCAACGGATCCTTCTAGTATGGAAGTAACGTTAGTGTAATGACTGTCTTAGMTAGATTAAATGCAGTACTGAAATAAAACAAGGTTATACCTTTTTAAAAGTMAAATCCCCTATTTGCATCTTCTGTCTCTTTTGTCATTCCTCAGGGACCTTTGTTATGACGGTAACGTCTGTTGACAAAGACGACCCCAAAACAGCCAATGGGATGCTGCGCTACAAGATCGGATCCCAGAATCCCGAGAGCCCGACATCCAACATGTTCACCATTAACAACAAGACAGGAGACATCATTACCGTCGCAGCTGGCCTGGACAGAGAGGTATGCAATACAACAGTTTGTGTGCGTGTGCGTGTGCGCGTGCGCGTGCTCGCTTATTAAACCCCATTGGAGTAGCATTGAAGTTACAGTCCCATCATCACATTCATTCGTATGTGCTCCTCCTTCGCTGCTCGGCATTCCTCTAACTCGTATACATCAAGATATCTTTTCCTTTGTTTACCTAAATGAGCTGTAGATAGCAGACGAACAGTTTTGAGTTGTTTTTGCTGCTGATAATGTTTAGTGTGTCTCAAAACTAATGAAGTTAGCTAAGTATGCCCCATTACCATTTTGCCAACGAAGACCAGAAATTGACTCATCACCCTCTTCGGAATTATTTACTCTAACATGGAGGCAATATGCATCATTGAGCAGCTAAATGTTTTTCTCCTCGTTGCTGTTAATGGTAACACTCCTATTTAATTGCATGACCATGGACTTGCTTTTACTGGAAGGAAGGAGAGGAAAAATAACGGAAATAAATAGATAAAGTCAAAGGGAAAAAACAAAGCCAATTGCTGCAATTCTTGCCAGGGCAATCTGGATAGTTGGCCCACTCAATCAAGTTTGCCCCAGGGCTGCTGTTATATATACGGCATTTGCCACCATGAAAGTAATTTGCCCGATTCTCATTACCTAGCAACTGTTCCGTCGCCTGAGTAGCTTTTAATGTGAAGGGAGTCATTTGTTACAGTGGGATTACCCATCGTGCACCATAATGCTACACAGAGTGGAAGTGCTGCACTCCCACAGCAAGCTGACTTCTAGAGTTCCTTTCTCTCTCCACAGGGAATTGATGTAGACTTGATCATTGTGAGAATAACTAGGATTCCTCGTTGGGGTTTATGTAAGACCCCATTTCTACTGTACACAAGGCTCAAGGCTTTACCTTTATTTATTGTATGTGTTGTATGTGGAGAATGAGGGCTGCAGTAGGTATCTCAGAGAGGGGGGAGTGAGGCCTAAGAGGGTTTTATAAATAAGCATCAGCCAGWGGGTCTTGCGACGGATATACAGAGATGACCTGTTTACAGAGAAGTAMAAAGTGCAGCGATATGTCCTATAAGGAGCATTGGTGGCAAATCTGATGGCCGAATGGTAAAGAACATCTAGCCACTCGAGAGCACCCTTACCTGTCGATAAATAAATTACGTCGCCGTAATCTAGCATGGGTAGGATGGTTAGTTTGGCAGCTGGGGTGAAAGATGAGCAATTCCAATAGAGGAAACCTTAGATTGCAGCTTTGATATGTGCTGAGAGAAAGACAGTGTAACGTCTAGCCATACTACAAAGTATTGTATGAGGTGACTACCTCTAGCTCTAAACCCTCAGAGGTAGTAATCACACTGGTGGGGAGAGGAGCATTATTCTTACCAAACCACATGACATTTGTTTTGGAGGTGTTCAGAACAAGGTTAAGGCCAGAGGAAGCTTGTTGGACACTAGGAAAGTTTTGTTGTAGAGTATAAGACTGTGTCATATGCATATACATGGATAAGAGAGTGTCCTACTGCCTGAGCTATGTTGTTGATGTAAATTGAGAAGAGCGTGGGGCCTAGGATCGAGACTTGGGGTACTCCCTTGGTGACAGGCAGTGGCCGAGACAGCAGATGTTCTGACTTTATACATTGCACTCTTTGAGAGAGGTAGTTAGCAAACCTGCCAAAGACACCCTCAGAGACACCAATACTCCTTAGCCGGCCCTCAATAATGGAATGTTCTACCATATCAAAAGGTTTGGCTAAGTCCTATAAGGTTGCAGTGACACAGCCATAACATGAGCGGAAATCAGATTGCATANCAATAATGGAATGTTCTACCATATCAAAAGGTTTGGCTAAGTCCTATAAGGTTGCAGTGACACAGCCATAACATGAGCGGAAATCAGATTGCATACCAGAGAGAATACTATAGACATCAAGAAAGCCAGTCAGTTGCTTATTGACAAGTTTTTACAACACTTTTGTTAAACAGAGCTAAATAGAAATGGGCCTATAACAGTGTTGTCCATGATATAGAGAGTGGATTCTTTTTCAACATGTATGTTTTTCTTCTTTTCTTTTCATGCAGAAAGTGCCTCAGTACACGTTGATCATCCAGGCCACAGACATGGAGGGCAACCCCATGTACGGCCTGTCCAACACTGCCACGGCCGTTATCAGGGTGACAGACATCAACGACAACCCACCAGAGTTCACTGCCGAGATGGTAAGAAAGAACATAGCTTCACATCTATGCATTACACCACACTGTGTGATTCACTCTGTTCCCAGTCATAGCACTGTAAAGAACCAGGCAGAGCATGTTGTGTCTCAACCCATGACGGGCACAACAACAAAAAACTCAGATGATGTACAACAAATACTAAATAAATAAATACATRGCACGTGTTTTTAGATCATTTACGTTAAATTTATCATTTTTATTCCCAATTCTTTGTCCTGAGAAATTATAAAATAGTTGTACAACCCTGTGTATACGTTTTTAAAATMATATCAAACTCAAGCGTTTATCTTTTCCAGTGATGAAGGACTGGATGTCTCATGATAGGGTGGGATATGCAAACCGGTTACATTTTGAGCACATCTATTGCCTAAATGTTTTGGCATTCAGTTCCAAAAAGTTACTTTCTGACCACTTCTACTATGGGCAAATATGTATAGAAAGGTGTGTTCAAATCAAAAGGGGTGCYTRCAAAAAGTGACTGAAATCAAATGGAACAACCCAATGTAAGTACTGACACTGTGAGTACATCAGGCAGGCAGAGAGAGCAGAGCAGAGACAGGTGCTTGATGTATTTGTTACCGATACATTGGCCCTTGTGTAATGTAATGGTATTGTTTTTCTATCAGGCAGAGATGGCGATGATAACATGATAAATTGCTGTGGACATTTATTTACTTGAAATTGGGTGTTGGGTGTGTAGAGCTGGAGCACGGAGCCTGTGTTTTTCGCTGGCGCAGCAGTATGTGTAACTGCTCTCTGTCCCATCCTCCATCTTTTATTCATGTAGTTCTTTGGAGAGGTGCCTGAGAACCGGGTGAATGTCATCGTGGCCAACCTGACGGTGACGGACAAAGACCAGCCCAACACGCTAGCGTGGAAGGCCGTCTACAAGATCACTGGAGGTGACCCCACTGGCAGGTTCTCCGTGCCAACCGACCCCACCACTAACGAGGGCTTGGTAACTGTCGTCAAGGTGAGACAGACTGCAACACCCTCAGACTTAATCCATTACCCCAATCCCCTTCCCTCCACTCCCGTATCTCCCAGGGGAGCCACTTTTAATAGCTAATTGTATTTTATTATTTAATTTTAAAAAAACTTTTATTTAACTAGGCAAGTCAGTTAAGAACAAATTCTTATTTACAATGACGGCCTACCAAAAGGCCTCCCGTGGGGACAGGGGCTGGGATTAAAAATACAATTAAAATATAGGACAAAACACACATCACGACAAGAGAGACACAACAACACTACATAAAGAGAGACCTAAGACAACAACATAMAATAGCAGCAACACATGAAAACACAGCATGGTAGCAACACAACATGACAACAACATGGTAGCAACACAACATGGTAGCAGCACAAAACATGGTACAAACATTATTGGGCAKAGACAACAGCACAAAGGGCAAGAAGGTAGAGGTAACAATACATCACYCAAAGCAGCCACAACTGTCAGTAAGAGTGTCCATGATTGAGTCTTTGTATGAAGAGATGGAGATAAAACSGTCCTGTTTGAGTGTTTTTTGCAGCTCGTTCCAGTCGCTAGCTGCAGCGAACTGAAAAGAGGAGCGACCCAGGGATGTGTGTGCTTTGGCYACCTTTAACAGACTGTGACTGGCTAAGACTCAGCTCTTTAAAAAAAAGTTTATTACGGTCTTGTATCTTTGTAAGCTGAGTGTTGTCTTTAGTTGACAGAACAGAGGTGCATACCATGTGTTTAATTCAATTCCACCGTGTGTAAAGTCAGTGAATAATAATTTCTCAGCAGTAGTAGTACTGTCACGCCCTGACCATAGTAAGCTGTTTTTTCTCTGTGTTGGTTCGGGCGTGATAGTGTCTAGGGTGGGTCATCTAGGGTTTTTTGTATGTCTATGTTGGCCTGATATGGTTCCCAATCAGAGACAGCTGTTTATCGTTGTCTCTGATTGGGGATCATATTTAGGTAGCCATTTCCCTTTTGTGTTTGTGGGATCTTGACTATGTTTAGTTGCCTGTCTGCACTATTTTGTATAGCTTCATGGTTCGTTCGTTTGGTTGGTTGTTCGTTTGGTTGGTTGTTCGTTTGGTTGGTTGTTCGTTTGGTTGGTTGTTCGTTTGGTTGGTTGTTCGTTTGGTCGGCATTCATTTATTAAAGATTAATGTACGCCTACCACACTGCACCTTGGTCTCACTCATACGACGATCGTGACAAGTACAACTAACTACAGTAGCCCCTAGCTGACTTCTTCTGGGATCTTTGCCTCATTGCATTAGAAGAAGAAGAGTACTTTATTGACAAAAAAAGAACAGAATATATATATATATCCCTTACAGTCCATGGAGCATACTTACATACTTTTGCGTTTCCTCCCTCCAGCCAATCGATTATGAGATCAGTAGGACGTACATGTTGACGGTGGTAGCGGTGAACGAGGTGTCTCTTGCRCGGGGCATCTACTCCCCTCGCCAGTCCACAGCCACGGTCTCCATCAGGGTCATTGACGTCAACGAGAGTCCCTACTTCGACCCCAACCCCAAACTCATCAAACTGGAGGAGGGGATGTTAGCAGAATCCACACTGACCACCTTCACTGCACAAGACCCTGATAGATTCATGCAGCAAAGCATTAGGTAATAATGATACTAAATAGCTGTATTCATACAGAGCTTTTCATGCAGTTTCTTCAATCACTGACTGTCAATAAAAACACTCCCATTCTCAGTAAGATATGTATCTTTCTTTTGTTGAGCATTCACCACCTTTAGCCTTGAATGTATGAGTCTGCATAAAATTAAATAATGATAAAAAACCTAGCTTGTAAGGTTTGAATGAACGTCTTTACGTATCTTCTTTAAATCTTTGTCCTCAGATACACCAGGCTCTCAGACCCAGCCAACTGGCTGAGAATTGACGCTAACACTGGGCGCATCACAACCATCGCCGTCCTGGACCGCGAGTCGCCCTACGTGAAGGACAACATGTACAGCGCCACCTTCTTGGCCTCTGACAATGGTACTTAGCCTAGCCACCAGGCGCTAATGTCTGCTTCCAGCTGTATAGCCAAATAGACGAGGGGAATATTGTTTTTAGCAGGCAAAAATCTCACACACAGCTGCCTTTTTCAAGGTTAAAATTGTGCCAGACACCAATGTAGCAACCGCCACCCTGTTGAAAGTTAATGTTTCAGAGCGAGCACAGGCCTAGCAGCCACACTGTGGACGTGTTCACCTTTCTCCTCTCTCCTTCCCTGACTGGATTTACCTCTGTTCAGGTTTAGCCTGTTCCACAGAGCACAGCATAGGCCAATAGGCTTAGAAACTCTCTCAATAAAGAGGTTTCTCAGCATTAATAGGTCAGGATTAGATGAGTGGCTCATTTGAGCGTGGCTTGAATGGCAAAAAAGCCTCTTAGCCCCATGAATACATAGAGGGGCTGAGGCTCTGGGTCTCCCYGGCTAAGGCAGCGACAGTGTGCTCTTCTCTGTCTGTCTGCTTTAGTATTCTCACCCTGTGGCCTCCCCCTTCGTCAGGAATACACACTCTCTTCAGATAACACACTCACACACACTGCGTCCCCCTCCATTCCCCAAACATTGCGCTATATCCCCCACCCTCGCCCGTGGAGAGAGAGAGAGGAGCAGAGCTCCTCAGATCAGTATGCAGTCTGGAGGTGTCCTGTCCCTGCAGGTCCTCTCTGCCGCTGGTCCTCTCTGCCTTACTTTTACACCAAGAACCAGGTTCAGGATAAGGATGTTATGTATTACCAAACATTCAGCGAGACATCATGCATTAAGATAACTTCAATGGTATACTTCCCCTTATCGTTATTATGTATCATGTAAAATCTATATTCTAAGATGTTTGTGCGTGTGACATTGTGTGTGCATCCTTCCCTGTCTGTGTGTGTTGTCCCGTCCAGGCGTCCCACCAGCGAGCGGGACGGGCACCCTGCAGATCTCCCTGCTGGACATCAACGACAACGCGCCCCACGTCTACCCCCAGGAGACTGAGATGTGCAAGAAACCCGAGCCTAACGGCATCAACATCACAGCGCTGGACGGAGACCTCAACCCCAACGCCGGACCCTTCGCGTTCGAGCTGGCCAACAGGCCCTCAGACGTCAGAAGAAACTGGACCATCACACGGCTCAGTGGTAAGACACAACAACAACAATAACAAACAATCAAACAAACAAAAACACTGTAGATCAGGGCTATTCAATATATCGGGGCTTCTAGGTCGGCAATACTGCTGGGTCACCAGGTGACCATTCTGGCCAATAGCTGACATTCATCAATCAACTTCCAGTGTTTTACAACCGCCAGAGAGATTGGAGAACCACCAGTAGTCCTGGTCATTTGGATGGTGATAAATAACACTATAGGTTTGGCACTGGCTTAGGGGCAGTACAGTATGGGCATCATGCCCATGAGGTTTCTGGCTCTCCATAGGGCCAAGAGCAGTGACCGACACTCTTAGAAAAAAGGTCCTATCTAGAACCTAAAAGGGTTCTTTCCACAGAGGGTTCTACCTGGAACCAAAAAGGGTTATCATATGGGGACAGCCGAAGAACCATTTTGGAACCCTTTTTTTCTACGAGCGTATGACAATAGACAATGCTCTCAGTGTGCGTGCCTCACGAGGCCTATGTTAAGACACTATATTATAAAATAGATTAGTAACAGGCCTTTGGTTGATCAAGCAGCTCACTAATTGATTATGCTAATTATACAAACAAAATATTGGAGGAATTACTCATTTGTTGTGCGTTGATAGCGAATAGATGTGAGTGTAAACCGCAGTAAATGAATAACTATCTTAATAGGATAACAGCCATATATGGATTATAGAATCTGGGGGGATTTAGCCTAAGCGGCATTATCAAAAAGGTCTTCAGTGGGTTTATAAGCTCAAAATCTAAATCCTGACCATATTTTGAATTAGATATGCTGACACAATTTCCAGGTATTGGAATTCATGTTGTTCAAAAGTATGTGGACACTCCTTAAAATTCGTGGATTCGGCTATTTCCGCAACACACCTATTACTGACAGGTGTATAAAATCGAGCACACAGCCATGCAATCTCTATAGACAAACATTGGCAGTAGAATGGCCCGTACTGAGGGGCTCAGTGACTTTCAACGTGGCACAGTCATAGGATGCCACTTTTCCAACAAGTCAGTTTGTCAAATTTCTGCACTGCTACAGCTACCCCTGTCAACTGTAAGTGCTTTTATTGTGAAGTGGAAACGTCTAGGAGCAACAATGGCTCAGCCGCAAAGTGGTAGGCCACACAAGCTCACAGAACGGGACCTCCAAGTGATGAAGCGTGTAGTGCMTAAAAATCGTCTGTCCTTGGTTGCAACACTCACTAAAAAGTTCCAAACTGCCACTGGAAGCAACGTCAGCACAAGAACTGTTCCTCGGGAGCAGCCACACACAAGCCTAAGATAATCATGCAGAATGACAAGCGTCGGCTGGAGTGGTATAATGCTCACCACCACTGGACTCTGGAACAGTGGAAATGCGTTCTCTGTAGTGATGAATCCTGCTTCACCATCTGGCAGTCCGACAGACAAATCTAAGTTTGGCGGATGCCAAGAGAACGCTACCTGCCTGAATGCATAGTGCCAACTGTAAAGTTTGGTGGAGGAGGAATAATGGTCTGGGGCTTTTCATGGTTTGGGCTAGACCCTTAGTTCCAGTGAAGGGAAATCTTAACGCTACAGCATACAATGACATTCTAGATGATTCTGTGCTTCCAACCTTGTGGCAACAGTTTGGGGAAGGCCCTTTCCTGTTTCAGCATGATAATGCGCCCATGCACAAAGCGAGGTCCATACAGAAATGGTATGTAGAGATCGGTGTGGAAGAATTTGACTAGCCTGCACAGAGCCCTGACCTGAACCCCATTGAACACCTTTGGGACAAATTGGATTGCCAACTGCAAGCCAGGCCTAATCGGCCAACATTAGTGCCKAACATCACTAATGCGCTTGTGGCTGGATGGAAGCAAGTCCCCACAGCAATGTTACCACATCTATTAGAAAGCCTTCCCAGAAGAGTGTAGGCATATGGGCTAACTCCATATTAATGCCCATGATTTTGGAACGAAATGTTCGACATGCAGGTGTCCACATACTACTGGCCAGGTAGTGTATTTATTTTCCCAGTAGTTACACTCTGGAACATTTTAAGTAGAGTGTTGTTTTGTTTTATTTAGGGATTAGTAATTGAGTTTSTTATTTATCTTTCTTCTTTCACTTTCCCTTCCTTTACATCTCTTTCCCTCCCTCCRTCTCCCCCTTCTCTCCTTCTCCCCCGTTTCCCAGGTGATTATGCCCAGTTGAGCCTGAAGATTGGCTTCCTGGAAAGCGGCATCTACGAGATCCCCATCATCATCACTGACTCTGGCAACCTGCCCATGTCCAACACATCCTACCTGCGGGTCAAGGTGTGCCAGTGTGACCACAACGGGGACTGCACCGACCAGCAGCACATCATCGCCGCAGGGCTGGGCACGGGCGCCATCATCGCTATCCTGCTCTGCATCATCATCCTCCTCAGTGAGTGCAACCCTGCCCTCTCGCATGCTCGCGCGTGCACACACTCTCACAGTCACACACACACACAAACACACACACACACCAGTGTCCCCACCACCCCACCTGCCACACACAGACAAGATCAAATGCCATCCCTTGCCATCCCCAAACACTGCCACAGGAATTATGGAGGGAGCTAAACATCATGCCCAAGAGACACCAGTAGATTATTTCAGGATTACCCAAAAGATAGCCCTGATCAGGCTCGAGGCAAGCTCTAAATTCTGGATTGGATTACATGTGTATGCAAAATATGTCAGTTATTATGTTTTGTAATATGGGATCTCTCTCAATCACGCTTTCCCTCCCTCCCTCCTTCTGTAGTTCTGGTGTTGTTGTTTGTGGTATGGATGAAGCGTCGTGATAAGGAGCGTCAGGCCAAGCAGCTTCTCATTGACCCAGAGGACGACGTCAGAGACAACATCCTGAAGTACGATGAGGAGGGAGGTGGAGAGGAGGACCAGGTGGAGTAACACACATGCGCAGACAGACACACACACATACACATTGAAACACAAACTCACATACACACAGACACACACACACACACACACACAAGACATCCTCAGTTAAACTGTACACAGAAAACCACAGTTCTTATAATGAACTTCAGTTAATTCAAGGGAATCATTTTGTAAATGGCTGTTAACATCTTCCACAAATGGAGTGTGTTCATGCCACGGGTCCATTCTGTGAGGGACTCCACACACTGGCCTAGGTAGTGTAGACTAGAGATGAGTGTGGGGGGGGGTAGCAGTCTTCAGTCCTAAATTGGCTTCGGAGGCTAGTAATTGCAGGGATAATGTAATTTGGAGACATACATCTGCTACTGTGTAATAATTAAGCTCCATCTAAAGGTAACGATATGACTGGGAAGCCATTACACATCTGCCAGAGATTGGGCAGGAGAGAGACACGCACACATGCACAGTGATTTCTGAAGACACTGTGATATAACGCTCCTCAAAGACTGTAGAAGCGGGGGGGTAACTGAATTCAGATTTATCGAGGGAAAACAAGCTTCCATTTTGAGGGAGGAGGGCTGGACGTCAGAAGGAAATGGTCTTGTCTTTGGAATCTGGAAGTCAGTCAGTCGGTGGTGTGTGTTGGGTAAAAATTGAACCAGACTGTCCCAGTGATGTGGACTATATAATGCCTCACCTCTGTTCTCCCTATCTCTCCCGCTGTGGAGGAAATTGAAGTGTCAGACCATTGGCCACTCTGTGCTCTCTGAGTATTTTATTTTAGTTTCTGACTGCCATTGCCTGGGTTTTTATTAGTCCGTGGGGCACTCATTCTACCAAGAGGAGACAGCTGATCAGCCCCTTTCTCACTGGCTGTGTGGGAAGTGAAGAATAATGTGGTGTGGAAAGAATATCCAATTCCAGAAACTTCTGTGGAAGTTAAAGTTTTGTAACTTGATGGAGAAACTCCATTGTAATGAGTGTTTTCTAGCCCTGCCTGTTCATCAATGCAGTCGCAAACTGAAGCACGTCTTTGCCAACTTTTTCAAAGGGCCACAGAGGAAAGCTGTATATGATATCGTTTTACCAAATACAGATGGAAATGCTTATTTTTCAAGGCCACACAAACAAAATAGCTTAAAGATACTTCCTTTCGTTCAGCCCAGTTATTAAATTACCAACAAACTATTTTGTCTTGACAGAACAAACCTGTGTATGCAACCACAGCAGGTGTCCTAATTCCTCATTCAGTTGTGAAAAGAAAAAAAAGAGTGGAAAAAAACAACCTCTTGTTAAAGTCTCACTCTAGGAGGGAGGGCACGGAATCAGTCAATAGGTGCAGACCAGGGCCATCGTCAGTCAATCTTTTGCCTCAAGCAGAATATTAAAAAAATATTTGAAGTGAAAATATGGCCTAACAAATTCCTCCCCTTACGTGAGGAGTTTGTGTATCTGATATTGTTTACTGTCCAGCTTTACCCGTTGTAGGATCAAGTGGAGGCCTTTGCTTTGGAATGTCRAGCCACAATGTGGGTGATTCAATGTGTTGTCCGGGCGTGGCAGGGGAAATTATATGTCAGTGTGTTGGTGCTTGGAGCTGTAATGTGTGAAGAATGGTGCCCTTGAGTGCTTAGCGTGTCGTCATTATCCAGTTGTGGCTACGTGACTTTAATGATATGCTGCAGTTCTCTGTCACTAAGCTCTGACCTCTGGGATGACCCTGTGGTAGGTCCTAGAAGGGTCACAGGGTGGTGGGCTGGGAGGAGGGAGGTGGGCTGGAGGGGACACATGGCATCCTGCTCTGGGATGTATGATGGCCATTGTCCCCTTCCAGACAGACCCTTTCAGTCAACCGGAGGGGACATGGGGATTTTATTTTTTACACGCACTGTCAATCTGTCTGTTTAGATTATCCATTTGTTTATTTCCAGATTAAACATGATACATGTGTAGGCCTATGTTCCACAAGGAATACAAAGGCCTAAATTAGATACATGTGTTCATATGAACACCGTCATTTTTTTGGAGTAGGGAGTGTCTGGACTGGAGTGTCTGGACTGGAGTGTCTGGACTGGAGTGTCTGGACTGGAGTGTCTGGACTGGCGTGTCTGGACTGGAGTGTCTGGACTGGAGTGTCAACATGTGTAGTTGTGTTTGTGTTTCGATTCATATGTTTGTATTTTAGTCATCTACAGTATGTATTTATTTGTCCATCTTTAGACATGCATACTCACTCAGGATTTGTGTGTGTGAGCTTAGTTATATGCATAGTTATATGTGCAAGCGAGCAGGGACAATATTGAAGGGGGATATTAGAGATGGATGGATTACTGAAAATGTGCTAAAGAGGGACACTCCGTCATTCACGCTTATTAAGCACACAACTATTCTCCCATGGCATTCCCTCCATCATATCCTCTCTGATAACATATCAGTCCACCTCRTCACTGCTGTCTTCTCATCCACATCACAACGCACCATGGCTCTCCAAATCTCTTTCTCTCTCATTCTTGTTCTTGTTCTCTCCATCTCTCTGTTTCTCTCTCTCTCTCCATTTCTTTCTCTCTCTCAATTTCTSTCTACAGCTCTGTCCACTCCTTCTCTCTCCTCCTGTGACACTGCACAAACCAAACGGCGAGCCAGTCAGGTTGCCTTGGCAATGTTAATAGGATTAGTAATGGCTTATGCATATCCGCCATTCCGTGTCTGGGGCCTGATTAGAGCAGAACAGTTTCCTGCACACTCTTCCAGAAGAACACTGCTCTATTGCAAGTGGGTTGAAGACTGATGCTCGGTTCCTTAGCATTGACCCCGAAGCTGGATATTGTTAAATGCAGCTAACTGTCCAAGTGGTAATACTTCAACCAACAGTCTAAAGTCCACCCATTGATAGGATTTGTAGCACTGATGAAGCAGGGTAGTAACAGTAACAACAATATACAGTTATGTAGACACTGCCACCCCACTCATATATATATATATATATACATATATATATATATTAGCTCTGCATATTCTTTTTCTAGGATTTCATGATTTGACCCTTTTTATTTCAGTGTGTCCCAGTCTCGGGTAGATCATGTGGCCTATGTGTGTGTATCAGTCTAGGTGGATCTTATTCTGATCTGCACGTGTGTGTATTGATCTAGGTAGGAAGTTCTTCCCGTGTGTGTATTGGTCGAGGTAGGAAGTTCTGGCCATGTGTGTATTGGTCGAGGTAGGAAGTTCTGCCCGTGTGTGTATTGGTCGAGGTAGGAAGTTCTGCCCGTGTGTGTATTGGTCGAGGTAGGAAGTTCTGCCCGTGTGTGTATTGGTCTAGGTAAGGAGTTGCCCATGGCTCCCGAATGGAACAGCGGTCTAAGGCACTGCATCTCAGTGCTAGAGGTGTCACTGCAGACCCTGGTTCGATTCCAGGCTGTATCACAACTGGCTGTGATTGGGAGTTCCATAGGGCGGTGCACAATTGTTCCACCATCGTCCGGATTAGGGTTTGGCAGGGGTAGACCGTCATTGTAAATATGAATTTGTTCTTAACTGACTTGCCTAGTTAAATAAAGGTTAAATACTTTTTTATGTGTGTATTGGCCTAGGTAGGGAGTTCTGCCCGTGTGTGTATTGGTCGAGGTAGGAAGTTCTGGCCATGTGTGTATTGGTCTAGGTAGGGAGTTCTGCCRATGGCTCCCGAATGGAAATGCGGTCTAAGGCACTGCATCTCAGTAGCTAGAGGTGTCACGGCAGACCCTGGTTCGATTCCAGGCTGTTTCACAYTTGGCTGTGATTGGGCGGTGCACAATTGTTCTAGCATCGTCTGGATTAGGGTTTGGCAGGGGTAGACCGTCATTGTAAATATGAATTTGTTCTTAACTGACTTGKCTAGTTAAATACTTCTTTATGTGTGTATTGGTCTAGGTAGGGAGCTCTGCCCATGTGTGTATTGGTCTAGGTAGGGAGCTCTGCCCATGTGTGTATTGGTCTAGGTAGGGAGCTCTGCCCATGTGTGTATTGGTCTAGTTAGGGAGCTCTGCCCATGTGTGTATTGGTCTAGGTAGGGAGTTCTGCCCATGTGTGTATGGATCAGGGTCTAGGTCTTGGTGGGGGGTTATGTCGAGCTCCTCTCCCCAGCTCTGTGTGGATCTCCACTTGTCTCTGGCTTCTTGCTGACTCCCATCTGTCTCTCCTCTCCCCCTCCCCTCCAGGATTATGACCTGAGCCAGCTTCAGCAGCCCGACACGATAGAGCCGGACACCATCAAGCCCGTGGGAATCCGGCGTATGGACGAGAGGCCGCTGCACCCTGAGCCCCAGTACCCCATAAGGTCAGCAGCCCCGCACCCCGGGGACATCGGAGACTTCATCAACGAGGTAAACAAATAAACCATAAACAAACACACTAATCTTCTCACGGTTCCACAGGTGAGTGCTTCCCCTGTCAAAGTCCATTTTCAATGTCATTCTCTAAATCAGTAATATTTAGAGAATGATTTCATAAACACTAAAGGTCATGGTTAGGGGTAGAGGTATAATTATTTAATTTAATGAAGTGAATACTTCAAAATAAAGGAAAGCAGTTGAAGTAGATGATGCAGGCTTCACATTTGAAGGTTTATTTAGCTAATCTCTCTCCCTGTACTCATGCAAGTATTGATTGAAACAGAACAGACGCATACAGACATGAAAGGTTAATGGGAAATTAATTTCATGAATTAATTTTCCCRTTTGCATTTACAACTGCCTGTATAGTGTTTCCTTAGGGACAGATCGAAATTTACTTGGGGGGTGGTCCAAAATAGGGGAGGGTTGTCAATTTTTTTTTTGATTTTGTGTGTTTTTTTATTGGGCACAGGAGAGGGTGGTGCGTTTTTTCCCTGATTTACATTCGCTGTCCTGCTTGTATTTTCCCTGTGAACAATGGCTTGACTTACTTTTGATATTACCCTAATAAAGTTTAGAAACGTTTGTGAAGGTTTGGTATGGTGTGGCTATTACTAAGCTTTAGCTGCTGCAGGCCTATYATATGAAGGCAGTGCACCCCGGCGCTCCAACTGACTCCAACAGTTGAACTTGAGGTGAGGAAGACTGTTTCAGGCCTACCAAAGTTACTCCTATAATCTAACAATATAATGCTTATCTTTATACAAAATATTATGATAGAAAATTGAACAGGAGGGCTTCTTAAAGAAAGAGAGCCYGAGCTTTCTGTGAGAGCCGGAATTCTTACTGGTTGGTAGGTGATCAAATACTTATGTCATGCAATAAAATGCAAATTAATTACTTAAAAATCATACAATGTGATTTTCTGGATTTTTTTTAGATTCCGTCTTTCACAGTTGAAGTGTACCTATGATAAAAATTACAGACCTCTACATGCTTTGTAAGTAGGAAAACCTGCAAAATCGGCAGTATCTCAAATACTTGTTCTCCCCACTGTATATATATATACTGTATAAATATAGACTACCGGTCAAAAGTTTCAGAACACCAACTCATTCAAGGGTTTTTCTTTATTTTGACTATTTTCTACATTGTAGGATAATATTAAAGGTATCAAAACTATGAAATAACACATATGGAATCATGTAGTAACCACAAAAGTATTTTAAAAATATAAATAGATTTTAGATTTTTCAAAGWAGCCACCCTTTGCCTTGATGACAGCTTTGCACACTCTTGGTATTATCTCAACTAGCTTCACCTGGAATGCTTTTCCAACAGTCTTGAAGGAGTTCCCACATATGCTGAGCACTTGTTGGCTGCTTTTCCTTCACTCTGCGGTCCAACTCATTCCAAACCAAACCATCTCAATTGGTTTGAGGTCGGGTGATTGTGGAGGCCAGGTCATCTGATGCAGCACTCCATCACTCTCCTTATTGGTCAAATAGCCCTTACACAGCCTGGAAGTGTGTTGGGTCATTGTCCTGTTGAAAAACAAATGATAGTCCCACTAAGTGCAAACCAGATGGGATGGCATATCGCTGCAGAATGCTGTGGAAGCCATGCTGGTTCAGTGTGCCTTGAATTCTAAATAAATCACAGACGGTGTTTATTTATGTTGCTGGCTATACTAGGTTGGATCTGAATTTATAAAACTTCTCAAATGTCCCTGTCATGTTGTCCAGCACCAAATTCTCCAAAAGGAAACTCTGAAATGCCATATTGTTTTTATGGGGATATTAGAATATTTGCAATCTGTCACCAATTGGATGGAAACCTAGCTATATACACCCCAAAGACTCAAGTGCGCTAGTCCAGTGAATGTAATTGTAAATGTATTTATGTAAAAAAAAAAAAAAGGACCACAATGGAAATAATTCCCCAACTTTATTGTGCAATCCTGGTCACTTTAAAAGTCTTTGAATATACAGTTGAAGTCGGAAGGTTACATACACCTTAGCCAAATACATTTAAACTCAGTTTTTCACAATTCCTGACAATTAATCCTAGTAAAAAATCCCTATATTAGGTCAGTTAGGATCACCACTTTATTTTAAGAATGTGAAATGTCAGAATAATAGTAGAGAGAATGATTTCTTTCAGCTTTTATTTCTTTCAACACATTCCCAGTGGGCCAGAAATGTACATACACTGAATTAGTATATTTGGTAGCATTGCCTTTAAATTGTTTAACTTGGGTCAAACGTTTCAGGTAGCCTTCCATAAGCTTCCCACAATAAGTTGAGTGAATTTTGGCCCATTCCTCCTGACAGAGCTGGTGTAACCTTTGTAGTTTTGTAGTACTCCTTGCTCGCACATGCTTTTTCAGGTCTGCCCACAAATTTTCTATGGGATTGAGGTCAGGGCGTTGTGATGGCCACTCAAATACCTTAACTTTAATGTCCTTAAGCCATTTTGTCACAACTTTGGAAGTATGCTTGGGGTCATTGTCCAAATGGAAGACCCATTTGTGACCAAGCTTTAACTTCCTGACTCATGTCTTGAGATGTTGCTTCAATATATCCACATAATTTTCCTACCTATGATGCCATCTATTTTGTGAAGTGCACCAGTCCCTCCTGCAGCAAAGCACCCCCACAACATGATGCTGCCACCAACGTYCTTCACGGTTGGGATAGTGTTCTTTGGCTTGCAAGCRRCCCCCTTTTTTCTCCAAACATAACAATGGTCATTATGGCCAAACAGTTCTATTTTTGTATCATCAGACCAGAGGACATTTCTCCAAGAAGTACGATCTTTGTCCCCATGTGCATTTGCAAACCGTAGTCTGGCTTTTTTATGGTGCTTTTGGAGCAGTGGCTTCTTCCTTGCTGAGCGGCCTTTCAGGTTATGTCGATATAGGACTCGTTTTACTGTGGATATAGATACTTTTGTACCTGTTTCCTCCAGCATCTTCACAAGGTCCTTTGCTGTTGTTCTGGGATTGATTTGCACTTTTCGCACCAAAGTACGTTCATCTCTAGGAGACAGAGTGTGTCTCCTTCCTGAGCGGTATGACGGCTGCGTGTTCCCATGGTGTTTATACTTGCGTACTATTGTTTGTACAGATGAAGGTGGTACCTACAGGCGTTTGGAAATTGCTCCCAAAGATGAACCAGARTTGTGGAGGTTTTTTCTCTGACGTCTTGGCTGATTTATTTAGATTTTTCCATGATGTCAAGCAAAGAGGCACTGAGTTTGAAGGTAAGSCTTGAAATACATCCACAGGTACACCTCCAATTGACTCAAATGATGTCAGTTAGCCTGTCAGAAGCTTCTAAAGCCATGACATAATTTTCTGGAATTTTCCAAGCTGTTTAAAGGCAAAGTCAGCTTAGTATATGTAAACTTCTGACCCACTGGAATTGTGATACAGTGAATTATAAGTGAAATAATCTGTCTGTAAACAATTGTTGGAAAAATTACTTGTGTCATGCACAAAGTAAATGTCCTACCCGACTTGCCAAAACGATAGTTTGTTAAAACGAAATTTGTGGAGTGYTTGAAAAACGAGTTTTAATGACTCCAACCTAAGTGTATGTAAACTTCRGACTTCAACTGTATGTATTTTTTTCACTGACAAATAAAATCAATCAACCAATCCAAACTGTGATGAATGGAAAAAGACATCTGTTACAAAACACCAAAAGTTTCATGACATTRGGAGATTGTCAAGKCTTCGATACTCGGTAAGCCTACAAGGRAGGAAGGGATGTATTTTCTGTTTGTCAAGATTGACATAGTCTATTTATTGTGGTGTTGACAATGCAAACCATTATATTGAAGTGCCCGATGTCGGTATGCTTTGTCTATTGGTTGTGTGGTGCATTGGCACAGAAACCTGTTGGTGGAAAATTTGTTGCATATATTTTATATAATTTTAAATATGGCATCAAAATGTTCAAAATCTGACTTCGCCCTAGCTGATCAATGTCTGCAGCCGGCTCTGATCGTGGTGTAATGAAACAGGCAGGGAGATTGAGCTTGTCTCAGATGGTCGGCGAACCCTCAACCTTCTGGCCCATAGCCCTGTGTGACATTGACTGTGCCACAAAAACATGCTTAAGTGGCAAAGTCTATATCCACGTTTATAAACACAGGGTCGCTACAGTTATTGTTATTTGTGGTCGTAAACATAATTTTGAGTTAATTCTATGAGGGGGGAGGGTGTTCAATTTATTTTACAATACAAGGGGAGGATCATGTGAACATATTTGTTACGTTGGGGGGGTGCATTTTATTGTATGACACCTTGAGTTGGACCAGCCACTCCGCCCCAAGTAAATTTGGATCTGTCCCTTATGGAAATTGTCCACGAATAGGAGATAATCGCTTTTTTGGTTCTCTGACAAAAATACAGTATTTATAATGTGTCCAATTTAAGTGAACTAAATCCACACATGTAATTATAATATTATTCACTTGGAGATAATTATGTTTCTCTTAGCTGTGCAGAAGAATCGGACGGGGTAATAGTTTTAGACGTCTCTCTGTAGAGATCTAGTGGGATGAGACAGAGAACAGCACATTGCCTTTTCCATAGAGGTGCCCTGTTCTGTTCCTTCATGGCCTCGCTTGCCTCAGGGCACCATTGACTCCAGTGTTGAAGGGTGGATGTAAAATGAAAAGAACGGTCATGTATTTTTCACCAGCTCCAACAGACAAGACTTTCACTGTATCCAAAATGGAGTTCTCTCTTTCTCTGTCTCCCCCTGTTTTTGGCCTATTCCCATGTTTTTAGATTAGAACTCTGCTACTCGTGCTATTTCTCTCCCACTCCTCCTCCCTCGCTCTCTCTCTCAGAAAATTCCTGAAAACACTTAATGCTCTTGTCAGCTCAATTTATATTGAGTGAGTTTGAGTGTTTTGTCCAGTGCGTAAAAAAACGGCAATACTTATTGGAGCAGAGACAGGTCTGCTGTTTTATGTATTATTTCTGTACAAGGACAGCAGGATGTTGTGGGCCAGAGCATCCTGACCCAGACATCCACATTACAGGCAGCACATGTCAGCCTGTTTCCCATCACATACACATGCACACTCACACTCACACTCATACGCACACACACAAACACACACAGGTGGTCCTCGTAGATTCTATCTACTGCCCCCTGCTGGCAGCTGGTTTATGCCTTGTCTTCATTGGGGTTGGAATCTGACCTGGTTGCTCGGGGTGGAGGGGGGTGGGGCTGGGGTGATGTGTCTGGGCTCAAAGTCTGGAGTGCACACACAACCCCATGCCCACAGAGCCTTTGGCAGTTAATACAAAAATGGGTAGGTAAGCATAGGTCTCAAATCCGCCCAAGAATTTAGCCTCTCAGAGTGGCCAAACAATAGCCTATTATCCAGCTTTTAGTCTGTTCCCACTCCGGGAGGTAATGTTTGGGAAATCAGCCTCACCTTATATAACCTTTTGTTGGCCACAGGTACTGGGCAAAAAYTTCACACAGATTAAAGATTCAAATAAAGTGTTATTGGGGGAAAAGTTTTTCAAGTCAACATTTCCACACTTTGTTACACTCTGAACCCCCATATTCACAGTGACAATACTACAGTTTGTTTCTAATCAGGGGAAATAAACAGAGAAACTTACGCCGCAAATCTCTGAATAGGATGTTATTACATTCAATACGAGACCTGTTTTGTGAGCAGTGGATCAGAGGGTGAAGTCAGGGGAGGACAGGGCAGCACAATGTTTTCTTAAGATGGACGATAGTCTCTCTCACACATTGGATGACTCAGTTTTAATGTCATTAGGAGGGCGAAGCTCTGTGATTGGCTAACCTTGTCACACTCCCAGTGGAGTGGTGGTTGTGCCGGATGGGACTCTATCCATCAGAGCAGTGATGGCTGTAATTGTAATGAACAATCCATCTGTCATATTTCCCACCAAATTATCAGCGCCACAGCCCTGAGCAAACATTTAACAAAGGCTAAGAAGTGGAAAATAATCACTAAGCATCTGGGCACTTTGTTTCAATCTATCCTTTTTTTGAGAGAGAGAGAGAGAACTACAAAATGGAGTTCAAATAAATCTCTGACATGTTTCCAATGAGCCTAGTGGCTCGTTTGTTTCTTCGTGTTGTGCTCTGTTTCTTTTCATTCAGTTCTTATTTGTTAGATGTTCTCACTCGCAATGAGAAGATGTTGAATTCGGGACTGGGCCCTATGCTCTTCATGGCCAAAGCACATCTCCTGTGCTAGATTAGCAATCCATCAAGTCTCTAGAGTACCGTTAGGGAATGGGCTTGGAAATCAATAGCAATCCATAAGGACCTCTCACACTGCTACGAGAGCTTCTGGGAATGTTAAGCACAATCTTCAAAATGGAACACCCCCACCATTGCACCCCACACTCTGAAACACACACACACTAATGGAACATATACACACACACACKCACACACACACACACACACACACACACACACACACACACACACACACACACACACACACACACACACACACACACACACACACACACACACACACACAAACAAATACAATGTTGCTCAGCACTTCCCCAGGGCTCATTCCTAGTTTTGGGGAGCAATACTTGAACACACGAAATGGAGTGGGCATGTAGTACTGTACCAGGGTCCAGAGTGTGGTGGTGATAGCTGGCATATTGTCAGTGCCACTACAGCAATCTCCTCCTCTCAGCCCTCCAAGCCCCTCAGGCAGCGCCCGTGGACATTGGAGTGATGGAGGTTTGAGGAGGGGGAGGGCCAGGCTAAGTCATCAGTGAGCTGAGGCATTTGGTCAGGCGGTCATGCTAAATCTCAGCTTTTGATAAAGTCCTGGATAATCCTGCATGCCAAAAATATCAGGGAGAATCAAAGGCAAAATGCTTCGCTGCAGACGGACACTCAGTGGGAAATTAGAGCCGGTCTTAATCCATGAAAAGGACCTGATTTCCTAAACATGTAGAAGGGAGGAAAATTTTAGGAAATGCTAGCCTGTTAATATTAGCCTATTTAGGTGGCAGTATGGGATAAGAACATGTCTGTGAATGGTGTCTGAAAGCTATTGTCAGGCAGGGTTTGGTCATGTTGGACTGGCTGGAATCTCCTCACTCATCTAACTGTATTTTTTTAATTTCCTTCCGTCCATCCAGGGACTTAAGGCAGCAGACAACGACCCCACAGCCCCGCCCTACGACTCCCTGCTGGTGTTCGACTATGAAGGCAGTGGCTCCACAGCCGGCTCCCTAAGCTCTCTCAACTCCTCCAGCAGCGGAGGGGACCAGGACTACGATTACCTCAACGATTGGGGCCCTCGCTTCAGAAAACTCGCAGACATGTACGGAGGGAGCGACGACTAGGACACAGGATGTGCAAGACCTAAAAAAACAAGATGACAAAGAATGGTGAACCCAGGAAAAGAGAAAATATATTTTGTTTTCCTCTCAATGGATGTGGACAGCTTCTGATTACCGATATTCCCCTGAAAGAGTGGTGACAGGAACAATGACAGAAAAGTTCAAAAAAAAATTAACATAATTCAGAAATATTTTCAAAAAACAACCAATCTAGGCTTATTGTTGTAGTCTACGCATACATATGCTTGTTGAAGGCTTAGGCATACGATGAAGTGCAGTCCAGTTTTGGAGAAGGGGAGGGAACATTGGTGAACTGTCACTGTTTGGATCGTTGATATTGAGCGCGCTCAGTTACACTTGAATTTCACAGTACAGAAGCACTGGGATATAATGTGCCTTTTTGTACATTTTTTGGGATCTGAATGATTAGTTTTATGTTCAAGGCTTTAATGGTACTGACTTTTGGAGTGATTTCAAAACATAAGAAAGTATGTTAAACTATGGTATGCTTCTACATGCTTTTTTTGGTTACACAATACAGCTGTTTGTTGAACAAGGATTATTTAAGTGAATTACAAAGATGAATAACTTAGATGATGAAGGATCCTTTATTAGCTTGGATGGGGAGAATCAACTGAGAACAGCACTGTACAGTACTCTAGAAATGTAGAATGTTTTCACAAAAAAATGAAACTTATTCAGCTGGTTGCAAATAAAGGGAGTCGTAGGTAATACTTTTGTAGCAGAATATGTTTGTTTTCCTTTATTTCTGAAGTGGTGTAGTATTTTATAAAAACAACAACTGTTTATTTTGTTCTAATCCGTATACACTTCATTTGCCTTAGTCATCATCMGGTACGTTCAACTTTTACTTCACAGTAAAGAAAATGTGTGTACATATATTGTTTTCTTCTTCTGTAGTCTATGAAGAAGTGCAAAAAGTTCTGAACTTGTAAATGTATAATTTGGACGACAAATTAATGTTTTTGCATGTTTTTATCTTTTCACGACAACAAGAATTATGAAAAAAGTTATTTACAAAATGTATTTACAAAGCAAAAAAATTAAAACCGTGTGACATTAAATGTGTAGAAGTTAAGTCTTTTGTATAAAATGAGGAAAAACAGCAAAAAATAATAATAAAAAAATTGCAATCTTGTCAGCACAACTGTTTGAATTTGTACCAAAAAGGGGGTGGCTGGGATGTTGTGGCACCATTGGCACTAATTACTGAATCAGCTTTAAGACTGGAAAAGTTTTTTGTCTCAAGCTTTGTGGATAATCGTATGTACTGGAAAACAAATTACACATCTCTGACCTACCAACCATCCGAATAAAATGCCAATTTTGGAGCTAACGACTGTCTCTTTATTCATTTGTTTATTCCTCCAACTCAGCATTGTTTCTCAGTTCTAATTGGATTATGAATTACATAACCTATTGTACAAGACAAAACATTTTGATTGTAAAACATTTTTTTACCAAGAGGAGGAATATATATTTCATGCTTAATTTCATTTCAATTTGTTGTAAATGTTTGTTTACAGTAAATACGAGTAGCCGTGCATGAGTGTACTTGAGTGAACTTGAGTTTTCTGTTTGAAATATAGAGATGCAATATCTAGAATAGCCAATATGCACTTAYTGGCCAGCTTATTAGTTACTCCCATCTAGTACCGGGRCGGACCCCCCTTTGCCTCCAAAACAGCCCAAATTCTTTGGGGCATGGATTTTACAAGGTGTCGGAAACGTTGCACAGGGATGTTGGTCCATGCTGATGCGATTATTGACCGATGCTGCAGATTGACAGGCAAAACATTCATGCTGCGACCACAGCCCATTCCATCTCATTCCAAAAGATGCTCTATTAGGTTTGGTGAGCAACAATGTTCAGATATGCTGTGGCGTTCAATCATTGCTCAATTGGTATCAAGAGACCTAATGTGTGCCAGGCAAACATTTCCCAGCCTGTACTGTTGACATCAGGCAGGATTGGTCTCATGCGGCTTTCGCCAAGTCTTGGCTCTGCCATCAGAACGACGCAACAGGAACTGGGATTCGTCAGACCAGGCAATGATTTTCCACTCCTCAATTGTCCGATGTTGGTGATTGCTTTCCCACTGGAGCCGCTTCTTCTTGTTTTTAGCTGATAGGAGTGGAACCCGGTGTGGTCGTCTGCTGCAATAGCCCATCTATGACAAGGATCGACGAGTTGTGCGTTCCGAGATATCATTCTGCACACTACTGTTGTTATTTGTTATTTGTCTGTTCGTGGCCCGCCTGTTAGCTTGTACGATTGTTGCCATTCTCCTTCGACCTCTCTCATCATCGAGCTGTTTTTGCCCACAGGGCTGCCACTGGCTGGATGATTTTTGATTGTCACATCATTCTCTGTAAACCCTAGACAATGTTATGTCTGAAAAGCCCAGGACGGCAATACTGAGATACTGGATCCGGCTCGCTTTGCACCAACGATCATACCATGCTCAATGTTGCTTAGGTCAATTGTTTTCCCCATTCTAATGTTCAATCGAACAGTAACTGAATGCCTCGATGACTGTCTGCCTGCTTTATATAGCGAGCCAGTTGACTCACTGTCTGTTGGAGCATTCCACTTTTGTGAACGGACTGGTGTACCTAATTAACTTGCCCCTGAGTGTATATTTAAATACGTATACAGTATATACTGTAGGTGCAATAGTCAGAGGGCATAAAACAGATATTCAGTGTATTTCTTATGTCTTTGAAGCTTTTTCAAGGTCATCAAGGCCATATCGATCAGCTGCTCCCAGCTGATTTCTGGCTGGTTCTGGAATTCACAACAGTCCGGAGAGGATCAAGCTCTCTGACTTAGTGTTAGGAAGGACACTCAGCCGAGCAGGGCTCTGTCTCCCTTCAGGGGATGTGCATGTATACTGGTCTCCTGGGACTGTGGGAAATGGGGTGAAAAAAAAGAGATAGATAGAAGGAGAGACGGAATGTTGTCATACTAACTACTGTTCTGAAATGTCAGTCAATCATCTAGCCTTCCTCTCAATATTACCCTTGCCCTCTCCCCTCCGCTTTGCTCCACTGGGAATTGTAGTTCAGGGAGTGGATTATGCTCAGCCAATCAGAGGTGTACTGGACATGCCTCATTACTTCAGCGTAATTAGACAGTAGTTGGTTTGGAAGTCTTGCTATGGAATACAATGAAATAATATCATCATTGGAGGTCTTTTGAACCTTAGTTGGCTTTTGTTATTCAGCCGAGGTAATTATTCCCTGTCTTTTAACTGGTAATTAACTGCTCTGTGTTTGCTTATTGCGTGTCTTATATCAGATATACTGTATTACTTGCTACAACTTTATTGTTCCTCTTTGACACAGGTTTTTTAATGTCACTAGCTAACTCCACATGATCCTACTCAGTTTATTATTCTGAGTTATTTCTAAACTGCATGGTGCACATATCACATATCCACTAATGTACTTATACTCCCACATTTCCTTGGAGTAAGTTCCCACTGGGTGCCAACTGGTTAAATCAATGTTTTTCTAAGTATTGTGAAGTGGATTCTACATGTAAAATACATTGGATTTGAAAAAAGTAATTTATGTAAACTGCTGTTTTGAGGGTAAAATATTTACCACACGATTACGTCATCATGGTAACCAAATTTCCACATAGACAAACCTTATATAAAATATGTTGACTTTGTACATTTAAAACAGTGTTAGATTTTCAACATTATATCCACTATCAGAAGAAGAAAACYATTGTCTGGGCAGCACCTCCTAGTGGAGGATTGATTTATCTACAGCTACCCTTTGTTCTCCCATACAGGGTTTTAACCAAGCCCAGCTTTGATATTTGTCACTGACCGTTACCAATGTTCTATGGTGAAAATGATTGTTGAGGAATCTCCACTTAAAGGGATTTTGGCAATGAGGCCTATATTTACTTCCCCCGAGTCAGATGAACTCATGGGCCCATTTGTATGCCTCTGTGTCCAGTAGCGTAAGCATAGACTTCCAGTCAGTTAGCAATTGCGCTAAGCACTAGTTAGTAACTTCCTTCAAACTCCAAGCAGAGATATAAAAATGGTATCCACGAGTTCATCTGACTCTGGGGAAGTAAATAAAGAGCCTCATTATCAAAATCTCGAAGTATCCCTTTATTAGATTCAATGTTGCTATCGAAGTCATTCCAAAGGGTAGGTTTAACAGAGCAAATGAAATGTGACCATCATTTATCTTTCATATATCATCAATGATACTATTTAGGGCTATATAATCATCAACAACTACCTTAAATTCAACCCAGGATTCAACAAAAAATCGACAATACATAGGCCTAGTGTTTGAAGCTCTGGTTGATTTCAAAATGTAATGATATTTACTGATATTGAATTGTGTTTGGTTGTCAACCCAACCACATATCAACATTTGAAGAAGATGTATCATTTCCTTGGATAGTTCAATCTGTGCCACTGACTTAGTCTGCCTTTAATTCCAGTTTGTTTTCAAATTAATCATTTATATTTTGGATCAAGTCTCCAGCTCAACCAAAAATCTAAGTAAAGAAAAATAGCACTAAATCAAATCAAACTTTACTTGAGGTGGATTTAAAGTTTGATTTGATTTAATTTAGTCCTACTTAGATTTTTGGTTGAGATGGAGACTTGAATCCAACATATTAATTATTAATTTGTAGACAAACTGGAATTAATGTCAGACAGTGGCACAGATGGAAGGAACTATCCAATCAGAAGATAAAGCCCCTTCAAATGTTGATATTTGGTTACGTTGACAACTAAACACAATTGAGTATCACTTTTGAAATACAATAAATAACCTATGAAGTTGTCGACAAGTTAACAAATAATATGTTGGATTCACATATTTTTTTCTTCTAAAGAATGGGTTTCTTGCAGTTGCTCAGATTCAACCTTAAAAAGAGTAACATGGCTACATTTTGAGGTTACTATAAATTGATATTATGTAATCATATAACGTGTGCATGTTCAAGATAGCATACATAGGTGTTCGCAGGTCTGTAGAGATCTGCGCAGAATCTCAAACGTCATTGATCACTTGCATGTACTCCATGTACTTTTAATGTAATCTCAATGGCAATCCAGGTAATTTGGTTCTGTTATGAGATGAAGGACAGTGATAAGTAACACATTAATCTGTTGTATAAATAAATAAAATATCTGACATTGTATTCCCATTTGACCTTTACTGTACTTTTAAATGGTTGAAATCACAGTGATAGACATTAGGGTGACAACTAAACCAAACATCAGACAATGTTTTGTCACTGGAATTTGGTTGGGCTTTTAGATGGTTGAAAGCATTTTTGATAACACATTGGGAATCCACATTGGGAATCCAATGCTCTCTTTTTGAGTGGGTGAATATAGGTTGTCATCATTGATCAAAGTCTCAACCGAATACTACCCAATTATCCACATTGAAATGATGTGGTGTGACCAGGGGGTTGTTTTCTATTCCCTAGGAAGTAGGAGGAAAGTTCTTAGCTAGAGCTGAGTCAGAGTTGGTTCACCATACAGTAGGTCACTTCCTTTAACATTGAGGTTTTCAGTCAGGTTGGGCTTTTCATGTGGTTCCTTTTTTTGTGTTAACATTCAGATTTAACCTCTAATTTATGCCAGCTCAGAGCTCCTTTCCCCACCGCTGTGCTAAGAATGGTCTGGCCCCTGCAGGAACGGATGTGGCTGATGGTGACTCACTGGGCTAATGAAAAGAGTTTTCTAATACCCGGGGCTTTATCAAACAATGGAGGCTGATGCCAAAAGCAGACTGACACACTTTGGCTAGCTAGTCGCTGTTGATATGATATAAGCTTTCTGCTTAAAATCAGCTTGATCTGAGATGATAGTTCACAGCCTCCTCTCATGCCATTAGTGAAGGTACATAGTGTCTGCTCCATATGTTCCAGTACAGGTACATGGTACAACCCCCACCCAAACGTGCTTTAGACAGTTTCCCCCTTTCACCTTTTAACTGCTGTGCTGTAAATGTACCAGTACAGGAAACCGTTGACGATGTCTTCTCCATCGCTCCTCTCATTTACAGGCACACCTCCTCTTCCGCCCATCGTCTTGATGTACAGATCGTGTTCATTGTTTAACCCCCACGGGAGGGAGGGAATAATTTATATTCCGATGCTGCACTTCAATTTCATAACATGGATTATCCCCAGAGGAATGCAGGGCAATCTCAACCAGAGAACCCGAGACATGTGAAGGCTGCTCCTTCCCTGCTTCCACAGGCACTCCCTCCAACATACTGTAGTATACTGGTACAGCTATGGGAGCATTACAACTGGGCCACGCCTTGTAGTCAAGCTAAATCCAATTGACCATGCAACAAATAGGATATTACTCTGGTTATTTTGTATGTGATGATATTGAGTGAGTAGCCTGGTTACACCTTGTGCTAACATGTGGGTATTGTGATTTGATCAATATGATACAATCACTATCTAATTGAGGCTTGTCACGTCTACACATGGTACTAAAATGTGTATCTTATCCATCCACTGTGCGCACATTGTGATCAGATTTCCTGGTGCCTCCCTGTATGTAGATGTTTTTACAGATATTCTTTCAAAATAATATTTATTTATTTATTTTAAGACAATTATTGTTGCCATTTAAGTCAATTTAGAGACCAGTATAATGATTATTTAAATGGATTGACCATCCAGATCTGTTTACACTTGAATTATATCCAGATAAAATGGGTCACTCACTACCTCCGGAGGTGGTCAGGAGGATCTGATTACGATCAGATTACGATGCGTCTTTTAATCGTATATACCTGTCTTAAAATGTGGGCACAATCAAATTGTGGACAAGATCAGGACAAGGGATGTGTGTCAGCACCAGTTGTAAACGGGGTTAGTGACACCTAATGTAAGAGTTAGGTAGTAGGGATTTGTTCGAGGGAAATCTAATTTTCAGAAATAGGGAACAGCTATGGGTAATGTTTTGGCAATGCAGTTTAAGAAGCAGCAATGGGTAATGTAAGTTCTGCATTTGTTTCTTTTCGGACATGCCAAAAACCTCAGAGCAAATTAATTGTATATGAAGGAATATTTCATTTGCTCTTCGTAGCTGACATTAAATGGATGAAAATAGCAATATCGTTAAATGTACATACATATGTAGATAATTATTGGCAAGAACAATTAACGTTAAGTTGGATGACAATGATGTCTTGAACATCTGAAATGTTGTGCAGACATGAAAAGGACAAATGAAAGATGCACAACACTATAAATATATAGTTGTTTATTCGCTGCTATTTCGAGCTGTAGTTAAATCCTGACTAAACCTGGCTTCATGTAYATAATAGCTATTTTTCATTTATGAATGTGACAGAGAAGATCTGCCAGCACTATTCACTGTGTTGTCTTTGCATATTAGATACAATATCTACATTGTTACATGTCAAGGGATTTATGTATAAGTTAAGTTATTTGGGACAAGCACTAGCTCCAAATACACAGGGAAATAATGCATGCACTCATTCCCCATACTCTCCAAAGACCATCATAGAGATAGGGAGAGACTGAGAGAGAGAGAGGCTCTAGCTTTGGCTCCTTGTCTGTCTGGATGGCTGAACAAGGGTTGCAGCCATAGTCACAGTGTTGTGGGTCCCAGCCTCAGCATGGGGAATCAGATGCAAACCAGCTGCTAAACTATGCAGCCTGTGACCTTTGGTGGACCCGCGAAGATGGATGCTTCCAGAACTATTGACATAAAATCCAGGCCCCACAAGCAGAGAGCAAATTTCTTACACATCCCACGCCCTGCTGACGCCATAAAATGAATAAGCAAGTGTGTTATAGTTCACTGTTCAGAGCTAACGCGGAGGGTTAGATACATGTATATTCTTTAATTTGTCTCTGTATCTACCCATTCGTTTATGAGATTTTTAATTGTTAATACTGTATGAGTCGTCAGAAGACTGGTAGCTGTGTGAAAACAGCTGAGGATGCTAGGCCAACGGAATAATAGAGAGAGAGAATACAAATAAGAAGATAGACAAATGCTTTAATTTGTGTGTACCTATTGGTTTGCTACTGCGCTAATATGAGTCATACTGTAGGACCAATAGCAGTGAGTGCTAACCCCACGGAGTATAATATTTATCCACAGAGAGAGAAAGAGACCTGTTCCATTAAAGTCAAAGACTATAGAACAGTGATCAAACAAACAGCAGCCATCCTTGATCTACAATCTACAGCCTCGATTGTTTCCACACAGATAAGTACAGAACAGCAACAGAATGGCCCTCCCTCTCTTCTGTTCCAACAGAGCTGTTCCGCCTCTCTCTCTGTGCCTGCTATGTTGTTGATTTATCAGCTCTCATTTATCAGGTCCCATCCCCAGTATTATTATTATTCAGCGCACAACCGTGTCACCGTGGTCGCGGAAGGGGGTGCACTGAGATGAAAATGATGAACGATATTTCTTTCATAAGATGCATATCAGCCTGAGCATGTGATTTTCGGCTTGTGTGTAGCTATTTGAACATTCATTCAATGTCACTTTCTGCCAAGACCGGCTAGGAGTATTTCTCATCCCTGCTGTGGGTATTTTCGCATGAACGGTCGACATGTTTCAAATAGGACATATAATCATAGGACACAGACATGCACACATAAATGCATGCATGGAGGCTTACACGCAGACAGTGGATCGGGTCTTTTTATGACCCTCTTGCTTAAAGTTCTTATTTTTTTCAGGAAAATATAAAAAAAAACAGGCTTTCGTCCTGTTTGTGGCCTAAAAAGGACAAGATGGCCAAGTAACAGTAACAGTATTGAATGAACAATCATGTAAAATATGAACATTATGACCCAACTGTTTGTTTGTTTTCCTGTGGAATCACGGGAATGTTGTATCTACAGTATGTTCTGCATTACATGGTTGAAAAATATGCAGTGTGGATTTATATGTGCAATGAAACAGTTAATAAACACTTGACATTCCATCAACATTGCATCATTAAGGTTTTATTTCCTTCTGGCTACATCCATACAATGGCTGAAGAAAAATCTCTCTCTGTCTCGATGAGAAAAGTATTTTTCAAAGTGTTCATTATAGTCTTGTCCTGTCAAGTGTGTGACTGTGTTGGGAGGCTAATACATTTGCTACAGGCTAGACGGCCATGGATCAATGTGCTGCTGATTATACAATGGGACTCTTGTATTATTGTCTCTAGCTATGGAGAGAAAAGAGGCCACTGGGTAGGCTTCCTGTCTGTTGGATCTATTGTTGCCAGCCATTCATATGGATCGCTGTGTGGTAGAGTGACAAGCTGACAGCCACACAGGAACATAACTCAAGACCACATTCCAATGCCATTCAACCATGGTCATGCTATGAATGTGTAGTATCATAGAGAATAGACCATGCGGTGAATATTGAAGCAGCATAACATTATGGGTGTAATACTAGATGACTACTTTGATTTGTGGGTGTTCATTACAAGTTGTGTTTCATACTTTTCTTTCAATACATATAATGTTATAGTTGTAAGATAAATGCTTTAGTTGAATGGTCAAACTCAGCTCCAAAGTATAAACTGAATTGACATCAAACGCTGTATATAATAGAACAGGCAATTAGTGAGGCTGTGCCAAGATGGACAGACAGTGGCCTGACTCAATAAACCACAAAAACTTGCATTTCATGCTGATCTGATGTTGCCCCGGTGATCATGAGGTGTAAAAACAGATTTCCACGGTGGCTTGATGATGTTAAATTAGTTTTCACTCTCGGCGGACTAATCTTTCTCTAGGACATAGTTTTTAATTCCTCAATTCTAAGTGCAGATCAGCTTCAAATGCAGTGTGGCTCTTTGCAAGTGTCAACAACACTCTCTGCAGCTGGAACTTTACAAGCCATGTCCTTTTGAAGTTGAAAGTTAAATAAATAAAAAATGTGACACATTTAAGGGGGCATTTCAGTAGGGGGGTTTACCGGAGCTTGTTGCCACGCTAACTTGGACACCTTGGTTCATTTGCATTATTTCTTAATAAATAAATAAACCTCCCTCATTACGTCGAGATCACAACTTATCTCGTGATCACTACACAACAAAAGTTGTTTTGTCGTGATCACAAGATAATATTGCCGTGATCACGAGATAATCAAAAGTACCACGCGTCATCCATTCATTTGTTCAGATGAACCATGTATGATAACCACCTCAAAGAGCCCTGTGGCTGCTGCTGCAAGTTAGCTAGGTAGTCTTTTAGCTAGCTAGCTTGTTATCTGTGCTGGTTGTTAGCTTCCATAACTGATATGTGTATAATTATAAGGGACACTTCACGTTTTGTGGATAATATTTAAATTTACAGCATGAGATCTCCATTCCTGACAGGCTGATCAGATTCAATTTCAGCCTCAGAGGCTGATAAATCAGGATGATGCCTTGTAGGCTGTTTCATATGTAAGGCTCCTTTCAGGCAGATTAGCAGTCAGTGCATTATGATTATGATTAAGAGTGGGTGCGCTCTATTCCTGGCAGGCTGATCAGTTTCAGTTGCACCCTCAGAGGAAAATAAGTCAGGCCGCAAAACCTGAAACCAACTGGGGCGGGTAGGGGGAGTGACTAGTTTTTATTTATTTATTTTATTTTTATTTTACCGTTATTTTACCAGGTAAGTTGACTGAGAACACGTTCTCATTTGCAGCAACGACCTGGGGAATAGTTACAGGGGAGAGGAGGGGGATGAATGAGCCAATTGTAAACTGGGGATTATTAGGTGACCATGATGGTTTGAGGGCCAGATTGGGAATTTAGTCAGGACACCGGGGTTAACACCCCTACTCTTACGATAAGTGCCATGGGATCTTTAATGACCTCAGAGAGTCAGGACACCCGTTTAACGTCCCATCCGAAAGACGGCACCCTACACAGGGCAGTGTCCCCAATCACTGCCCTGGGGCATTGGGATATATATTTTTTTTTAGACCAGAGGAAAGAGTGCCTCCTACTGGCCCTCCAACACCACTTCCAGCAGCATCTGGTCTCCCATCCAGGGACTGACCAGGACCAACCCTGCTTAGCTTCAGAAGCAAGCCAGCAGTGGTATGCAGGGTGGTATGCCACCATAGTGTCGGTGGTGGCTCCGGTGCGGGTCTTTGCCCCCGCCCAGACTACGGGTTCGGCCATGGAGCCGGGTAGAACGCTGTGCCCGGACTGGGCCTCGGCGCAGAAGAGGGCCCCGGCCATGGAGCTGGGTTGAACGCCGCACCCGGACTGGGCACCCATCCGGGTGTGGCACAGGACATACAGGGCTGTGGACCGGCACAGGACGTACAGGGCTGTGGAGGCGTACTGGAGACCTGGTGCGTGGAGCTGGCACAGTTTTTACCAGACTGCTAGCACGCTCCTCAGGACGAGTACGGAGAGCTGACTCAGGTGGCATCAAACAGATAACACGCTCCTTAGGGCGAATGTCYTGCCTCATACACCAACACAACAACTCTCTCATTTCTCTCTCCTCCAATTTCTCCATCAATTCACTGACGGTCTCTGACTCTCTCCGTTCACTCTCTTCCAATTTCTCCCTCTTCTCCCAGACTGGCTCTGGTTCACTCCCCGGTTCCGCCGACCACCCCGTGTACCACCCCGTGTACCACCCCGTGTACCACCCCGTGTGCCCACCCCAAAAAAACATTTTGGGCTGTCTTTCTATGTGGCAGCGAACCGCGGTGTCGCCGCTGTCCCCCTTCTCTTCTTGCGTCTGCTTCCACGGAAGGCTTTCGTCTCCTGCCATAATTTCCTCCCAAGTCCAGGATGTCTTCTCCTCCTCTATCTCCTCCCAAGCCCAGGATACCTTCTCCTCCTGGGCACGCTGCTTGGTCCTGTTGTGGTGGGATCTTCTGTCACGATCGTCGTTGGAAGCATACTCAGACCAAAGCGGAACGTGATCTGGGTTCCACATATTTATTGAAGTGAAACTTTGAACAAGACAAAATAAAGAAACAACGAAATGTGATGTCAGTGAAGTGCTCACGCGGTTACACAAAAACAAGATCCCACCACAACACAGTGGGTAAATGGCTACCWAAATATCAATCAGAGACAACGATAAACAGCTGCCTCTGATTGGGAACCATACCAGGCCAACATAGAAACAAAACAACCTAGATAGGAACACCCCCCCTAGTCACACCCCGACCTCACCAAAATAGAGAATAAAAAGCCTCTCTATGGTCAGGGCGTGACAAGTACAGGGGCAGGCAAAACGACAGGTCAAGGGTAGGCAGAGGTCAGTAATCCAGATAGAGTGCAAAAGGTCCAGAAACTGGAGACAAAGGGACATGGGTTTAATTCTGTAAACATGTATACGGATGTATATTGGGAGTACGGGGCAACAGAATATGAACAGCAGAAGGGCTAATGACCTTGGAGATGGGGAAAGAGCCGATAACCGGGGAGAGAGTTTGCGGGATTCCATCCGGAGGAGCAGATTCCGGTTGGACAACCATACCTTCTGCACGAAACAATACCAGGGTGGCTATCCGCTTGTCGTCGATACCTGGAGGTGGTCTTGAGAAGAGCCGACTGGGCTCTCTTCCAGGTACGACGACAGAGGCGGTCAAATATCTGGAAGGTATGCTGACCTCTTCCTCCAGCTCAGGGAAGAGCGGGGGCTGATACCCCAGGGAACACTCAAAGGGCGATAGACCCATGGCAGGGCAAGAGAGGGTGTTGAACTGAAGACCCCGGTCGGAGACCATGTCCACTGGCAGTCCTTGGATCCGGAAGATGTGCTGCACCATGAGCTCGGCCGTCTCTTTGGAAGAAGGTAGCTTGTGGAGAGGAATGAAGTGGGCGGCTTTGGAAAACCGATCCACTATGGTCAGGATGGCGGTGTTGCCATCAGACGGGGGGAGACCCGTGATAAAGTCCAGGGATATGTGAGACCAAGGACAGTGAGGGACAAGCAGAGGTTGAAGGAGACCAGCCGGACTTTGCCGAGGAGTCTTGTTCTGTGCAGAGATCGTGTATGCGGTGACGAACTCGGAGATCGGAGAACCATGGTAGGTCACCAAAAGCGTTGTTGCACAAAGGCCAGGGTCTGCCGGGAGCCCAGGTGGCAGGCAAGCCTGGAGGAGTGGGCCCACTCCAGGCCCGAGGAGCAGACCGTGTCAGGAATGAACATCCGGTTATCATTTGCCAATCCAACACCGTTCTCACCTTTCCGGGATCTATGTACACTCCCTGCAGAGATGGTGTAACCCAGAAAGGGGATGGTAGAGCGATTGAATTTGCACTTCTTTGCTTTTACAAAAAGCTGGTTCTCCAGGAGGCGTTGGAGAACCTGTCGGACATGGAGCACGTGTTCTTGGGCGGAATGGGAGAAGACGAGGATGTCATCGAGGTAGACGAAGACGAACCGGTTCAACATATCGCGGAGAACATCATTAACTAAAGCCTGGAACACAGAAGGGGCGTTGGTAAGGCCAAATGGCATGACCAGATACTTGTAGTGACCCCTTGGCCATGTTGAAGGCAGTCTTCCACTCGTCCCCTTCCCGTATCCCAGCTGGTGGTAGGCATTCCGTAGGTCCATCTTGGAGAACACGGTGGCTCCTTTGAGCGGCTCGAAGGCCAAGGAGATGAGGGGTAGAGGGGAGCGGTTCTTCACCTTGATGTTGTTGAGACCTCYGTAGTCGATGCCGGCGGGGTGGCAGAAGGACAAATGAACCCTGCAGCTATGGAGTCCTCAATGTAGGTCTCCATAGCCTTGGTCTCCGGACCTGACAGAGAGTACAGTCATCCCCGGGGAGGATTGGTGCCTGGGAAAAGTTAATCCCGCAGTCATATGGTCGGTGCGGCGGAAGCGAAGTGGCCCGGGCCTTACTGAACACCTCCCGGAGGTCCTGGTACTCCGTGGGAATGGTGGAGAGGTCCGGGGCAACTTCCGAGCCCCCAGGAAGATGTCCCAGTGCAGGCTGCGCTGACTTCAGGCAATGGGCATGGCAAACTGGACTCCAGCCCATGATGGCACCAGCAGACCAGTCAAAGAGGGGATTGTGTTGCTGGAGCCAGGGGAATCGCAATACCACGGGAACCTGAGGAGACTCAATGAGCAGGAATTGGATCGTCTTGCTGTGGTTCCCTGACACACGTAGGTTGATGGGGGTGGTATTGTGGGTGACCCGCCCTGTAGAGCGCCCGTCCAGTGCTCTAACATCCATGGGAATGGAGAGGGGCTGAGTGGGGATGTCCAGCTCGGAAGGCAGGGTAGCGTCCATAAAGCTCTCATCGGCCCCAGAGTTGATGACTACCCGGAGAGATTTTGACTGGTTCCCCCAAAACAAAATGGCATGAAAAGGGATGCGAGTAAGGGGAGAGGAAAAGTTCTCCATATGGCCCACAGAGTACTCGCTCCTACCGGTGAGCCTTGTCTTTTAGTGGACAGACGGAGACGAAATGACCAGTAGTCCCACAATACAGGCAACTCTTAGTATGAAGCTTGTATAGCCGTTCAGCTGGAGATAGCCTAGCTTTGCCTAGTTGCATAGGCCCGGGAAGAGGTGAATCTGCAGTCTTTGGAGACTCTCAGGGGAAGTTGAGTAGCCTCGGGTTCTCTCGGCAACGGAGCCGTTGGGGACTTCCGGGATGCCTTAGAGGTGACGTGGAATCCTTGGACGGGCGAGTGAAATCAAATCTCCTCTCCTTTGTTCCCGTAGTCGCCCATCGATCCGAATGGTCAAGGCGATGAGCGAGTCGAGATACATCGTTACTTCCCGGGCTACAAGCTCGTCTTTTACTTCCTCTGATAGTCATGCAGGAACATGTTGAACAGCGCTTCCATGTTCGCGGCACTCTCAGCTGCCAACATGAGGAAATCCACAACATATTGTGCCACACTGCGGGAGTCTTGCCGAAGCTGGAGTAACTTCCGGGCAGCCTCTCGCCCAACAATGGAGCATCGAAAACTTTCTTTACCTCACAAACTACTCCAGACTGAAGCATATGGCTGCCTGTTGTTCCCATACTGCCGTAACCCAGGCAAGAGCCCTCCCGGACGTCAGCGTGATGAGGTACGCAATCTTAGAGCGGCTAGAGGGGGAAGGAGGAGGTTTGCAGCATGATGATGAGGAAACATTGAGCGAGAAATGCCCAACAGATGCCCATTGAAGCGTTCTGGGGGGGGTAAGCAGGGTTCCGGGGAAACCCGGGGAAGCGGTGCTGCTAAAAGCCGGGTTACTGAGAGGCCGGGAGGTTATCGTCGTGGTAGGCTGCCTAACAGACAACCCGCGGAATTGCTCCAGCAATGGGTTCAATGCTCAGACATGGCGTTCGGCCAAGGTCTGGAACCCTTCCATAAGACCATGAAGCAACTCCTCGTGCCTTCCAATGGTGGCTCCTTGGGAGGAGATGGAGTTGCGGAGCTGGTCCGAGTCTGCTGGGTCAGTCATGGCCAGTTCGTACTATCACGTTTCAGGTAAGACCCAGATGCAGACAGTGTCAAAGTAACACAAGTTTATTAATTGTACAGGGGCAGGCAAAACGACAGGTCAAGGGCAGGCAGAGATCAGTAATCCAGATAGGGTGCAAAAGGTCCAGAACGGCAGGCAGTCTCAGGGTCAGAGCAGGCAGTGGTCAATAATCCAGTGTGTTGTGGTAAGGTACAGAACAACTGGCAGGCTCAGTGTCATGGTAGGCAGAATGGTCAAAACCGGGAAAAAATTTAAAACGGAAACTAGAACAGACAGGACTAAGGGGAAAACCACTGGTAGGTTTCACGAAACAAAACGAACTGGCAACAGACAAACAGAGAACACAGGTATAAAGACAATGGGGATAATGGGGAAGATTGGCAACACCTGGAGGGGGTGGAGACAAGCACAAAGACAGGTGAAACAGATCAGGGTGTGACATTACTAATATTTCTGAACAATTACGTGTTTTTATATATATTTATATATAAAATATATATATATTATATATTTATATATAATAGCCTAGATGAGAAATCACAGTGGCCCCCTAAATTAAGGCTGCAAGCCCGACACCGGTACACTTATGACAACATCCAGCTCAAATGCAGGGCGCGAAATTCAAAATATATATTTTTAAAATATTTAACTTTCACACATTAACAAGTCCAATACAGCATTTGAAAGATAAACATATTGTGAATCCAGCCAACATGTCCGATTTTTAAAATGTTTTACAGCGAAAACACCACGTATATTTATGTTAGCTCACCACCAAATACAAAAAAGGACAGACATTTTTCACAGCACAGGTAGCATGCAGGTAGCATGCACAAAGCCAACCTAACTAACCTAGAACCAACCAAACTAACCAAGAAACAACTTCATCAGATGACAGTCTTATAACATGTTATACAATAAATCTATGTTTTGTTCGAAAAATGTGCATATTTGAGCTATAAATCAGTTTTACATTACTGCTACCATCACAGCTACAGTCAGAAATAGCACGGAAGTAGCCAGAGTAAATACAGACACCAACGTCAAATACCTAATTACTCATCATAAAACATTTCTGAAAAATATATGGTGTATAGCAAATGAAAGACAAAGATCTTGTGAATACAGCCAATATTTCCGATTTTTTAAGTGTTTTACAGCGAAAACACAATATAGCGTTATATTAGCTTACTACAATCGCTAACACACAACATCATTGATTCAAGGAAAAAGGTGGCGATAGCACAGTTTGACAGATATATGAAATAGCATCCCAAATTGGGTCCTACCTTTGTTGATCTTCCATCAGAATGTTGTACAAGGGGTCCTTTGTCCAGAACCGTCTTTGTTTGGATTCAGAACGACCTCTTTCCCTCTTGAATTAGCAAGCACACTGGCCATGCGGCGCTAAGCTCTCCTTCGTGAACAAAGTCAAACAACGCAACACGCCTAACGTCCCGAATAAATTTCAATAATCTAATAAAACTATATTGAAAAAACATACTTTAGGATGATATTGTAACATGTATCAAATAAAATCTAAGCCGGAGATTATATTCGCCCATAACGACAGCTTTCCAGAAGGCAATTCCAGGTTCATCTTCGCGCTTTCGAAAAAGAAAAAAAATGGCGGACCCCTCATTCCAAGATGATGTATTCCACCTCAGAACAAGATAATCAACTCATTTCTGCTCTCACTTCCTCTTGACATCTAGGGGAAGGTGTATGACGTGTATGTATACTCCTAAGTGTCATGCCCATTTATAGGCAAGCTCTTGAACAGAGACCTCGCGTTCAGAWATCTCACTTCCGGATAGGAAGTGGGTTGCAGAATGAGTTCTGTTTCACTTAGAGAAATAATTCAAACGGTTTTAGAAACTAGAGAGTGTTTTCTATCCAATAGTAATAATAATATGCATATTGTACGAGCAAGAATTGAGTACGAGGCCGTTTGAAATGGGCACCTTTTTCCAGGTTACTCAATACTGCCCCTGCAGCCATAAGAAGTTAACCTCTAATTCCTCCCAAACCCGGATCGCGGGAGCACCCCCCACAGTAAAAAAGCTGACTGCATAGCCTAGCATAGCGTCACAAGTAAATACTAGCATCTAAATATCATTAAATCACAAGTCCAAGACACCAGATGAAAGATACACATCTTGTGAATCCAGCCATCATTTCTGATTTTTAAAATGTTTTACAGGGAAGACACAATATGTAAATCTATTAGCTAACCACGTTAGCAAAAGACCATTTTTTTACTCCACCAGTTTTTTACTCATCAGTAGCTATCACAAATTCGACCAAATAAAGATATAAATAGCCACTAACCAAGAAACAACTTCATAAGATGACAGTCTGATAACTATTTATTGTATAGCATATGTTTTTTTAGAAAAATGTGCATATTTCAGGTATAAATCACAGTTCTACATTGCAGCTGCAATCTGAAATAGTGCCGAAGCTGCCAGAATAATTACAGAGACCCACGTCAAATACCTAATTACTCATCTTAAAACATTTCTGAAAAATAACACAGCGTACAGCAAATGAAAGCCCAACATCTTGTGAATCCACGCCAATATGTCAGATTTTTTAAGTGTTTTACAGGCGAAAACACAATATAGCATTATATTAGCTTAGCACAATAGCCAGAAACACAAGCAATTTACCAGCAGCACAGGTTAGCGATCGTAACAATACAGCAAAAGATATATAATTTTGGACTAACCTTGATATACTTCATCAGATGACAGTCCTGTAACATCATATTACACAATGCATATAGGTTTTGTTCGAAAATGTGCATATTTAGCAGCACAAATCGTGGTTATACAATGTGATCAGTGGCAACAGGTCATGCATTCTGGCCGGCGCCATCTTGGAAAGGCACCTAATCTAATCAATAAATAATCGTAAACTTGACAAAAAAATGCATTAGTTATTAATGAGTTGAGTTAGCTGAGTTAGATTTTTAAAATTAACGTTACTAGACATACAGTGTGCGTTACAGCCAGACTAGTGCCGCAATAATGGCGGACAAATACGTTTACATTTTTCCACATAAATACGGAATAACATCATAAATAGCTCTTACTTTTGGACGAGCTTCCATCAGAATCTTGGGCAAGGTGTCCTTTGTCCAAAAGAATCGTTGCTTGGTTGTAAAACGTCGTCTTCAACTTCGGAATTAGCAGCTAACAATAGCTATGTGGCGCAGACATGCCCAAATGTTCAAAACGCAATACTAAGGAAATTCCGAAAATAGCAATATACTCGCATAAACTGATATAACTCGGTTTAAAATAACTTCGTTATGATGTTTCTAAGCACTATGATGAAACTGGCTCTCATGAGGAATGCCACAGGAAAGGAAAACCCAGAGTTTCCTCTGCTGCAGAGGATAAGTTCATTAGAGTTAACTGCACCTCAGATTACACATCAAATAAATGCTTCACAGAGTTCAAGTAACAGACACATCTCAACATCAACTATTCAGAGGAGACAATGCGCCATCCCATCTGGTTTGTGCTTAGTGGGACAATCATTTTCAACAGGACAATGACCCAAAACAGACATCCAGGCTGTGTAAGGGCTATTTTACCAAGAAGGAGAATGATGGAGTGCTGCATCAGATGACCTGGCCTCCACAATCACCCGACCTCAAACCAATTGAGATGGTTTGGGATGAGTTGAACCGCAGAGTGAAGGAAAAGCAGCCAACAACTGCTCAGCATATGTGGGAACTCCTTCAAGACTGTTGGAAAAGCATTCCAGGTGAAGTCGGTTGAGAGAATGCCAAGAGTGTGCAAAGGTTTCATCAAGGCAAAGGGTGGCTACTTTGAAGAATCTAAAATCTAAAATATCTTTTGATTTGTTTAACACTTTTTTGTTACTACATGATTCCATATGTTTTATTTCATAGTTTTGAWGTCTCCACTATTATTCTACAATGTAGAAACTAATAAAAATCATGGAAAACCTTTGAATGAGTAGGTGTGTCCAAACATTTGACGGGTGCTATATGATGTGTATGTTTATAATTGCATGATGTTTCCCATACTGTATTTTGGATACTGAGGTGTTTTAAAGGCCTCAATAAAAACACGTCAATAATGAGGCAACCCTGTGACCTAGACATCAATCGCACGCGATGCCAAGGGATCAATAATATATTTGATATTACATGCCGCAGGTTGAGATCTATTATTGACCATTAGCGACTTAATCAGGACACATAGCGCTATCATTAATACACAGCGCTGTTGATGATGGAACCAACAAAATGTACAGCTTTAAAAATACACATTTACCTCAAGATCAATAGTAGATATATCTAAACATATGATATGATGTAAACTGACATATGTAATGAAGTTATAATGACTTGTAATTAATTACAAGCAAATCCTAAATAGACAACATAAACAATATATAGGCCCTATTCCGCAAATATCCATTCACATTATAGAATTCCCCATTTAATAATGGGTGGTGATGGCTTTGAGGTGGATGTATAGCCTACAACTATACATTTCGGTGTAAGTAGAAATTTGATCGAGGATAGAGCAGGACTGGAGCTCACACTGGAGCCCACGGGGTGTATGGTGGTGGTGACGATGATGGCTCAGTCTTGTTAACCATGATGTTCCTTGATACTAATTCAACAGCACAATTGTCACGATGCCTAATTGTAGCCTAACTAATCTCACCTTATAATGAGAGACACAAACCCCTATCTCTCCTATCTTTATATTTCTCACTCTCCCTTCATCTCTCTCTCCCATTCGGTTTCTGTTATCTACTTCTTGACACTTGATTAGTTTTGTTATATAGTTGTGGGTTTGGGTGCAAATGATGAACCGTGTTCCTGTTTCTTCGGCTTCTCATTCTACACTGGCTCATTATAGTGATGCTGGTGTCATTTTCAGACAGTTACCAGCCAGTCATTTGACTACTCAGTCACAGAGCAGCTACATGTCACACCACGTCAGACGTTTTGTGTCAGCAGTGTGGGTGGAAGGTGAGGCCCATATCAAATCAAATTCAATACATTGGCCACTGGTGTCAAATGAGATGTTGTAAGTCCTGTAGCCAGGGGCGCCACTTTGGTTTTAGAAGTGGGGGGGACATAACCTGGCGGGGGGTCTGGGTGTTCTACCCCAGGATATGCCATCTCTATTTAGAACAAAAAGTAAGCAAAAATGCCCACAGTCATCAAGCTAGGTAAGATATCATTATTACATATGTTTAAGTGATTAATAACATTGAACTACACTCTAAAAAGAAAAGGTTCCTGTAGTATCCTTTAGGGGTTCTTCAAATTGAAATTGTGGGGGAACCCCTGTAAGTTCATCAAATAACCCCTTTTAAGATGGGCGTGCAAAGAACCCCTTTTAATGGTTCTTCAAATAACCTTTTGGGGTAAATATTTTAACCACCCCCCTATTATTATTATTAATAACAATAATTTGCATAACAAAAAAATAAATAACACAACATCTTAGTTGTTAGTGTTTTTTATGATTTTAGTGGCAAAGCGAAATAAAAGAAATTGAAATATGAGATACACTCCCACCGAGCCCCAAGTATAATAGGTATATCCTCTGGCATGTGGATGTTAGTGTTGATGTTCTCAGTATCCGTAGCCAGAATGCTTTTGAAGATTTTGCAGTGCATGGTTTCCTGTTTCCTGTTATATTCATCACAGGTGTAGGAAGGGTGAAGTCTGTGAATCCAAATAATTGTAAATATACAGATGATTAACAAAACATGTATACGACAGTATTCTGACTTTGGTTTTTGTGGTAAATGTGAATGAAAAAAACTGTTTGATAATGGTTTTTATACACATACCTTGTCCATAATGTAGAGGCCTATGGGATATTCATTGAAGAGGTAAGGGAGGAGGATGGTACATGTGCTCTGCATAACATACCAATACCAATTGACATACCTTTGTATGCCTCCTCGTCTGTACAGTATACTTGCAGACATTGACACAAAAGTGAGCAGTTCAGTCATCTGCACCCAATACAGCTAGCATTCAACATATTCTTATAGCAAACAATATTCTTACCTCTATGTTGACTGATATTCATTGAATTGCATCCATTTTCTGTTTTAGAAAGATTTGCACAAATATGAAAAGATAGATGGTATCCTCATTAACTTCTCTAGGGTAGGGGGCAGCATTTTCACGTTTGGATGAAAAGCATACCCAAATTCAACTGCCAGTTACTCATCCCCAGGAGATAAGATATGCATATTGTTAGTAGATTTGGATAGAAAACACTCTGAAGTTTCTAAAACTGTTTGAATCATGTCTGTGAGTATAACAGAACTTCTTTAGCAGGCGAAACCCTGAGGACAAACCATTCAGATTCTTTTTTTTTTGAGGTCACTGTCTTTTCAATGAATTTTCATTGGGAAACCAGATTTCTAAGCGAATTGCTTGCAGTTCCTACGGTTTCCACTAGAAGTCAACAGTCCTGAGAAATAGGTTGAGGTTATTCCTTTGTGTAATGAAGAAATACGGCGATCTTGAAGTCGAGGCACTCCAGGTGTCCTGGACATGCGCTTCAATCAAACAGAAGGCATGCTACATATCGTTTTAATCCTGTATTGAACACATATCATCCCGTCTTCAATTTTATCGATTATTAACGTTAAAAAATACCTAAAGTTGTATTACAAAGTAGTTTGACATTTTTTGGCAAAGTTTACAGGTAACCTTTGAGATATTTTGTCGTCACGTTTGAGCAAGTTGGAACCGGTGTTTTTCTGGATCAAACGTGCCAAATAAATGGACATTTTGGATATATATCGACGGAATTAATCGAACAAAAGGACCATTTGTGATGTTTAT
>NC_036859.1:16587971-16702756 GCF_002910315.2 Salvelinus sp. IW2-2015
TATTGTTCTTTGACTGCACCAATCCCTCTGACACTTTTCCTGAATTTACAATATGAATTAAATATGAGATATTTATGTCTACACACACTAACACACATACCTATAAAGTGGAATTATGTAATTTCAAATTCATCTCATTATTACATAATAATTCTAAAGAATCATAGAACGGTCTTCAACGCTTTTCAGTCACTAAGTATTCAAACCCCTTTTGGTATGCAGCGTAAAATAAAGTTGTCTAATCAATAAGCTTAATAAGGGTAACCGTAATGTTGACCTGGACTGTCACTGTGCTGGACTTATTTAGTTAAAGTATGATGTCGGGGGCCACACAAGAGTTATTTAAAGCAAGCAACACGATATCTGTACAGAATACAAATTATTCCAATAACATTCTTATGGCTTTCCTGTTTTATGCAATTTGAGGAGACACTAAGAGATAATCGGCAGGCAATGAATTTAACACGATATAAGCAATGGGACACAACTATTATTGTTCACCTGAACTTACAATAATAAAGTTATGTTTGGAACAATGGACATTAATACAACACAATACTTGAGGGACTACTCTCCATCATTTTCAAGCTGCCTCTTGTCATTTGGTAGTGTCTTGAATAATCTTTCTAATGGGTAATCGGTTATCGTCACTGTAATTAAGGTGGTAGAGATGGAGCGTAAGACAGACACTATTAAGTCTCTTCAAGAGGACAACAGCCCTGGTTCAGGGTCTGCTATTCACCAGATAGGAGGAAGATAAAACGGATATCTTATCAGCCAGGACACATAAAATCTAAACACAACAACAAGCATAGGCCTATTCAACGCACTCGCACCTTCTCCCACACCGAATGTAGGCCAAATAATAAAGTTGCCATTATAAATCTATTGTTGAATAATATTCTATCGTGGGCTAATGACGTATTTAGAGAAATGGTTGTTCTTCGGGCGATTAGATGGCAGAATACACAGCAATCAATGACATGAGCTGAGGAACTGATAGTAATTCATGAGTAAAAAGATAAATAAAGGGGTTTTGACAATTGAATGGTTTTTCTGTGGGAGATCCAAAGAACTTCTTTAGGCAGCGACAATATACAGCGGTGTGGAACCGTCTCTTGGAGACTATAGCCAGGGGGAGAAACACAGTTCCTAGGAATTCTTTTTTTTTGTTGTGCGGAGAGGGGCACTGGGTCTTTTCTAACTTATGAATAGTTTTCTTAGTTTGAGCGGAATCTCAGAGCCTAGGCTGTTCTTAAGACGGGAATGTGCACGATGTGCCATATTCCTCACGTGGATTTTCCTAATTCTAGATATTTCAAACTAAGTCCATAGAGTTATTGCAAAATAACATGTCGTTTTCGACGTGTAATTTTCCGGTATTGTGGTGTGTAAAATGGATGTTTAGTAAATTTGATATATTTAATCGCGCATTTTTGTAATTTATTGGCAGAGTTAAACGAGAGCGAAATGGTGGCAATATAATACTCTAGCCAAGGGTATTGAAGTTACCTTTCTGAGAGAGCTGATATGCATCTATGTCATCACCCCGAAATGAAGAGACACATATGTCTATTACAACATATAACATAGATAGCCACTATAAGAGTCTCAGCTTACCTCAGATCACTGACCTATCCCTTCTTATATATTCGCTTAGCTCATTTGAGAAACATCGATTATGTATCTTACTACCCGGTTCCAGACTATCCACTCTTCTCTTTCATGTTATTGGGACAGGAGGTTAATAAAGGTATGAAGAAAATACCTAAAATCGTTGTTTGTACATATATGTACAAAGTAGTTTGACATTTTTGGCAAAGTTACAGGTAACCTTTAGATATTTTGTCGTCACTTTTGAGCAAGTTGGAACCGGTGTTTCTGGATCAAACGTGCCAAATAAATGGACATTTGGATATATATCGACGGAATTTAATCGAACAAAAGGACCATTTGTGATTTATGGACATATTGGAGTGCCAACAACAGAAGTCGTCAAAGGTAAGGCATGAATTATATTTTTATTTCTGCGTTTTGTGTCGTGCCTGCAGGGTTGAAATGTTTTCTCTCTTTGTTTACTATGGTCCTATGCTCAGATAATAGCATCGTATGCTTTCACTGAAAAGCCTATTTGAATTCTGACATGTTGGCTGGATTCACAACCAGTGTAGCTTTAAATTTGGTATCGTTCATGTTTGATTTAATGAACGTTTGATTATAGTAATTTTCATAGTAATTTGGCGCTCTGCATTTTCTCTGGCTTTTGCCAAGTGATACAGTAGCGTTGCCTAAACTCAGATTTTTGGATATAAATTATGAACTTTACTGAACAAAAAAATACATGTATTGTGTAACATATGTATTGTGTAACATGTAACCCCTACTTTTTCGAGGTATATCAAAGGTATTCAATAATACATATTGTGTTGCAACTTTAACCTCTCGGGATATGTGGACGCTAGCGTCCCGCATGGCCAACATCCAGTGAAAATGCAGAGTGCCAAATTCAAATAAATTACATAAAAATGTAACTTTCATGAAATCACACATGCAATACACCAAATTAAAGCTACACTTGTTGTGAATCCAGCCAACATGTCAGATTTCAAAAAGGCTTTATGACGAAAGCACACCAAACGATTATGTTAGGTCAGTACGTTGCCACAGAAAAACACAGCCATTTTTCCAGCCAAAGAGAGGAGTCACAAAAGCATAAATAGAGATAAAAGGAGATAAAATCACTAACCTTTGATGATCTTCATCAGATGACACTCATAGGACTTCATGTTACACAATACATGTATGTTTTGTTCGATAAAGTTCATGTTTATATTCAAAGATCTCAGTTTACATTGGCGTGTTACGTTCAGTAATGTTTTGCTTCCAAAACATCCGGTGATTTTGCAGAGAGCCACATTAATTTACAGAAATACTCATTATAAATGTTGATGAAAATACATGTGTTATGCATTGAACTTTAGATAAACTTCTCCTTAACTTCTCTAGGGTATGTGGGACGGTAGCGTCCCACCTAACCAACAGCCAGTTTAATTGCAGGGCGCCAAATTCAAAACAACAGAAATCTCATAATTAAAATTCCTCAAACATACAAGCATTAATCACCATTTTAAAGATAAACCTCTCGTTAATCCAACCAAAGTGTCTGATTTCCAAACGTATTTACGGCGAAAGCACAACTTGCGATTATGTTAGGTCAGTTCATAGCCACAGAAATACACAGCCATTTTTCAAGCCAAAGAGAGAAGTAACAAAAAGCAGAAATAGAGTTAGAATTAATCACTAACCTCTGATGATCTTCATCAGATGACACTCATAGGACTTCATGTTACACAATACATGTATGTTTGTTCGGTAAAGTTCATATTTATATCCAAATATCTGAGTTTAGGCAGGACGCTACTGTCTCACTTGACCAAAAGCCAGAGAAAATGCAGCGAGCCAAATTCTAATTAATTACTATAAAAATCAAACTTTCATTAAATCATAACATGAAAGATACCAAATTAAAGCAACACGTGTTGTGAATCCAGCCAACATGTCAGAATTCAAATAGGCTTTTCGGCGAAAGCATACGATGCTATTATCTGAGCATAGCACCATAGTAAATAAAAGAGAGAAAACATTTCAACCCAGCAGGCGCGACACAAAACGCAGAAATAAAAATATAATTCATGCCTTACCTTTGACGAGCTTCTGTTGTTGGCACTCCAATAGTCCCCTAAGACATCGCACACTGTTCTTTTTGTTCGATTAATTCCGTCATATCCAAAATGTCCATTTATTTGGCCGTTTGATCCAGAAAAACACCGGTCCAACTTGCGCAACGTGACGACAAAATATCTCAAAGGTTACCTGTAAACTTTGCCAAAATTTAAACTACTTTGTAATACACACTTTAGGTAGTTTTTAAAGTAAATAATCATAAAAATTGAAGACGGAGATGATCTGTGTTCAATACAGGAAGAAACAAACTCAAGCATTTTCTGTCCTTGGCTGCTCTTCTATCAAACAGTACAATGAAGTGACACTTCTCAAGATGGGGTACTTCTTCATTACACAAAGGAATAACTTCCAACCAATTTCTAAAGACTGGTGACATCCAGTGGAAGTGGTAGGAACTGCAAGCAAGTCCCTTAGAAATCTGATTCCCAAGAGAACAACTCATTGAAAACAGGTGACCTAAAAAAAAGAAATCTGAATGGTTTGTCCTCTGGTTTTGCTGCTATAAGTTCTGTATACTCACAGACATTGATTCAACAGTTTTAGAAACTTCAGAGTGTTTTCTTATCCAAATCTACTAAATATGCATCTTATCTTCTGGGGATGAGTAGCTGGCAGTATTATATTTGGGCATGCTTTTCATTCAAAATTCAAAATGCTGCCCCACCCTAAGAGTTAATGCAACCGCTGTGTCAGATTTCTAAAAAAACCTTTACCGAAAAAGCACACCAGCAATATATCGGATGTACAGCGCTCAGAGCCCAAACAAGCCAAAGAGATATCCGCCATGTTGTGGAGTCAACAAAGTTAGAAATAGCATTATAAATATTCACTTACCTTTGATGATATTCATCAGAATGCACTCCCAGGATGCACTTCCACAATAAATGTTTGATTTGTTCAATAAAGTCCATAATTTATGTCCAAATAACTCCTTTTGTTCGCGCGTTTAGTACACAATCCAAACTGACGACGCGCTGGCAGGTCCAGGCGAAAGTTCAGACGAAAAGTCATATTACAGTCCGTAGAAACATGTCAAACTAAGTATAGAATTAATCTTTAGGATGTTTTTATCATAAATCTTCGATAATGTTCCAACCGGAGAATTCCTTTGTCTTCAGAAATGCTATGGAACGCAAGCTACCTCTCATGTGAATGCGCATGGCCAGCTTGTGGCACTTTGCCTGACCTCTGACTCAATCCCTTCTCATTCCCCCCTCCTTTATAGTAGAAGCATCAAACAAGGTTCTAAATACTGTTGACATCTAGTGGAAGCCTTAGGAAGTGCAACATGACCCCATTTCCACTGTATCTTGGATAGGCAAAGAGTTGAAACACTACAAACCTCAGATTTCCCACTTCCTGGTTGGATTTTTTCTCAGGTTTTTGCCTGCCATATGAGTTCTGTTATACTCACAGACATTATTCAAAGTTTTAGAAACTTCAGAGTGTTTTCTATCCAAATCTACTAATTATATGCATATTCTAGCTTTTAGGACAGAGTAGCAGGCAGTTTACTCTGGGCACCTTTTTATCCAAGCTACTCAATACTGCAACCCTGTACCAAATAAGTTTTAACCAATGAACAAATCTTGAAAAAATACAAAGACTTTTGTCTTTATTAAGATATGCCCTTTATCAAATTTCAGAGGCGCCTGCATGCCCAACCTCCACCAGTCTAGTCAATAACTCAACTCTTGTAATGAACACGAGGGGAGACAGAGAGCTGGTTTCAAGCGCAGGGCACAGAATGTGTTTATTGCAAAAGACCACAGGAGGAGATAGGTAGCTGGGTCCAGGGGCAGGCAGAAGGTCATACATAGGGGGTCCAAAAGGGCAACAATACAGGCAGGGAAAAGGCTCGTAATGTAGTCCGGGAGATCAGGCAATATGTAGATAACAGGAAATCCGATAGGCTAGAGTACAGGCAGGAAATAGGCAAAAAGGCATCGTTAGTGAGGCAGGCAAAAAACTATCATACACGGGAGGAGTAACTCACGTGAAACCAGCGCTCTGAAAGCTGTGTGTCACAAAACAAACAATACCTCACAGTTATGGGGTGCAAAGAACTGAACTAAATAGTGTGTGATAATGACATACAGGTGTGTGAACATGTGATTAGAATTCAGGTGATTGTGATCTGGAGAGTGAGCTGCGTTCAGGGGATCTACGTGTTTGAGGGTGTGAGTTGGAAGCAGATGTTACAACTCTCTCCGAAAACAAGTTTCTTCCCAGTTCCCACCTTACATTTTTTTTGTTCCAAAGGGAAAGGTTTAGAAACAAAAAAAACACATACATTTCAAATATACATTAACACACAGAAACAGCAAATCCTCAATATAATTAATCTCATGGGCCTAAAAGTACTGTAGAGCTCTATGTACTGTATAGCTCTTTGCACACAATATAGCTGGGCCGCCCCATCCTGTCCCTAGGGGTCTACCACCCTACAGCACCCCAACCCAACACACCCCTCTCAGCTTTAGGATCTTGGTGAAACATTCATTATTGGTTTTGGGTGCGTTAGGCCAAGGCCAGAGTGACAACCCACAGGACGGCAGACCCCCAGGGTCAGGACTCAGCAGCCCAGTAGCTAGGGATTGCCTAAATAGGTATCTCCCCTGACGTGGGCATGTTTTCAATACAGACTCCTTTAGAGGTACTGTATTCCAAACAGTATAAGGCATCCAGACCTTATTAAAGTTGCCCAGCATACCCTTAATTTGGTAATAAATCAAAGCTAGTGATACATGACTTGACATTGTGGGAGGATAACCAACCTTCCAATTAATGGCAATGCATTTCTTAGCCACTATAACTGCTTCGCACTGAACTGCACTGCACTGAAAAAACTTCACAATATCAATCTTCAATCATTTGGCCGATGGTTTCATCGTTTAATTCAGGTCTAGTGTGACTGAGGCAAAAAGAATAGCTAACATTTGCCAACTTTTGGCCAGCTCTCTCTCTAAGCGTACATCAAAAAAGCTCACCAAGTTCATTTACTTCTGTTGAAATGGGACAAAACAAAGGCTACAAAATATGTACATTGAAACACCAGCTGTTAGATAGTAATAATAGCCACCTCATATCGCTATCTGACAGATCGCTAGAGGCTAGCGCTGACCTGGCTGTGGAAAAACTCATTTTTCAACCACTCCACAAATTTCTCGTTAACAAACTATAGTTTCTTCGTTATTTCACTTATAATTCACTGTATCACATTTCCAGTGGGTCAGAAGTGATGTCATGAAAATGATGTCATGTCTTTAGAAGCTTCTGATAGGCTAATTGACATAATTTCTGTCAATTGGAGGTGTACCTGTGAATTAAAGGCCTACCTTAAAGCTTAGTGCCTCTTTGCTTGACATCATGGGAAAATCAAAAGAAATCAGCCAAGACATCAGCCAAGACCTCAGAAAAAAATTGGAGACCTCCACAAGCCTGGATCATCCTTGGGAGCAATTTCCAAARGCCTGAAGGTACCACGTTCATCTGTACAAACAATAGTACGCAAGTATAAACACCATGGGACCACGCAGCCATCATACCGCTCAGGAAGGAGACACGTTCTGTCTCCTAGAGATGAACGTYCTATGGTGRGAAAAGTGCAAATCAATCCGAGAACAACAGCAAAGGACCTTGTGTAGATGCTGGAGGAAACGGGTACAAAAGTATCTATTTTTCACTAGGCTATCTACAGTAAAACGAGTCCTATATCGACATAACTTGAAAGGCCACTCAGCAAGGAGAAGCCACTGCTCCAAAACCGCCATTAAAAAGCCTGACTACGGTTTGCAACTGCACATGGGGACAAAGATCATACTTTTTGTGGAAATGTCCTCTGGTCTGATGAAACAAAATAGAACTGTTTGGCAATAATGATCATTGTTATGTTTGGAGGAAAAAGGGGGAGGCTTGCAAGCCGAAGAACACCATCCCAACCGTGAAGCACGGGGGTGGCAGCATCATGTTGTGGGTGTGCTTTACTGCAGGAGGGACTGGTGCCCTTCACAAAATAGATGGAATCACGAGAAAGGACAATTATGTGGATATATTGAAGCAACATTTCAAGACATCTGCCAGGAAGTTAAAGCTTGGTAGCAAATTGGTCTTCCAAATGGACAATGACCCCAAGCATACTTCCAAAGTTGTGGCAAAATGGCTTAAGGACAACAAAGTCAAGGTAATGGAGTGGCCTTCACAAKGCCCTGACTTCAATCCTATAGAAAATTTGTGGGCAGAACTGAAAAAGCGTGTGCGAGTAAGGAGGCCTACAAACCTGACTCAGTTACACCAGCTCTGTCAAGAGGAATGGGCCAAAATTCACCCAACTTATCATGGGAAGCTTGTGGAAGGCTACCTGAAACGTTTGACCTAAGTTAAACAATTTAAAGGCAATGCTACCGAATACTAATTGAGTGTATGTACACTTCTGACCCACTGGGAATATGATGAAAGATATAAAATCTGAAATAAATAATTCTCTCTACTATTATTTTGACATTTCACATTCTTAAAATAAAGTGGTGATCCTAACTGACCTAAGACAGGGAATTTTACTACGATTAAATGTCAGGAATTGTGAAAAACTGGGTTTAAATGTATTTGGCTAAGGTGCAGAGAACATGTCTACCATTTATCATAACTTCTTGGACAGACCAGAGCCTTAGATATGCAGTTTTAGAAACTGTTATTCATCCTGTTCGCATTACATGCCAACACAGGAATTCTGTTAGCGCACAGGGCTGCAGACCAGAAGGTTATGGGTTCGAAGACCACCGTAGACAACAGTATGGTTGGAAAGATCTTTATAATAAAAGATTGCATGAATCTATCATCGAATTGTGGACCAAAGCGCTGATATAGATCACTTTATATGATTGGATCCGTTTTATTTTCTACAAACTCTTAAGCTAACAAGGGGTAGGCCTGTGCTTTTTTTCATCCTCTTCTTCCTCTGAAGAGGTGTAGCAAGGATCGGACCAATACGCAGCGTGGTAGGTGTCCATGTTTTAATAGGGAAAACTGAACATGAACACAAAAACAATAAACGTGAACAAACCGAAACAGTCCCGTGTGGCACAAACACTGACACAGGAAACAAACACCCACCAAAACCCAACACAAAACAGGCTACCTAAATATGGTTCCCAATCAGAGACAATGACTAACACCTGCCTCTGATTGAGAAACATATCAGGCCAAACACAGAAATATAAAACATAGATAAACAAACATAGACTATACCCACCCAGCTCACGTCCTGACCAACTAAATAAAGACTAAACAAAGGAAAATAAYGTCAGGAACGTGACACCTCCCCCATTTTCCTCCAGGTAACCATTCTGTAAATTTCGATTCATCCCTAAAGTTCAAAGAAAATAACACGCTGACTGGATAATAGTGGAGATACTTTAAATACAAACAAGGAGTACTGAGAATTGAGAGATTTGAGTCAATTTGTCTTTTCTTGGAAAAGGCTCTGTCGTTTATGCAAGAGTAACTTGGTTTACTGTACCCGGAGGCAGGTGGAAGGAACATATGTTTATTGTCGTTGGTATGATGGGAGAGGAATAAACACAGTAATAATCAAAGATAATTTTGTAGGCAAATTGAGATACAAAATAAATACTTGTATACACCATTATCAATCAATCTGTCTTTTTCAGATGATTATTAGATCCTACCAATCAAATACAACGTCAATAAGGGTGTATGTGTTGTGGTGTAACTATATTGGCTGTTAGTCCTAATGTTGCCAGCAGACTGGGTAGAGAGAGAGAGACTGTGTGAGCAGAATGAATATACCACTGAATGATGAGCAGTAAGTTGGATACAAGACGAGTGTTGAGTAACAGGGAGGATCCTAGGACATTTATCATCATTGGCGTCTATGTTTACACATTATGTGAATTATTATTATTATACATACTGCCTTCTTAAATTATATCAATGGGGAATCATTATATAGTCATAAAACAGTTGCATAAAGGATAATGTTTTGATTTGACTTGGCATCATTGTCTCTCTATCCATTACAATCTAAAACAGTGTGTTTCATTATTTGGCAGGATGAGTAGATGGCTCATAAACACTTGACTTGGTCCAGTCTCAGTGGACTCATCAACCATACCAACACAGAGAAGCGGGGGCTTCTGGCATCGCTAAGCATCAGGCAACAACAGCGAGATATACCACGGTAAACACTCCTCTTTGTGGTCTAGTCGGCATTGTCACTGGCCAGGAATCGTGGGGCTCCAGAGAGATTCAGATTCAGATTCATTATTCCACAAGGGGGAAATGAACTTGAACATGTTCTTAAAAAGACAGTACATATAACATGAAAACACAGAAACTACACAATAGAATTAATCCAAACTGCTAAAGCTACACATTTAAAATGAAAGTGTAATATGCTGTGTACTGGAGGGACCAACAGACTATCTATCATACAGCCTAATGGCTGTTGGAATAAATGTCCCCATATCTATCTTTTTAAATCTAACTTTGAAGAATCTCTTTCCKCTTGTCCGGCTGCTGCTGTGACTGAATTTTGAGTGAAGGGCATGAGTACTGTCCTGTAAAATGCTTTCACGTTTTAGGAGGATGAGTTTGTGTACAGGTTGGTGACTGATTCTTGATCTATACCAATTATCCTTCCCGTTGTCTTAATCAAGCGCTGAAGCTTGATTTGGTCTTGCACTCGCATGTTTCCAAACACGCATATTAGACCACAGGACAGCGCACTCTGCAGGACAGATTTATAGAACATTTGTAAGATATGGAGTTCGACATTCAAATGGTTCAGTTTGCGTAAAAAAAACATTCTCTGTTGCAATTTCTTTATCTTTCCAAAAGCACAGTCATTGAATTTCAGTTTATTGTCTATTTCGATTCCCAGGTACTTATATGTGGTCACTCTATCGACGGATTCCCCATTGATCTTCGTATGGCGTAGTGGAGTTTTGTTTCTTCTGAAATCAATTTCTATCTCTTTTGTTTTCTCAACGTTTTTTTTCAAGAAAGTTATCTGCACACCAATGGATGAATTTTGCTGTCAAAACCTTGAAGAGAGGCTTGGTCTGGGTGGAGGAAACCCACAACAGTGGTGTCATCTGCATATTAAAAAAATCTGTGAGCTGAGTCAGACGCCTGACAATCGTTTATGTACAGTGTGTACAGTATCCGTTAGAGTATGCAACCTTAAGGGGCTCCAGTATTCACCGTTCTAGATGTAGAGATGGTGGAGTTGAACTTCACTTGTTGAGTACGATTCACAAGGACACTATTAATCCACTTGGTCAGTAGAGAGATGACACCCAAAGTCACCAGGTAATCCACCAGTAGGTGGGGTTGGATGGTGTTAACACGCTACACGCTACTGAAGTCAATGAATACAATTTTCACTAGGCTATTTGTGTTTTCTAAATGTTGGTAGATATTGTTCAGCATGACCAGGAACGCATCATAAACACCTTGGAGGCATGGTAGGCCAATTGGTTTGAGTCTAATAGGGATGAGAGACCAGAGATAATTTGTTCTTGAATTCTTTTTTCTAAACGTTTCACAGGTACAGATGTCAGGGATACATGGCATAAATCATTATTTTCTTTAGACCTGTTGTTTTGGCTGTGTATTGGGAACCACCAACCAACCAGTGGAAGTGACAGCCTTTATGATCCAGTGGGTTAGCCGATGGTTGTAGGGAGCAGTAACTCTGTTTGTAGACTCTGTTGGTAACTCCGTTGGGAGAGGGTCTGAGTGAACTAGAGTTGCCCACCATTCAGCTTAACAGGATTGTGTGTGAGGGAGAAATCTGAAGGCAGGGGAGAGATGCTATGTGATTTAATTGGCTCGGATTAGGCATTCTATGCATAGCCCCTTGTAGTAATTCAGGCCATATCGCAAAGCACTGGGCAATTGGCCATCCCGATGCCCCCTGCAGGCATATTAGTGGGACACACGTACCTGCATGGCAACGCTGCAAGGGAAATGTCTCCACATACAAAGGTCCCACTGGTTTAGAGACATCAAACATTTAAACTGTAAACAATGGTCAAAAGGCAGCCTGTAATTACCGAAGCAGGGAGCTCAAAGCAGGGGTTTATCTCTAATGTTTTGTGTTTTGTCTACTTCATTGTGATGGTGATTGTGGACATGTGCATTGATAATGATTGATGACCCTGTGTCTTCTCACATTGCCAGACATGTGCAGTTAAATCACAATAATTAACATCCTGTGTGGTACCCCTGTATTACTATGGCAGATTGACACTACACTTGCCATATGAGGTTATGATATATAGGCCTAAAAGTGTAAAATGTATGGCATCTGCTACATTGGAGTACATACAGTGCATTCAGAAAGTATTCAGACCCCTTGACTTTTTCCAGATTTTGTTACAGCCTTATTCTAAAATAGATTTTTTTAAATCCTCATCAATCTACACGCAATACCCCATAATGGCAAAGCTAAAACAGGTTCAGATATTTTGGCAAATTAATAAAAAATGTAAAACAGAAATACCTTATTTACATAATTATTCAGAGCCTTTGCTATGAGACTCGAAATTGATCTCGAAATCCTGTTTCCATTGATCATCCATGAGATGTTTCTACAACTTGATTGGAGTCCACCTGTGATAAATTCAACTAATTGGACATGATTTGGAAAGGCACACACCTGTCCATAAAAGGTCCCAGGATTGACACAGGATTGTGTCGAGGCACAGATCTGGGGAATCGTACCAAACAATTTCTGCAACATTGAAGGTCTCCAAGAACACAGTGGCCTCCATCATTCTTAAATAGAAGAAGTTTAGAACCACCAAGACTCTTCCTAGAGCTTGCTGCCTGGCCAAACTGAGCAATCGGGGTAGAAGGGCCTTGGTCAGGGAGGTGACCAAGAACCCGATGGTCACTCTGACAGAGCTCTAGATTTCCTCTGTGGAGATGGGAGAACCTTCCAGAAGAACAACCATCTCAGCAGCACTCCACCAATCAGGCGTTTATTGTAGAGTGGTCAGACGGAAGCCACTCCTCAGTAAAAGGAACGACAGCCTGTTTGGAGTTTGCCAAAAGGCACCTAAAGACTCTCAGACCATGGGAAACAAGAGTCTCTGGTCTAATGATACCAAGATTGAACTCTTTGGCCTGAATGCCAAGAGTCACGTCTGGAGGAATCCTGGCACCATCCCTATGGTGAAGCAAGGTGGTGGCATCATGCTGTGGGGATGTTTTTCAGAGGCTTGGACTGGGAGATTAGTCAGGATCGAGGGAAAGATGAACAGAGCAAAATACAGCGAGATCCTTGATGCAAACCTGTTCCGACCCTAAGCACACYGCCAACGCAGGAGTGTCTCCGAGACATGTCTCTGAATGTCTTTGAGTGGCCCAGCTAGAGCCAGGACTTGAAACATCTCTGGAGAGACCTGAAAAAAGCTGTGCAGAGACGCTCTCCATCCAACCTGYRAMAGCTTGAGAGGATCTGCAGAGAAGAATGGGAGAAACTCCCCAAATACAGGTGTACCAAGCTTGTAGTGTCATACACAAGATACCTCGAGGCTGTAATCGCTGCCAAAGGTGCTTCAACAAAGTACTGAGTAAAGCGTCTGAATACTTATGTAAATGTGATATTTCCGTTTTTTTTTTTAAATAAATTCGCAAAATAGTAAAACAAAAAAGTTTAAGGGGTATTGCAAGTAGAAAACAATTAAATCCACTTTATAATAAGGCTGTAATGTGACAAAATATGGAAAAAGTCAAGGGGTCTGAATACTTTTCAAATGCACTGCAGTGCACTCCCTAGAGACGTTAGGTCCATGTCTTCAATATGTTGCTGTAGTTTTAATACATGCTGTAAAACACCAGGTTTCCAACATAATCATACAGGAACCAATTACTAGCCTATAATGACTAGGAGGACTTCCCAGGTCCAGCACATCCCCGGTAACAAAATAAACTGTATTTATGATATGAATTTACTGCCAGGAAGATCATCTCTGCTTTATAGAGGCATTAATATTGCAGGTCTCTGGGCTGCTGCTAAAGCTCCAGCTGTTAGACAACAAGAAACAATGAGATCCATTCCAATCCAGCCAGGGTCTGTGTCCAAAATGGCACCCTATTCTCTATATAGTGCACTACTTTTGACCAGAGCCCGATGTTCCATTTCGTATGCACCCCCGGAGCAGGCAGAGGCAGGGCTGACCATCCCTCACAGACCTGTGTGGGTATGTATATATTATTCAGATGGATATTATCGGTGGGCTGCAGTGGGTGGAATATGGACATAGATTATTGTCAATATCTTGGCAAGCGAAATGTCTTTAGTTAAAATGGTTGGCCAATTTGTGCTCCTGTTCTATCTGACTGAAACACTTTCAGATAGGATAAGACAAAAAGTGGAGGTGATTAGTTCAGGCCCATTGGACTCTGGGCTTGGAAACAATTGAGTAATGCTCTCCACATCCTCCTGTCCCACCCACGAAGTGGTACGAGCGATTACAGCGCCATTAGCCGAGCACAAGGGAGGTTCAGTGTTGGCCTGAACCAGATTTATGGTGGCGGGGGCCCACGCACTACTGACTGACCCTCTTCAAGCCGCCCGTTTGTGAGCTTGCACCATATTTACACTTAATGGACGAGCACAATGCTGCTCAATGGCCATGCGATGATGTATCTGGGGCATTGCGGAAAAGCACTTCTGTAGAGACAAACCAAATAGTTCAGAAGCCTGGCCTGGTACCCCAGCTCAAGAACTGGAGGGGTGTGGGAGGGGTAGAGGGAYGCTATGCCAGGACATTGCTCCCGGAAAATTGGGGTTAATAATTGGAGCCGGGTACAGTTGCCATGCATTCCTGAGCGGCCCTTTAATTTAACATGAAAAGATTGAAGGGAAGTGATTTGCTTTTAATCCGAGCACGGGACTGACCTAGACGTGTTCAGAGCATATCAGCTGCACCCACCCCTTCACACACAGTATATATGCATGCACACACGCACACACATTGTCATAGAGATTGTCGCATTTCAACAAAGACAATAGATTAAATGGACTACTGTAGCCTACCGTAGATTAATAACCACAACGGCAGTAGCGTTGTTGAACTGAGTAGCCTGTAATGACAGTAGTGTTGTGGCTCAGGGCACCACTAGAGGGGAATCAGAGTGGTTACATAATGAGTTTGAGCTCAGAATCATAGAATCAAATCAATTAGAGATGAAAAGGGTGACGTGTCAGCTGATGTGATTTGTATTTTTTTACAGCTTTGACATTCTCAAGCACGTTGGAAACCCTTGCGGCTTTGTTAACGGCGTCCATTTCATTACTGCCCCTCTCCTCCATATCTCACTATATCTATATCTGTCCCTCTCTTTCTCTCTCTCTCTCTCCCTCCCTCATTCTCTCTCTCATCCCTATTAAAAACCATTACGCCTAAAACAGAGCTGATTTCCTGAACTTTGCCTTCACTCAGAATCTAATGACAGTACTTGGCTAGTGTGGGTGTCAGAGATCTCCCCCATCCCTCCTTCTCTCTCTCTCTCTCTCTCTCTCTCTCTCTCTCTCCTCCACATAGATGGGTTTCTAGCTCCCACCATTAGCGGTGGCAGGGAATAAGACATGTAATGTTGTAATTACGTAAGTAGACAGATTGGCCCCATGAATATGATACAGAAGGGATAGTTGTTAACTTGTCACGGAGATTACAGTGGTGCAACGGGGGCTATCCCCTAACGTTCTGACAGATGGATTAATTTTACTACTGTACTTGACCTCTGTGAAAGGATGCAACATGTTTGTTGGTGTGTTTTTCAGATGAGATAATTGCATGCAAGCAGTCTACCATAGCTGTTATTTTCTGACACTGTAGCTTATGCTAAAAACATCTTTAAAAAGTTTCACATATACAAGATTATATGCATAACTATACAAGTTGCCAACCTTGGATTTGTTAAGTAGATGACATGCATTTATCAAAGCCACGTGTGGTCATCAGGCAATATGACCATTACTGTGCAAGTAGACATACCACAACAGTATCAGACCATGGCATGTCATTCTGGACCTCCACACAAGTGTCAAGGCTCTCGTCGTAATGAGGATCGGACCAAAGCGCAGCGTGGTAAGTGTTCATGATATTTTATTAACCAAAACACTTGAACAAAATAACAACGTGACGAAACAGTTCTGTAAGGTGCATAAACTATACAGAAAACGACTACCCACAAAACACAGGTGTGAAAAAGGCTGCCTAAGTATGATTCCCAATCAGAGACAACGATAGACAGCTGTCCCTGATTGAGAACCACACCCGCCCAAAACATAGAAACAGAAAACATAGAAATGAAGAAACTAGAATGCCCACCCTAGTCACACCCTGGCCTACCCAAAATAGAGAATAAAAGCCTCTCTATGGCCAGGGTGTGACAACAAGTCTTGACAAACATCATTAGCGAAATAAATAAAGTACCTAAATTACCTAAATTAATTGGATAGCTAGAACATTTCAACACCACCAACAATACCAAATAAACATTTTGTTTCCAAACTTTTCCTGTCTGTCCCTTCCCCTCCAACACGCACAGTGTTCTATTCACTCTGCACACTATTCACTATTCACTTTGATCATCATGTTCAGTTTGTTTATTCATGCCCATCTCTCCTAATTTCTCCAGCCATCCCACAGTATCCTAATGAACTCTGATGCCACTGTGCACAGACTGGCACCCATCCCGCTTCTGCCGGGAAGCTGACAATGGCTCCAATAATCTCTGTTCTGAATCCACTACTTGGTTCAGGACATAGACTCGTACAACCATGTGATGTTTTTGTTTGCCTTTATACTTCTGATAATGAACAACACTGGCTATGTGATGATGACTGAGGTCACAGATTCTGACCATTTGGAAATTATTACAAATGTGTGGATTCATCTTCAATTGAACGGAAGTTTACATGCAACCAAGTTAAAAATCCTGAATAATTATACATCCATAAAGTATAAATATGTTTTCATAATAAAAATATTATTTTTGTTTACAGTTTTCATTGTTAGGGAGATTGAGCAAATCAAGTAGCAGTGGCAATTTGTTCCTCGGAAGAATCCCCTACATTTTCAGTCGATGGCACCGCATCAAATAAATAGCTTCCTATCGCGTTAATTGCTGTTTGTCCTCATATAGCTCTGCAGCCGGTGCAGCCGCTGCCAGGAACGCTCTCTGACCTTCCATACCGCCAGTTCACGGTCATCTGGGACTCGAAGTTGAGACTCACGCTATCAGGACAGTAGCTAAAACTAAGGTTAGGAACGTCAGTTAGGAACATCAGTTGGGGGAAGAATGATTGACAGGGGTCACATTCCATCCCCAGCTAATCTCAAGCCTCTCTAGTCAAGAGGAAATTATAATAGTGAACAAGGTCCTTCAAAGTACATTAGCTCCATAAATCGACTCCGATGCTTCACATTTTAATATGCTGATACAATGGCAACCCTCACACCAAAACATCCTGTTTCGTCCTATCAGGTAAATCTCCCTATTAGCTGTGTGCTTGAGCATGATGAGGCTGTCTATCACAGATTCCTCTTCTCATTACTGTTGGAGTAGAACTGATCTGAGAGCAGATAATACACTTCAAAGGAATGCACTTATTGACAGCGGGTGTCAAGCAATCTGTTTATCATACAGCACAGGACCCCTGTACATGTAACCAACAGATCTGAACACTATGTAGTGTAGGTTATAGCTGCTTTACATCTGTACAATCACTTACGACTTGAAACTGTGCATTGAGCTGGACCATGCTTGATGCTGTGGTTAAAGTGATTTATGGACCTTGAACTGTTCACCAATTTCTGCGGTGAAGGACATGATAGTAGTGACATGAGAATATAAGAATTGTTACAGTTGGCTCTATATACTGGAACATTTCCTAGTAGAGGGAAAATGGCACATCGCCTTTCTACATTAAATGGCTCCTTTATTCTCTTAAGGCTCTATCCTCTCTTTTCATTCTTTGTTAGAATATGGAACTGCTAAGAGGTTATTTATGTAGAATGTCTCTTTAACACAAAGGAACAAGGGTTCAAGGTTGACAATAAAAGCCAACTTTTCAGTGGGTGTGTCTGCACGCGCTTGTGTACGCGCGGGTGTGGGTGTGCGTCTGCACATGTCTGTGTGCATGCCCGTGTGGAAAGTCTGTCACTTAACATATGGTTGCCTGCCCATTCTCACTTTCACAGTTTGGTAGGTGCCAGCCAGGACAGTCTGTCTGGCAGTCTGACATTCAAAAAAGCCTGTACGCATTTCCATTGTTTCCCATTTTCAGCCCACAAACAAAAATAATGGAGAAAATATGACAAGGGGGATATTGTGGAAAATTGCTCTGATATCATTTGTCCATCATCTTTTGAGTCCATTTTCTCGTGGCAGGCAGCTTAGATTGCACATAGGGATGTGCTGTGCTGTGAGAGTACTTAATTCAGCCCTTCATCTATCTATGTCTATCTGTTCGACAGCAGTGTACTGTAGTGCTGACCTGATGCTTCTCTCTCTACTCTGTCACAGCATAGAGTACCAGCAGAAATAAACAGCAATTCTCTTCTAGTTGACTGGGACCTGGCTGAAATTAAACAGCTAATGTGTAATAGAAGTCAATGGGACTTGTGCCCTGAAGGGATGAAGAGAAACTCTTACCTCAAAGTTTTTCTCCTGTCAGAACGGTTGCATTTCTTTGATTGATTCCACACGTGTGTGTGTGTGTGTGTGTGTGTGTGTGTGTGTGTGTGTGTGTGTGTGTGTGTGTGTGTGTGTGTGTGTGTGTGTGTGTGTGTGTGTNTGTGTGTGTGTGTGTGTGTGTGTGTGTGTGTGTTGCCTGCAAGTGTACCTTGTAAAAAGTGGGACGGCACTGCTGTTCATCTGATTGGTATGATCCAAAACTTAGCTTTAGATCGTTCAACCGATTCTATAAAATGTGTCTGTAATCAAATAACGAAGTTGAAAGATCAATGTGATTTTTTAAATTTAATGCAAGCTTCTAAATTGCTTTCAACACCTCATGGGCATTCGCAGCCCAGTAAGAGCCTCAAAGCCTCATCCTGTCACTTACACAGATATCCTTTAAGATTCAGTGCTTGCAGTGAACATATAATCCCCCCCAAAATAGAACACAATACCTGGAGTGCCATTCACTCTCACAGGTGGCCAAAAATAACAAACTGAAAACCCCAACCCCAATATGCCACACCTCCAACTCTTCTGATAGACTGCTGCCGCTACATTGCACCCACCGCTATGCAATGCGAATGCCAACATGATATCATATGAAAACTTCATTCTGTCACATTTTTGCAAAAAGGACAATGTCAATACATTGCATTCAATGGGGAAACAATTGTGTGACTGGGTTGATGTTTTTGTCAATGCATTGCATTCAATGGGAAGAGATGAGTGTCAGATGGTTAACGTTTTTGACAATACATTGCAATCTATAGGAAAATATAAGTGTCACATGGTTGACTTTTTTGTCAATGCATTGAATGCAATGGGAAAAGATGAGTTGACGTCACATGGTTGAATGGTTGACACCCTTCCATTGGCGGCTGAATCACATCACATGTGCGCTTACTGCACTACAGAAAACCCAATAACCAAACAACAGTGCAGGGCATGCTCACTTAATTAATTAAAGGAAAACTACACTCAAAAATCTACGTTTCTTAGATTTTTTCCAGACCTCAAAATTCATCCCCTGATGTTGTTAAAGCGTTGTTGTGGACACAGAAAATCGTTTTTGTTTTTCTATTCGAAATGTGTGAAAAAACTGGGGTAAAGCAGAAAAAATGGGGGAAATCTAAAACCTGGAAGAACAAAACCAAGAAAATTGAATTTGGGAAAAAGTAAGTTTGCAAAAAAAATTTAACAGATTTTAAAAGGCCATACCAAGGTTTAGTGTGTGTCATCCTGGAACACAGCATTTTGGGGGAAGTTGAGGTCAGGTCCAATATTGACTATGCACCCAAAAGCGAAAAAGTTTGGGTCATCCTAGAAATGTTTTAATGAAATATAATATAATATATAACATTCAGCAAACATTTTTTTCCAAGGTGACTTATAAGTGAATACATTTTTACGTATGGGTAGTCCCGGGAATCTAACCCAACATCCTTGCAATGCTCTACTAAGATGCATGGCAGCGTTATTAATGCTTTGTGAAGCCTCAATTTAATATGATTTATAATTTAATATGACTTATAACGGGTGGCATATGCTTATGCCACCCTTTATAAAGCACAGGTTTATGTCATATTTGACATAGTGGGTTATGTCACATTTGACATTAGTTGTTGTCACACAGCTATGCCACCTTTATGAACCCTTTACAAAGCATGCCATACGGTTATGGATGATTTGTAACACATTTATGTAGTGTTTTTGAAGTCTTAATGAAGGCTTTATGAAGCCTTTATAAGCTGCAAGTCATTTAAAGTGGGACCCAAAATTGTAACCAGTTAATGTGAAAATCTCATGTAAAGAAAGTGTTTGGAGTCATTAGGTCATGTTATGGAACCAACTTAATATATTGATTAACAGGAAATGTATCTAACTGCTTGAAACCCAATTGAAGAAATTGTTATAGGTAATTCCAAAGTGAAAAATCTAGGAACATTAGGAACACCTGCTCTTTCCATGACACAGACTGACCAGGTGAATCCAGGTGAAAGCTATGATCCCTAATTGATATCACTTGTTAAATCCACTTCAAATCAATGTAGATGAAGGAAACAGGTTAAAGGAGGATTTATAAGTCTTGAGACAATTGAGACATGGACTGTGCATGTGTGCCATGGGCAAGACAAAATATTGTCCATTGGAACAGGGTATGGTAGTAGGTGCCAGACACACTGTTTTGAGGCAGTCAAGAACTGTAGTGGGTGTTTCACGCTAAACAGTCTCCCATGTGTATCAAGAATGGTCCACCACACAAAGGACATCCAGCCAACTTTATAAGTGGGCTCTCGAGTGACGCAGTGGTCTAAGGCACTGCATCTCAGTGCTAGAGGTGTCGCTACATACACCCTGGTTTGAATCCAGGCAGTATCACAGCTGGCCGTGATTGGGAGTCCCATAAGGTAGCGCACAATTGGCCCAGCGTCGTCCGGGTTTGGCCGGTGTAGGCCGTCAATGTAAATAAGAATTTGTTCTTAACTGACTAACCTGGTTAAATACAAAAACACAAATATAAATTGACACAACTGTGGGAAGTCAACATAGGCCAGCATCCTTGTGAAATGCTTTCGACACCATGTACTGTAGAGCCAAATTGAGGCAGTTTTGAAGGCAAAAGGAGGAGCACCTCAATATTAGGAAGGTGTTCCTAATGTTTTGTACACTTTGTGTATATTAGTTATTTATTAGATTTAACCAAAGGGGAAAAGTAAGTTGAGTGTTGAAAGAAAAAGGTTGCAAACTGAAATATAGGTCACATTTTTGGTTTCAACAAATGTTTTTTTTTTTATTGAGAAAACCTAACTCATTTACTTCTAACCAGTTGACACAATTTTTTTGAATATTTTTTTACAGTGTATGTGTGAGTGTGTGCGTAAGCGACTGCGTATGTGTGTAGTGCAGCACAATATATGTAGACTTTTTTTAATCGTGAAATGAGATTCTGCAAATGTATCTCCACAGCGTCCTATGGGAAACACGAGGCAAGACATTATAGGAGCCGCAGCAGTGTAGTTTTACATTAGCAGAACATTTCAATAGTTAGCATATATTCATATTGAATTCCATCCACTTCTATGCTGGTGGAATGGAGCTAGCTCTATGCCAAACTGACTGTGATCAATGTGTGTCACACCCTGGCCTTAGTTATCTTTGTTTTCATTATTATTTTAGTTAGGTCAGGGTGTGACATGGGGAATGTATGTGTTTTGGTTTGTCTAGGGGTTTGTACGTTTAATGGGTCAGTGCCTTGTCTAGGTGTTTGTATGTCTATGGCTGCCTAGATTGGTTCTCAATTAGAGGCAGCTGTGGTTTATTGTCTCTGATTGAGAGCCATATTTAAGGCAGCCATAGGCAGTTGGGTTTTGTGGGTAATTCTCTATGTTGAACGTTTGCTGCTTGTCATTGCACTTACGTCGTTAGCTTCACGGTCGTTTTGTTTAGTTTGTATTCAGTGTTCGTTTCGTGTTTGTTCCTTCTCAGAATAAAGAGAATGTATTTTGCACACGCTGCGCCTTGGTCCTCTCTCTCTCCGAAAGACGATGGTGACAATGTGCTGGGTTTGGTGACCTTGCCAATCGTCACCATTCAGCTGTAATTGTCTATTAATGCTACATTACCTTCAGAAAGTGTTCACACCCCTTGACTTTTTCCACTATTTTTCTGTCACAGCCTGGATTTAAAATGGATTAAATAGAGATTTTGTGTTACTGGCCTACACACAATACCCCATAATGTCAAATTGGAATTATGTTTTTCAAATTTTTACAAATTCATTAAAGATTTTAAGCTAAAATGTATTGAGTCAGTAAGTATTCAACCCCTTTGTTATGGCAAGCCTAAATAAGTTCAAGAGTACAAATTTGCTTCACAAGTCACATAATAAGTTGTATGGACTCACTCTGTGTGCAATAATAGTGGTTAATATTATTTTTTAATGACTACCTCATTTCTGTACCCCACACATACAAACATCTGTAAGGTTCCTCAGTGGAGTAGTACATTTCAAACACAGATTCAACCATAAAGTCCAGGGAGGTTTTCCAATGCCTTGTAAAGAAGGGCACCTATTTACAATTTTAAAAAGCAGACACTGAATATCCCTTTGATATTTATATTTTCACACTTATGGTGAAGTTATTCATTACTTTGGATTATGTATCAATACACCCAGTCACTACAAAGATACAGGAGAGGAAGGAAACCGCTCAGGGATTTCCCCATGAGTCCAATTGTGACAATGTTGCGTTCAGAGGTAGGTGAAGGAGTCAGGCGCAGGAGAGCAGAGATTTCTGAGAAGCGTACTTTAATAGACAAGTCCACCAAATTACAGGTATGGCACAATCCAAAAGTAGAACGCCCTCGACAACAGAGAACCCGTACTCACGCACGGAGGAACAGACAAAGCTCCGACAATAACACACTCTTGTTAAATCCGTGAAAACAAGAAATAGGCCATAACCTCACCGAGCTACATCACAATGAAAAAATTATCCAGCGCAAACCTAGGCAGGCAACAGGGTAAATATATACACACAGAAATTAAGGCAAAAGAAACCATGTGTGAAAGAACCAAAGACAAAACAAACAGAAAAGGAAAAAGGGATCGGTGATGGCTAGTAGACCTGCGACGCCGCCCGCCCGAGCGCCGCCCGAGCGCCGCCGAACAGGGAGAGGAACTACCTTCGGTGGGAGTCGTGACACCAATGGTGACTTTAAAACAGCTACAGTTTAATGGCTGTGATAGAAGAAAACTGAGGAAGGATCAACAACATTGTAGTTACTCCACAATACTAACCTAATTGACAGAGTGAAAAGAAGGAAGCCTGTACTGAATAAAAATATTCCAAAACATGCATCCTGATTGCAACGACAAACTAAAGTAATAATGCAAAAAATGTGGCAAACCAATTAACTTTTTGTCCTGAATATGAAGTGGTATGTTTGGGGCAAATCCAATACAGTACATTACTGAGTAATACCCTCTATATTTTCAAGCATAGTGGTGGTTGCATCATGTTATGGGTATGCCTGTAATCGTTAAGGATTGGGAGGTTTTACAGGATAAAAAAGAAATGGAAGACTGCTTTTGGCTAAAGATTGGTTATATGTAAGGTACCACTCAAAAGTTTGAACACACCTACTTATTCAAGGGTTTTTCTTTCTTTTTACTATTTTCTGCATTGTAGAATAATAGCGAAGACATCAAAACTATGAAATAACACATATGGAATCATTTCGTAACAAAAAAAGTGTTAAACACACACTTGGCATTCTCTCAACCAGCTTCATGAGGTGTACCTTGTTGAAAGTTTGTTCAATTTCTTTCCTTCTTAATGCATTTGAACCAATCAGTTGTGTTGTGACAAGGTAGGGACGGTATACAGAAGATAGCCCTATTTGGTATAAGTCCAAGTCCATATTATGGCAAGAACAGCTCAAATAAGCAAAGAGAAATGACAGTACCTCATTACTTTAAAACATGAAGGTCAGTCAAGGCAGAACATTTCAAGAACTTTAAAGTTTCTACAAGTGCAGTCGCAAACAACATCAAGCGCTATGATGAAACTGGCTCTTATGAGGACTTCTACAGGAAAGGAAGACCCAGAGTTACCTCTGAGGATAAGTTCATTAGAGTTAACTGCACCTCAGATTGCAGCCCAAATAAGTGCTTCAAGTAACAAACACATCTCAACGTCAACTGAGGAGACTGTGTGAATAAGGCCTTCATGGTCAAATTGCTGCAAAGAATTTGTGGGGGTGCTTTGCTGGTAACACTGTCAGTGATTTATTTAGAAATCAATGCATACTAAACCACAAATTACCTCTAAGTCAATTAATCAATTAATCTCAAAACATTAATTGAGGAACCACTGTACATGATTCCATGTGTGTTATTTCATAGTTTTGATATCTTCACAACTATTATACAATGTAGAAAATAGTAAAAATAAAGAAAAACCCTTGAATGAGTAGGTGTGTCCAAACTTTCGACTGGTACTGTATGTAGCCTCAACCCATCCCATCTATTTCTGAAGACAATCCAGGTTGATTTCTATTTGCCATATATTTTAACTGTGCTGTTTCATAAAAGTTCTGAACCTATATACATTTTACGGACACAGTATATTTTACAATAGTTATCTTGTTGATATTAGTCCCACGCTTCAGCTCCACTCAAGGTATCTTTACTTTTACTCAAGTATGACAATTGAGTACTTTTTCCACCACTCTGTAAATGTGATATTTCAATTTTTATAAATTACCAAAAATAAACTGTTTTAACTTTGTCATTACAGTGTATTGTGTGTAGATTGATGAGGGAAAAAAACAATTTAATAAATGTTAGATTAAGGCTTTAACATAACAAAATGTGGAAAAAGTTAAAGGGTCTGAATACCTTCCGAAGGCACTGTATAAGAGGGGTACAACCATCCCAGCTCTGCAGATTTTGCTGCGAAGAGACAGAATAATTAGATCATTTGTTTTGGTAGCTTGTTTTTGGTCACAGGTCCAGGAATGGCTGAAGAATTGTAACATTTACCTGGAGATAACTCTGCAGATAGCACTACTGGGTGATTTGCAAAGTCATAGTCAATCGATCAATAATATAATAATACTTTTAACAACATTTTTTATCTATCATTTAAAATCTGTATGAACTATGAGAATAGAAAGGTTCAGAAATGTTGTGAAACATCGCAGCACATTTGAAAAATATATGGCAAATAGAAATCCAATATGAATGGTGTTAATAGAAAATGACTCAAGTAAAAGTGAGTCACCCAATAAAATATTACTTGAGTAAAAGTCTAAAATGATTTGGTTATAAATATACTTAAGTATCAAAGCAAATGTAATTGCTAAAATATACTTCAGTATCAAAAGTACAAGTATAAATAATTTCTTAATCCTTATATTAAGCCAACCCGATGGCTCAATTCTCGTGTTTTAATTTATTTATGGATAGCCAGTGGCACACTCCAACACTCAGACATCATTTACAAATAAAGCGTTTGTGTTTAGTGAGTCTGCCAGATCAGAGGCAGTAGAGGTAACCAGGGATGTTCTCTTGATAAGTGTGTGAATTTGACCATTTTCCAGTCCTGCTAAGCAATAAAGTAATTTTGGGAGACAGGGAAATGTATGGAGTAAAAAGTACATACTTTTCTTTAGGAATGTAGTGAAGTAAAAGTTGTAAAAAGATATAAATAGTGAAGTAATATACAGATACTCAAAATAAATTCTTAAGTAGTACTTTTAAGTATTTTTACTTAACATACATCTTGAATAACGTTCCAACCGGAGAATTAGATTGACTTCAGATGAGCGGTGGAACGGAGGTCCTCCTCATGTGAACGTGCATGGTGAAAGCATGGTCAGCTCGTGGCAGTGGTGACTAATTCCTGTCTCCTTCGGCCCCCCTTCACATTAGAGTCATCAGACAAAGTTATATTGACTGTTGACATCTAGTGGAAGCTATAGGAAGTTGAAAACTCATCCATATCTTGCTGTAATTTCAATGAGAGCTTGGTTGAAAATCTGCCACCCCCTGCCATATGAGTTCTGTTATACTCACAGACATAATTCAAACAGTTTTAGAAACTTCAGAGTGTTTTCTATCCAATACTAATAATAATATGCAAATATTAGCAGCTATGACTGAGGAGCAGGCCGTTTACTCTGGGCACCTCTGTGCACCTTTCATCCAAGCTACTCAATACTGCCCCTGCAGCCATAAGAAGTTAATGCAGGGAAACTTAAATCAGTTTTACCTCATTTCTATCAGCATGTTAAATGTGCAACCAGAGGGAAAAAAATTCTGGACCACCTACACTCCACACACAGAGATGCATACAAAGCTCTCCCTCGCCCTACATTTGGCAAATCTGACCATAATTCATCCTCGTGACTACTGTTTACAAGCAAAACTGAAAGCAGGAAGCACCATTGACAAGATCAATAAAAAAATGGTCAGATGAAGCAGATGCTAAGCTACAGGACTGTTTTGCTAGCACAGACTAGAATATATTCAGGGATTCTTCCAATGGCATTGAGGAGTACACCACATCTGTCATTGGCTTCATCAATAAGTGCATCGATGACGTTGTCCCCAACAGTGACCGTACGTACATACCCCAACCAGAAGCCATGGATTACAGGCAGCATCCGCACTAAGCTAAAGGCTAGAGCTGCCGCTTTCAAGGAGCAAGACTCCAACCCGGAAGCTTATAAGAAATCCCTCTACGCCCTCTGACGAACCATCAAACAAGCAAAGCATCAATACAGGACGAAGATCGAGTTGTACTACACCGGCTCTGATGCTCATCGGATGTGGCAGGGTCTGCAAATCATTGCAGACTACAAAGGGAAGCACAGCCGAGAACTGCCCAGTGACACGAGCCTACCGGACGAGTAAACTACTTCTATGCTCGCTTCGAGGCAAAAAACACTGAAACATGCATGAGAGCACCAGCTGTACCGGAAGACTGTGTGATCATGCTCTCTGCAGCTGATGTGAGTAAGACCTTTAGACAGGTCAACATTCACAATGATTACCAGGACGTGTACTGCGAGCATGCGCTGATCAGCTAGCAAGTGTCTTCACTGACATTTTCAACCTCTTCTTGTCCGAGTCTGTAATACCAACATGTTTTAAGCAGACCACCATAGTGCCTGTGCCCAAGAACACTAAGGTAACCTGCCTAAATGACTACCGACCCGTAGCACTCACGTCTGTAACCATGAAGTGCTTTGAAAGGCTGGTCATGGCTCACATCAACACCATCATCCCAGAAACCCTAGACCCACTCCAATTTGCATACCGCCCCAACAGATCCACAGATGATGCAGTCTCTATTGCACTCCACACTGCCCTTTCCCACCTGGACAAAAGGAACACTTATGAGAGAATGCTATTCATTGACTACAGCTCAGCGTTCAACATCATAGTGCCCTCAAAGCTCATCAACAATAAGCTAAGGACCCTGGGACGAAACACCTCCCTCTGCAACTGGATCCTGGACTTCCTGACGGGCTGCCCTAAGGTGGTAAGGGTAGGTAACAACACATCCGCCACGCTGATCCTCAACACAGGGGTGCGTGCTCAGCCTCCTCCTGCACTCCCTGTTCATTCATGACTGCATGGCCAGGAARGAGACAAAGGAGATGATTGTGGACTACAGGGAAAAGAGGACCGAGCACATCCCCCATTCTCATCGACAGGGCTGCAGTGGAGCAGGTTAAGAGCTTCAAGTTCCTTGGTGTCCACATCACGAACAAACTAACATGGTCCTAGCACACCATGACAGTTGAGAAGAGGGCACGACAAATCCTATTCCCCCTCAGGAGACTGAAAAGATTTGGCATGGATCCCCAAATTCTCAAAAAGTTCTACAGCTGCACCATCGAGAGCATCCTGACTGGTTGCATCACTGCCTGGTATGGCAACTGCTCGGCCTCCAACTGCAAGGCACTACAGAGGGTTGTGCAAACGGCCCAGTACATCACTGGGGCCAAGCTTCCTGCCATCCAGGACCTCTGTACCAGGCGGTGTCAGAGGAAGGCCCTAAAAATGGTCAAAGACTCCAGCCACCCTAGTCATAGACTGTTCTCTCTGCTACCGCAGGGCAAGCGGTACCTTAGCGCCAAGTCTAGGTCCAAGAGGCTTCTAAACAGCTTCTACCCCCAAGCCATAAGACTACTGAACATCTAGTCAAATGGCTACCAAGACTATTGTATTGCCCCCCCCCCCCCTTTCTCCACACCATTGCCACTCTCTGTTGTCATCTATGCATAGTCACTTTAATGAACTCTACCTACAGTGTACATACCTACCTCAACTAAGCGGTGCCCCGCACACTGACTCTGTACGTGCACCCCCTGTTGTATTGTTATTTTTTTTACTGCTGCTCTTTAATTACTTGTTACTTTTATCTCCATTTCTTATCCGTATTTCTTGAAACTGCACTGTTGGTTTGGGGCTCGTAAGTAAGCATTTCACTGTTGTATTCGGCGCATCAATTTCAAAACACACACAGATATAGTCATGTCATATGGATGGTGGCGTGTACAGTATATGAGAACAGGGAGTGATCAGAGTAGCCTGAGGACAGCGCATTGCCTAATGTAATGTTGTAATATATGTAATAATGTCAGCTAAAGAACATACACAGCATCACTGGGAGGACATCATCATGCTCCAGCGTTCTGTCTAACGTGTCTCTCTGTATGTGGACATAATGCCTGTGTGCGAGCGCATGTGTGTGTATGCATGTGTGCATGAATTTATGATTGAGGTGCCCTATCTGCATGTACCTTAGTAGTGTAGACTATAGGTGCATGTACTGTATGTGTGTTGTGGTGTGGTGTGTGTGTTGTGTGTGTGTGTGTGTGTGTGTGTGTGTGTGTGTGTGTGTGTGTGTGTGTGTGTGTGTGTGTGTGTGTGTGTGTGTGTGTGTGTGTGTGTGTGGTGTGTGTGTGTGGGTGTGTGTGTTGTGTGTGTGTGTTGTGTGTGTGCTCTCCTGGCTCACAGCTCCAGCATACTGATGCTTTCCTCTTTTACTCTCTCTCCCTTCTCTCACTCTCCCTATTTTCTCTACCCTCCCTCCCTCCCTCTTTCTCTCTCTCTTTCTCTCTCTCCCTCACTCTCTCTCCCTCCCCCTCTCTCTCTCACCCCATCTTCTCTCCCCCTCCCTCTATCTCCCCCGCTCAGTGGAGATCAGTGAAGCGGCACAAGGGAAATAAACAGGCCCAGCTCAGCAGGATGGATCTAATTAAACATAGGGTCTCAGCACTGCAGCCAGACTCTACTGTAGCCACACTGTACTGCAGTCCAGACCTGCCTCTCTTACTGCCTGCATTTCTGCCTGTCTATCTCCCTGTCTCCATGTCTGCTTGTCTGTCTGCGTGCCTGTCTTACTACCTGCCTCCCTCCCTGCCTGCCTTACTGCTGCCATACTGCCTGCCTTACTACCTGCCATACTGCCTACCTTACTGCCTACCTTACTGCCTGCCTGCTTTACTGTCTGCCTGGCATTGCCATGTTCAAACTAAAGCCACGGAAGCAGAGGGGAATGGGATACCAGCACCTAGCTCGTCGTTGTTCCACGTCACCTATATTTAGAATTTGAGGGAATTGGAGTGGAGAGGAGAGGTAGTCAGCAGCACAGCAATTAGGTACCGGGGAAACAAATGGACCGTACCTGGGCTTTAAAAATATATATTATATACTCTCAAATGTGGGATTTGAGACATGATAATGAGAGCTCTTAGGTTGACGACCTTGTCAATATACTGTAGGCCTCATTTACCTATCTTTAGCTCAGCACAGTTATACAATTTGTTAATTGTGAAAGTCAAATGAATAAGAATAATGTTAAATGTTCAGCAAAGTCATACATTTTGGCATGTGCTATCAATTCAAAAGTGTTAATGGTCTTTTTTTTTAAACAATAATTATGTCATGCATTCCATCAAATATGTTAATTCTGACAATTACAACAACACATTTGCTTTTTACACTTATAAAAAACACAAAGAAGAGATTGAAGTTCACCGAGCCACTGATAAAAGCCAAGTACCAATTCTGTGGCTGTCTCCCACAACAAAACATGTTTACCGAGGCTCAATGCTAAACTAAGGTCAGGGGCCAAATGTTGTCAGCTTCTCAAAGGAGCCCAGGAGAATGGGATAAGGGTGGATTATTAAACAGGCCAGGAGCACAAACACTATACAAGGAACCTGAAAGCAATGACATTTGAAGTGTATTTCAACAAAGAAAGTTAATCATAGAACATAGACCAAGGGCCAGACTCAGAAGGCTTTTGTAAGTGCAGTGCAGAGTATTGATGTCTCTATGGGTGAAGACTGACAATCCTCCGAGGCAGTCCCATCCCTTAAGTGTTGTGTTGAACACAAATTAATTACTCGTTTTTCTGGCCCATGTACTGTACTATACTGCACCTGCCTCCAGCAAGAAGTGTACAGCACAGTGTATTCAGCTCTCTCAGGAAATCAAGAAGGGCTTGTGTGTGTGTTTGTGTTTGGTGTGGATGAGGTGGTTGAAAGTAAAACAAGTCTCAACTTGCAGTCTCACTTTTCTCATTATATCTGACTCTATTCTTTGGGCATAGCCAAATTTGAAAATGCCAACCTCACATCTATTTGAAGTAATCTACACTGACAGTTACATTGAGCGTATAAAACATTAGGAACACCTTCAATGCTTAAAAATCCCTCTTTAACCTTTCTCCTCCCCTTAATCTACACTGATTGAAGTGGATTTAACAAGTGACATCAAGGGATCATAGCTTTCACTTGGATTCACCTTCGTCAGGGTATGTCATGGAAAGAGCAGGTGTTATTTTGTATACTCAGTATACACTATTGTTCAAAAGTTTGGGGTCACTGCTCAGTTGTGCACCGGGGCCTCCCACTCCTCTTTCTATTCTGGTTAGAGACAGTTTGAGCTGTTCTGTGAAGGGAGTGGTACACAGCGTTGTACGAGATCTTCAGTTTCTTGGCAATTTGTCGCGTGGAATAGCCTTCATTTCTCAGAACAATGATAGACTGACGAGTTTCAGAAGAAAGTTCTTTGTTTCTGGCCATTTTGAGCCTGTAATTGAACCCACAAATACTGATGCTCCAGATACTCAACTGGTCTAAAGAAGGCCAGTTTTATTGCTTCTTTAATCAGTACAACAGTTTTCAGCTGTGCTAACATAATTGCAAAAGGGTTTCTAATGATCAATTAGCCTTTTAAAATGATAAACTTGGATTAGCTAACACAACGTGCCATTGGAACACAGTAGTGATGGTTTCTGATAATGGGCCTCTGTACGCCTATGTAGATATTCCATAAAAAATCTGCCGTTTCCAGCTACAATTGTCATTTGCAAAATTAACAATGTCTACACTGTATTTCTGATCAATTTGATGTTATTTTAATGGACAAAAAATTTGGTTTTCTTTCAAAAGCAAGGACATTTCTAAGTGACCCCAAACTTTTGAACGGTAGTGTATATCCTAATGATGCCAATGAATTCCAAAAAGAGTCAACATTGTACAGTATATTAAGCTAAACCCCATGACCTTTATGGTATTACTTAAAGTAAACAATACCATCTCTGGAAACACTATTCTTAAAGCACTTATGGCAGGAGAAAAGTGGCGGACTCCATTCTCATTGTGATGCTTATCTGACATTTTCCAGTGGCCTGTGTGGCCTCTGTCAGCTGTGATTGCCACCGGAACATACTGTCAGTAGCTCTCTCTCTCTCTCTCTCTCTCCTCCCTCCTTTCCTTCACATCTCTCTGTCTCTCGTTCTCCCTCTCTTCCCTCATCCCTATTAAAAACCATTACGCCTAACACAGAGCTGATACCCTGAACTTTGCCTCCACTGAGAATCCAATGACAGTACTTGCCGAGACCCAGACAAACTGTGGGTACGACTTACTGGAGAGCATTCCAGGACTGGAATTTGGACAGAAGCCAATAATGACAATGCACTCCTCTAGGATTGCATTGGGATCTCTCACACATGTCCATTGTGTTTACAAAATGTGGTAGTGTGTGTGTGTATGTTTGTCCTGGCGGCGACTGCACTCTGAATCCTGTGGTATTCTCCTTAATCCAGGCCCTTACAGACCTGATATTCTGTCTCCATAAATAATTCATAACATAAAATCATTTCTCCCCAAAAAGCAGTGAGCATGATTATGATGTGATCCTGATGATAAGGGATGGCCCTTGACTGAGTAACTATGCACTCTCCTACACACTGTCCAACCTTTCTAGAGAGGTAAGTCTCCAAAGTCCTTGTCTCAGAATGGTAGTGATCCTACCGTCTATTCCAGGCTGCTGAGGTGATTTAGCATCAAACCATGCACTTGAGGCTGCTAATGAGCGAGAGTTGTGCTAATCACTGCAGCTCCATATTCATGCAATCAGAACAGATTAAAAAATATGCACTGGTACAGCTATTATTTGCATCGATTTTATAACCTTTGATGTATCTGCTTTATAAGAGCTCTTTGGGTTATATATAATCTACCAACCTTTTAAATGTACATGTGATTGTTGTTTGTCAGCCAAATGAGACAAAGAATATTGACGAACCAATTATTTTGCATTTCTGTAAATGTCCTTTGGACACATGTGAAGAACAAATGCTCAGTGGCAGCAGCATAATGGCCAGATGTTGGCTATAACCAACCTGGTGTTGGCTATAAGCAGCCTGGTGTTGCCCATAACCAGCCTGGTGTTGGCTCTAACCAGCATGGTGTTGGCTTTAACCAGCCTGGTGTTGGCTCTAACCAGCATGGTGTTGGCTCTAACCAGCATGGTGTTGGCTCTAACCAACATGGTGTTGGCTCTAACCAGCATGGTGTTGGCTATAACCAGCATGGTGTTGGCTCTAACCAGCATGGTGTTGGCTCTAACCAGCATGGTGTTGGCTATAACCAGCATGGTGTTGGCTTTAACCAGCCTGGTGTTGGCTCTAACCAGCATGGTGTTGGCTATAACCAACCGGTTTGGCTATAAACCAGCCTGTGTTGCCTCATAACCAGCCTGTTGTTGTCTAACCAGCCCTGGTGTTGGTCTAACCAGCATGGTGTTGGCTCTAACCAGCCTGTGTTGGCTCTAACACCGCATGTGTTGGCTCTAACCAGCATGGTGTTTTGGCTATAACCAGCCTGGTGTTGGCTCTAATTCACAGCATGTGTTGGCTTACAGCTGGTGTTGCCATACGCAGCCTGGTGTTGGCTCTAACCGCATGCCTAGTGTTGGCTCTAACCAGGCTGGTGTTGGCTTTAACCAGCCTGGTGTTGCTTCTAACCAGCATGGTGTTGCTCTAACCAAGTTGCACATGGCTGTTTGGCTCTAACCACCACGTGTGTTGGCTCTAACCACCGGGTGTTGGCCTTAACAGCATGGCGGTTGGCTCAACAGACCAGTCTGGCATCTAGCGGTGTTGCTCTAACCAGCATGGTGTTGGTCTAACCAGCCTGGTGTTAGGCTTACCAGCATGGTGTTGGCTATAACAGCATGGTGTTTGCCTATAACCAGCCATGTGTTTGCCTCTAAACCAGCCTGGTGTTGGGCTCTAACCAGCATGGTGTTGGCTACTACAGCATGGTGTTGGCTTTACCGCTGCGTGTTGGCTCTAACCAGCATGGTGTTGGCTCTAACCAGCATGGTGTTGGCTCTAACCAGCATGGTGTTGGCTATAACCAGCCTGGTGTTGGCTATAACCAGCCTGGTGTTGGCTTTAACCAGCCTGGTGTTGGCTATAACCAACCTGGTGTTGACTATAACAGCAGGTGTGCTATAACCAGCCTGGTGTTGGCTATAACCAGCCTGATGTTGGCTATAACAGCAGGTGTGCTATAACCAGCCTGGTGTTGGCTATAACCAGCCTGGTGTTAGCTATAACCAGCCTGGTGTTGGCTCTAACCAGCCTGGTGTTGACTATAACAGCAGGTGTGCTTTAACAAGCCTGGTGTTGGCTATAGCAGCAGGTGTGCTATAACCAGCCTGGTGTTGGCTATAACAGCAGGTGTGGGTGGTTCTCTTCTATTCAGGACAGATGTTTCATACTGGGAGATTAATTTACAAACATATCATTTTGCATCCACCGTACTCTTTGCTGAATATGATGATACTGTAAAAGGAAGTGTACACTCACAGTTAAAATGAAATACTGTGTTTGCACACAATAAAAGGTTAGCTGGTATCCTTGCAAATGCAGTTGGATAATTTCATATTACCGACGTTGAATTCTGCAGTTCCGCTAAAGGTAACTATTGCAGTGAATGTAAAAGTCCCTAGTAACAAACATTAGGATGTAATAACAAACATTTTTCTTTTTTTAGCATTATTCCACCACCATGGCTGCATGATTTCCTCGTCAGTGGTAAGTGGACAGGGGTCAGCGTTTTTCATTTTAGCCTACTAATCACTACCAAAAGTAGGTCTTGTCACCCTGAGAACAAGCCACAAGAACAGAATTTTTGACATTTTTGTTCATTTTGTTAAAATTGTCAATTCCCAATGCAGGGTTCCAGTTAATACTGCTCAGCTCCAAGAAGGTGATAAGGATTTTTATATAAACACTGACAGGCTTACCATAGATGAAAAATAAATTACCAGAACATACATTACCAGAAGACTGGCTGTCATGCTAATATCTACATTCCCATTATCATTCCTTCTGTAGCGCTAAATGGCATTAAGTCATGTAACAGAATTACATGATTACAATGTTTTACATTTGGAGACTCGTGATTCCATCATTCTACACTTAACATGAATGTACTGTCTAGGAAATTAAAATAGAACATCCCACAATACAATAGACATTGAAAAGGGAACTGCTAAACTTTTCCTGGCATTCTGACTCATTTTATTCTTGGAATAAATTAAAGTCAATTGCATATCAGACAAAACAACACTTTTCATCCAAAAACAGGACATACTGAAGTAGTCTTTTCATTGACAGGAAAATATCTTCATATGTTTAGAGAATGCACCAACATTGAATTATCTTTCTCCAAACACTTTAATGGAACTCTCTGTCTCTCCTTTCTGTTTTCTCATTCCCCAGAACTATAGTATGTACCTTTCTTTCAATTTCTTTCTTTCACTTGTCAAGGCTGAAGGATTACTGTTTGTTGTACTTTGGTGTAATGAAAATGTGTTTTCATGAGGTTGCAAACATTTTGTTCTCTAACTTTTAGCGGGATAGTTTGTTGTTGTTTTATTCCTTCCTTATAAGAAGTGGTTCTGTGTTGAACTTCCTGCCTAGTATGGATTATGTAAAGGTTTTAGAGACACACATCACATGTTCTTTATTATTGTTATCAGCTCATATTTTTTATATGAGGCAACTTCATCACAGACTTTCAATATCTACTTTAAGATGCATTCTTGAACTGGATTGCACTCTCAAGCACTGTTTATTACTGACAAGACCCCTTACCTGAGAGTACATACCTTCATTATCTGAATCCATGGCTACAATATCTACTGTAGGTTTGATATTCACACTAAAGAGGCAGATACACTGATCCCTACGTCTGAAAACAACTTGTTTGTATGCTTATCTGCAATTTCATAAATGTCTTTTCCTGAAAGTTGCATGTTTTTCTATTGATTTTGACCCTGTCAAACATAACTTTCAGAACAGAAGGACTTGCTGTAGATTCGTTGTGGGAGTTAGACCAGAACAACAATAAAATCTGGATTTCCTGAACTAATGAAAAAGCATTGTTAATACTGTGTTCATAGCCAATAATGGGTAATAAGAGGTTTATAAACAGACATTCACAAACCCCTAGCCCTAGCCCTAGCCTTAACTCTAACCCTAGCCAAACCTCTGATGCAGGATGATGCTAGTACAGAGCAAGGAAAACAACACCTCTCAAAACAGTGAACTGGAGCATATTATTGTCTTCTCCAAAACAAACAGCACACATTCCCTACACTGAGCTCTCCAAGAGTCCAAACAAAGGGTGAAGATTCAAGATGGATTACATTTCATTGCTGCATGTGGACTTTGGCAAACTTTGACAACCACTAACATTCTTATAAGGAGGCCTTATTGAAGAGCCTTAACAACACTAAGAAGCAAACACATGCTGAGGACTGAGTCCTACAGACATCTTCTCTAATGCATTAATGACTTGGCTATTATATGTTATGTCCTCAATCTTGAGAATTAATCTGTTGTGATTGATAACAAAATGCAACTTTTAAAAGTCTTCCTGAAGCAAGGAATCGATGTGAGATATATTTTTACGTGCCAACTTTTTAATTTTAAATGGTTAGAAGATCTTTATCCTCCTTATGGAATGGAAGACCTTGCCCACAAATGAGTAGGCTTCTGAACCAGCTGTGCCATAGTCTAGGACCGATAGGAATGTTGACTGAATCATTTGCTTTCTACTATTTAGCAAGAGACAGGACCTATTTCTATAGAAGAAGCCCATTTTTATTCTCAGCTTCTTATTAACTCATCAATATGCTTTTTAAAAGACAGCTTTTCATCTATCCAGATAATTTTAAGCAGGGACACAATCAATATAGACACCATCCAAAGCAATGTTCAGTAGCCCGGAAACTGCCGGGGAAATATCAGGCCACAGAGAGATCCACGAGATTAAACTTCACTCAACTTTCTAGAGCAGTGGTCACCAACCGGTCGATGGCCAAACATTTCATCTCAGGTTGTTGGCAGTAGGTGCACCCGATTCAGCTGCCCTGTGCGCCGGGTTGGTGAACTGTTGCCATTTTAAACCATTTAATGTATCTGAAGGTACAAACTGTGCCTTCCCGGTGGGCCTATAGAGCAAATAAAGTTCACTATAGGCCTACTGCCAGCCAATCGCAGTGCTCAGATTACCGTGTCAGCAGTAATGTGTCTGCAGTAAGGATCTTGAAAAGGTTGGTGACCACTGTTCGAGAGTTTTCTCTGATAACACTATCAACATTTCCTTTTACTGTGGCAATTGTGATCGAATCAATGCAATATTAGCCACTTTCAATGCAACATACCGAAACAAAATGAACTATGCAGGAGACTCATCATAGTAGGATTCTATTGCATTGACACTCACTACTCAGCCCATACTCCACGCAGACCTGTGTGGCATAAACAATCAGAGCTGCAGTAGGCCTATATGCAAATAGACCATTTGTCACGTTCCTGACCTGTTTTCTCTTGTTTTGTATGTCTTTATTGGTCAGGGCGTGAGTGTTGGGTGGGCAGTCTATGTTTTCTATTTCTATGTTGGGTTTTGTGTTCGGCCTGGTATGATTCTCAATTAGAGACAGGTGTGTATCGTTTGTCTCTGATTGAGAGTCATACTAAGGCAGCCAGGGTTTCACTGGTGTTTTGTGGGTGTTTGTTTCCTGTGTTAGCGTTTGGGCCACACAGGACTGTTGCAGGTTAGTCACGTTTGTTGTTTTGTTTATTTGTAGTGTTTGTTGGTTTGCCATTAAAATCATGAATACCTCCTACTCCGCATCTTGGTCCGATCCATGCTCCTCCTCGTCTGAGGAGGAGAACGACATTGACAGCCGTTACACCATTGCCATATATGGATCTGTGTCATTTATTTTGAGCTGGACTGTGTTTACAGCATGAGCAGTTGTGAGTAGATGCACTTGTTTTGTGATCAAAGCGATGAGCTGCATGTAGCCATATGTGCACATTTTGTTCATATCCTAGTGAGTTATTTACCCAGATATAGATAATTTGTAGTCAGCAATAGGGGAGTGATTGCTTCCTACAATAGCACAAAACATGTACATTTCTAGGCATCTTTGAAAAGTCAGTCAGGTAAAGAGCCTTTTTTTTGTCTTAAAGGGGCAGTGTTGTATTTTGAGACAGGCTTAAATAAGCTAAGTAGCCAATAGGCCGAGAGTATCATAATTTGTCTGATTCTCTGTAATAAAGGTATAGGAATAATAATGCATTTTATTTTGTGAAGTGGTTTCTTGCATGAAACAACACAACAACATTTCCAGTTACCTCCTTGTCTGAAGGACAAGGGGCGTCCCGTCAGCAGGACACCTACCGACAACTTCCGGTGTAATTGGAGGGCGCGCAATTCAAATGAATAATCATACAAATTATGGATATTAAACATCTAGGTACATATAAGTGTCTTTTATATTGGTTAAAAAATGAAATTCTTGTTAACCTAACTGCACTGTCCGATTTACAATAGGCTTTACTGTGAAAGCATGCCATACGATTGTTTGAGGACAGCGCCCCACATTAAGATATTTTTCAACCAGCACAGGCTTCGTAAAATCACAAATAGTGATTAAATATTCACTTACTTTTTGAAAATCTTCCTCTGATTTGCAATTCCAAGGGTCCCAAGCTACAACATGCATGGTCATTTTGTTAGATAAAATCCTTCTTTATACCCCAACAGTCAGTTTAGTTGGCGCCATCGATTTGAGTAATCCACTCGTTCAACATGCAGAGAAAGGAATCCAAAAAGCTACCGCTAAACTTTGTTAAAACAACTCAAAATACGTTTCTATTTAATCCTTAGGTACCCTAAAATGTAATTAAACTATAATACGGAAAGAAGTATGTTGAATAGAAAAGCTAAATTAGCAAGTTGCGCGCCACCAGACTGATTTCCAACTGATTCCCTGTACCAAAACTCTAAATTCTTCCTTGTTTGGGAAGAAACAAGCCTGAAACCTTGAACAAAGACTGTTGACATCTAGTGGAAGCCATAGGAATTGCAATCTGGGAGCTGGAATTGCATAGGACACATAGCTTTCCATTGAAAGAGCATGGGCTCTCAAAAAGAAAATTCTGGTTGGTTTTTCTTTGGATTTTCGGCTACCATATCAATTGTGTTATAGTCTCATACATTGTTTTAACATTTCTACAAACTTCAAAGTGTTTTCTATCCAATGGTACCAATTATATGCATATCCTGGCTTCTGGGCCTGAGTAACAGGCAGTTTACTTTGGGCACGTCAGTAAGACAGGAAGTGGAGAAAAATAGACCCTAGCCTGAAGAGGTTTAATGTCAAGCCCTGCATGTTTTTTTTCAAAGGTCTCATGGAATATAGCCCTACATTGAAAACCACACATTGGCTGCTACTGTAGGCTGAATGATAGAACAGCTATTTCCATGTTAAAATGTTACGGAATGCATTTTCTCCATTGTTTTTGATGGTAGGCCACTCTGATAGGCCTACATTAGGATCAAATAGCCACAGTAGCATACAAGACCACTGTTAAAACTTAAAGCGGGTACAGCCTTAGTGTTCACAGTAAACACGTTGGAAGTTGCACAGAATTTTCACAACATTCAAGTTTGCGGTCTGCAGACCTGAAATTTGCTTAGTGCCTAAAAGAATTGGAGGGAACATTGATCCAAAGTATATATGCTTAAATCAGCATTCTTATTTTTATGTGCTCTACAATGCTTTCAAACAGTGCATGTTGGGCAAAAATAGATACAAATAGTTGTAGTTACCAATGTCTGATAGTATTGTTTCTTTTTCATTTAGTTGTTTTTTCCCCCTCCTTTCTAGAGAGATCTCCATTGCATAGAGCCTGTGGCCACAGATTCCTGACCGAAGCAACAACAAATTATCCACCTAAGTTGACTTTCAGTCTCTGTCCACGATTTCAAGTGACACAAATAAAATATGGATGAGCGTGGAAAGCATTTGGGTATTTTTCAGAAGAAGGGCCTCTTCTCTTTATTCTTGCCAAGTGTAGAAACAGCTCAAACATGCAGTGCCTCCGGGCCAAAGGCTAAAATCCTGAATGGTTTGTGGTTTGGGATTTTCCCTGGTTTTTATTCGTTTTTGTTAAAGTTCATGTCCTGTAGTCATAATATAAGTGATGGTAAAAAAATAAAGATTGAATACAAATTAGGGGAACGCCACACCACATCCTCAAGGCAGCAAATTACAGAACACCACACAATTACCCTTGAGGAGAGAGAAGTCTAAAACAGACATCTCAAAGTAATCGGATTATGTATAGATTAATATTAGTCATGATAACGCAGTGAATACCATTGACAATGCATGTGGACATTCTGTAACCTTAGCAAAATATGCTGAAAAACTGGGAAACATCACATAAACATTTTTAAAAGCTCCACATTCTTTTTCTATTTATTCACCATTCATCGATGAAAGGCAGGTTTTAATGTAGAAAAATATTATTTTTATGTCATAAAACCTATTATTTATTCATCTGATTACAGTGCTCTATGCAATTGCTTATTATGTAAGCTTCTGTAAGGCAGGATTACATTTAACACTATATACAGTAGACTGCAACAAATGTGTAAGTCATAAAACCACTAACTTTGTATTGTTGTCCTGGTATCCATCTGGCTCACCAGAAGTTGGTTCATTGGCACTCACTGTAGGAACTGATTTCCAGTCAAATCCATAAATTGTACCCTTAAATCAAATACTTTCAATTTGAATTGAAAATAATATCCCCGACTTTCATTAAGTAGATTTCATTGAATGTCACATATTCTATGGCAATCTTTTCTAACCAAACCTCCATTACCAGTTCATATCAGTGGGTGTCACTATGCACTACATAGTCAAAATAGACTGACCATGATGGCTGCCTTTCTGTACTTGTGAAAGTTATTGTGGTGCTAGAATCCATCAATTCTCTATTTTCGTATTAGCCAGCCATCTGTTATGGTTGAACAAATGTGTTCATATTGTCTGTGTAGACTGCTTTGTGGAGGAACTGGAAGTTTTTTTTAAACTTTAAAGACAGTGAAATTTGTGCCACAAACATTTGTGAATAATCACTAGCATAATCACAAACTGGCTGACTAACCAGGTCAGAGTCCGAAAGGTACAGTGGCAGGCTCGAGGTCAAGGCAGGCTGAATGGTCAGGCAGGCGGGCTCAGTGTCAGGGCAGGCAAAACGGGTCGGAAACAGGAGGACTAGAAAAACAGAGACTAGGAAAGCAGGAGCACGGAAAAACATGCTGGTAAGCTTGACAATACAAGACGAACTGGCAACAGACAAACATAGAACACAGGTATAAATACACTGGGGAACACAGGTATAAATACACTGGGGAACACAGGTATAAATACACTGGAGAACCCACACAAGTTGCCGGCTCCTGGTGGTGGGGTGGTTGTAACGAAGCACCAAAGCACAGTCTCCAGGTCTTGATTGGCACGCTCCGACTGGCCGGTGGACTGCAGATGAAACCCGGACAGGCTGGCCAACGACCCGATGAGGGTGCAGAACGCCTTCCAGAATCAGGATGAGAATTGAGGACCATAATCAGAGACTATATCAACAGGGAGTCCATCGATTCAGAAGACATGCTGCACCATGAGCTGGGCCGTCTCCTTGGCTGAAGGTAACTTGGGGAGAGGGATGAAATGGGTGGCTTTAGAGAACTTATCCACTACTGTCAGGATAGTGGTGTTGCCATCAGACTGAGGAAGCCCAGTGACAAAATCCAGGGATATATGGGACCAGGGGCGATGAGGAACAGGGAGTGGCTAAAGGAGGCCAGCCGCGTAGTCTTGTTCTGAGCACATACCGTGCATGCGGCGACGAAGGCTGAAATGTCAGGAACCATCGTGGACCACCAGAAGCGTTGTCGGAGGAAGGCCAGGGTTCGATGGGATGGCAGGTGAGCTTGGAGGAATGAGCCTATTCCAGGACCTGAGATCGGGCCAAATCAGGGACAAACATTCAGTTATCCGCGTCCCCCCCCAGGGTCCGGCTGGGAACGTTGTGCCTTGCGAACCAGGCTCTCGATTCCCCAGACAACTGTAGCTGACAGACATGATGTAGGAAGGATGGTCTCAGAGTCAGGCGGTGTGGCAGCGGTGCTATACAGCCGAGAGAGAGCGTCTGGCTTCACATTCTTGGACCCTGGGCGGTAGGAAGTGGTGAAGTTGAACCTGGTGAATAACAGGGCCCAGCGTACCTGCCTAGAATTAAGGCGCTTGGCGGTGCGGAGATATTCTAGATTCTTATGATCGGTCCACACCAAAAATGGATGTTCTGCCCCTTCCAGCCAGTGCCTCCACTCCTCCAACGCCATCTTGACTGCCAGAAGTTCCCAAGTTCCTACATCATAGTTTCTTTCAGGGGGGTTGAGACAGCAAGGCACAGGGATGCAGTTTTTGGTCCTGGGCAGACCGCTGGGACAGGACTTCCCCCACTCCAACGTCAAGAGCATCAACCTCAACCACAAACTGATGGGACGGATCTGGAAGCATGAGGATAGATGCTGTAGTAAAACTACGCTTGATGTCCAAAAATGCCCTGTCAACATCTAGAGACCATGTGAACCGCACCTTCGGGAGCTTCCAGGGTGCTGAAGCCCTGAATCAAGAGGTGGTAAAAATGAGCAAATCCCAAGAAAGGTTGCAGCTGCACTCTGGATGTGGGTTGGGGCCAATCCACCACCGCTCTCACCTTTTCAGGATCTTCCTGAACATTCCCTTCAGCGATGACATATCCCAAAAAGGAGATAGTGGAGCGGTGGAATTCACACTTCTCAGCTTTCACGAACAACTGGTTCTCGAGGAGGCACTGAAGGACTTGTTGGACATGGAGGACATGTTCTTGAGCAGAACGGGAGAAAACAAGGATGTTGTCGAGGTAGACAAACACAAATCTATTCAACATGTCACATCGATGACCAGGGCCTGGAACACTGCAGAGTCAAAACGGCATGACCAGGTACTCATAATGCCCACTTGCTGTGTAGAAGGCCGTCTTCCGCCCATGTCCTTCTCGTATTTGAACTAGGTGGTAGGCATTCCGAAGGTCCAATTTGGAGAATATGGTTGCCCCCTGGAGAGGTTCAAAAGCCGAGGAGAGGAGTGGTAGAGGGTAATGATTCTTCACCGTCATGTCATTTAGGCCCCGGTAGTCGATACATGGATGCAGGGTCTTGTCCCTTTTTTCCACAAAGAAGAACCCTGCGTGGGGAAGAAGGAAGAATGCTCCCAGCAGCCAGAGAGTCCTCAATATACTCCTCCCATGGACTTGGTGTCAGGGCCAGACAGGGAATATTGCCGCTCACAAAGCGGTGTTGTGCCCTGGAGGAGAGCAATATCGCAATCGTAGGGATGATGCGGAGGGAGGGAGGGAGGTGGCGCAAGTCTTGCTGAACACCTCCAGGAGGTCCTGGTATTCTGCGGGAACAGCAGAGAAATCCAAGGTTTTACCAGAGCCCACAGAAGGACAATGGCAATGTGAGTGGCAGAACAGGCTCCAACCCAGGATAGAACCAGTGGTCCAGTCAATAACGAGGTTCTGCCTCTGGAACCATGAAAATCACAAAACAGGAACATTGGGAGATTCAATAAGAAGAAGCTGTATGGACTCACTCTGACTGCCCGACACACGCAGGTTAATGGGCACTGTACTATGAGTGACCCTGACTATGGTGCGTCCTTCCAGTGCTCTGTGTGGAGATACCCAGCTCCGATACCAAAGTGGCGTCCATAAAACTCTCATCAGCTTCAGAGTTAATGAGCACCCAGAGAGATTTAGACCGGTCACCCCACAGCAGGATAACATGGAAGAGAGTACGAGTAATGTGAGTTATAAAACTCCCAGTATGGCGCACCATGGTACTCTTACCTAGCTGATGAGTCTGGTCTTTTACTGGACAGGTGGATTTGTAATGCCCTGTAGCACCACAATACAGACAACTGTTGGAGTTAACCTGTAACGAGTCACAAACCCGGATCAGGGATCCCCCCCATCAAAAGAGCTGACTAGCATAGCCTAGCCTAAAGCCACAGGGATATCATATAATAAAATGTTCATGAAATCACAAGTCCAAGACACCAAATGAAAGACACAGATCCTGTGAATCCAGCCATCATTTCTGATTTTTAAAATGTTTTACAGGGAAGACACAATATGTATTTCTATTAGCTAACCACCATAGCAAAAGACACAACTTTTTTTTCTCCACCATTTTTTTCCTGCATAGGTAGCTATCACAATTTCGACCAAATAAAGATATAAATAGTCACTAACCAAGAAACAACTTCATCAGATGACAGTCTGATAACATATTTATTGTATAGCATATGTTTTGTTAGAAAAATGTGCATATTTCAGGTATAAATCACAGTTCTACATTGCAGCTGCAATCTGAAATAGCGCCGAAGCAGCCAGAATAATTACAGAGACCAACGTCAAATAACTAAATACTCACCATAAAACATTTCTGAAAAATACACAGCGTACAGCAAATGAAAGACCAACATCTTGTGAATCCAGCCAATATTTCAGATTTTTTAAGTGTTTTACAGCGAAAACACAATATAGCATTATATTAGCTTACCACAATAGCCAGAAACACAAGCCATTTACCAGCAGCAAAGGTTAGCGATCGTAACAAACCAGCAAAAGATATATAATTTTTGACTAACCTTCATAAACTTCATCAGATGACAGTCCTGTAACATCATATTACACATTGCATATAGGGTTTGTTCGAAAATGTGCATATGTAGCGGCACAAATCGTGGTTATACAATGTGATTAGTAGCCAAACTTCAAGCAATCTGTCCGGCGCCATCTTGGAGAGGCACCTAATCTAATCAATAACTAATCATAAACTTGACAAAAAAATACAGGTTGAAAGATACGTTAGTTCTTAATGCAACCGCTGTGTTAGATTTTTAAAATTAACGTTACTACGACATACAGCGTGCGCTAAAGCGAGACCGCACCGAAATTCATGGCGGCATTATTGTTTACCATTTTTCAACATAAATACGAATTAACAGCATAAAGAKTTCTTACTATTTGTTGAGCTTCCATCAGAATCTTGGGCAAGGTGTCCTTTGTCCAGAACAATCGTCTTTTGGTTGAAAGATGTTCTCCTGTAGAATTAGCAGCTAACGCTAGCCATGTGCCGGAGAGGTGTCCAACTCGCGATAACGCGTGACAAAGAAATTCCAGAAAATCGCAATAAACTGATATAAACTGCTATAAGTCGGTTTAAATTAACTACCTTATGAAGTTTTTAAGACAAAAATCAAATTAAATCAGAGCCGGAGATATAGAACTTCTAAAACGAAAGCTTTTCAGGACGCCATGCTGATGTCCCTCCTATGTCAGGCCCCCCGTTGAAAAGGCCGGACCTTCCGTTCCAAGAGCTTTTATATTGCCCCAGATGGTGCAATCCACTCCATTCAAATTCTCACCGCTTACTGACATCTAGGGGAAGGCGTATGCAGTGCATGTAGCCCCATAGCTTACATGGGAATTTATAAACTGACCCTGGAACAGAGACCTCGATTTCAGAAATCTCACTTCCTGACAGGAAGTGTGCTGCAGAATGAGTTCTGTTTCACTCAGATAAATAATTCAAACGGTTTTAGAAACTAGAGAGTGTTTTCTATCCAATAGTAATAATAATATGCATATTGCACGAGCAAGAATTGAGTACGAGGCAGTTTAATTTGGGAACGGTATTTTACAAAGTTGAAACAGCACCCCCTATATTGACAAGAAGTTTTAAGCCTCTGTAGTCGTTCCTGGGGCGACAATCTAGCTCTGCCCCGTTGCGTAAGCACTGTAGAAAATGAGTCGCTCATTCCCGATGATTCCCGAGGGGACTCGGGTGACTTCGGATCATCTCGAGAATGCAGGCGTCGGGGACTTCCGGGGTTCTTAAGGGCGAGCCGGCAGCCGTGGACGAACGAGTGGGGCTGAAAACAGACCTATCCCTCCTGCGCTCCCGWAGACGTCCATCAATCCTTATTGTTAAGGCTATGAGGGAGTCGAAGTCCAGGGGTTACTCCCGAGCAGCGAGCTCGTCTTTAATCTGCTCGGATAGTTCATGAAGAAAGGTATCAAACAGAGACTCCAGGTTCCAGGCACTCTTGGCGACTAACGTGAGAAAGTCTATTGCGTAGTCTGCCACACTATGTGGTTCTTGACGTAATTGAAGTAGCTTTCGGGCCACCTCTCTCCCGGACACCGGAGAATCGAATACCTACCTCACCTCCGCCATGAAATCCTCTAAACAAAGACAAATGGTGGACTGTTGCTCCCAATCCGCCGTAGACCAGGAGAACGCCCTACCAGACATGAGCATTATAAGATAGGCTATTCACTAACGGTCCGAAGGGAACGAAGAGGGCAGCAGCTCAAAGATGAGGGAGCACGGGGAAAGAAACACCCGGCAGGTTCCAGGGTCCCCAACATAGCGCTCAGGAGGAGGTAAGCAGGGTTCTCGGGAAGCTGGGGTAGGCTGTACAAAATCATCACTGGCAGGGGAATTACTGAGTGTCCGGGAGGTCTCCGTTGTGGCATGCTGCCTGATAGATAGTCCACGGAATTGCTCTAGTAACGTTTCGAAACCCTGGTCATGGCGTCCTGACAGCATATGGAGACCTTCCATATGGCTCTGAAGTAGCTCCTCATGTTTTTCAATGGTGGTTCCCTGCAAGGAGACAGCATTGTGGAGTTGGTCCAAGTCTGCTGGGTCAGTCATGGCCAGTTCATACCATAACGACACAGGGCAAGACCCAGATGCAGACACAGGAGGCAAAATATTTATTAAAATACAAGGGGCAGGCGATGGGCAGGCCGGGGACAGGCAGAAGTTTATTAACCAGGTCAGAGCCCGAAAGGTACAGTGGGGGCAGGCAGGCTCGAGGTCAAGGCAGGCGGAATGGTCAGGCAGGCGGGCTCAGTGTCAGAGCAGGCAGAACGGGTCAGAACCAGGAGGACTAGGAAAACAGAGACTAGGAAAGCAGGAGCACGGAAAAACATGCTGGTAAGCTTGACAAGACAAGACGAACTGTACACTGGGGATAATGAGGAAGATGGGGGGTGGAGACAACCACAAAGACAGGTGAAACAGATCAGGGTGTGACAACAGATGTCAACTAGATTGAAGAATTATGATATTATTCTGGTGAGCCAAGATTTATTTAGTCTTCTAGGGCAACGTATAATGACAGAAGAGAAGCTGCATGTATCTAATCGTAGACAAGTTGACTAACAAATTATCTACCATAAGATCTGAAAATTATAAATAGAAACAGGCAAAATAAATCTGTTCTCTGTCAATAATCCAAAAATTGTTCCACTGTCTATGACTGCAGCCGACTGTATATTTTATATATTAGCAAGTTAGGGTCGGGTGTGGGCCTCAGATTCTCACTTTATCACATACAGTTGGGTGGTTGCGGATGGGTTATTAATAGTGGTGGGAAAAGTAGGTTACCATGGTTACAAAAACCACAAGATGTCACAATTCCTTATTTCAACAGTTCCTCTGTATGCCACTAGTCTTGATCAACGACACATTCCCTCTGTTTCATCAGCATTTTTTAAGTAATTCCTTCAAAACAATTTTGAGGTAAGTTGATAAAAAAAATTGTAATTTAGAAAAAGGTGTAGATATACATTACCAGTCTAAAGTTAGGACACGCTTAATAATTCAGGGTTTTTTCTTTATTTTTACTATTTTCTACATTGTAGAGTAATAGTGAAGACATCATGTAGAAAAAAGTAAAAATAAAGAAAACCCCTGGAATGAGGTGTGTCCAAACTTTTGACTGGTACTGTATTTTAATCAAGTTAGATCCATTTATTTTTTTCGATGTAAGGAAGCCTGAAGATAAATCAGCCACTCGTTTAGAGAGAAAATGTTCATTGTTCTTGAGAAAAGTAGTAATATGTTGGGGGAAAGATGCCACCCCTCCAATGGGGCAAGATGCCCACTAGGGCATCACTCCCCTTATGGTTGATGATGTGTTTCTAGCTGTAATTTAGGCACTGTCTAGCTCAGTTATATAACTAGCAACCTCACTAGCAGAAATTCTGAAGTGAAATCAATGCTAGCCAACTAATTAGCATAAGACAATATCTGCTAGAATAGCTAGCTAACCCCTTGTGAGCAGGATTCGGATTAGGGTTAGGGGTCAGGGTTAGAATAGGGGCCAGGGTTAGGGTTAGGGTCAGAATAGGGAATAGGGATAGGTTAGGGTCAGAATAGGGGTTAGGGTCAGAATAGGGGTTAGGGTTAGGTGTCAGTTAGAATAGGGGCCAGGGTTAGGGTTAGAATAGGGGTTAGGGTCAGAATAAGGGTTAGGGTTAGAATAGGGTTCAGGATCAGAATAGGGGTTAGGGTCAGAATAAGGGTTAGGGTTAGAATAGGGGTTAGGATCAGAATAAGGGTTAGGTGATTGTCAGAAGGTTCGGGTCGGAATAGGGGTTAGGAATAGGGTTCAGAGTTAGAATAGGGGCCAGGGTTAGGGTCAGAATAGGGGTTAGGGTTAGAATAGGGGTTAGGGTAAGGATAAGGATAGAATAATGTTTAGGGTAAGATTAGGTTGTTAAAAATTGTTACAAATTCATTTGAATATAACTGATTAAATATTGATTAAACACACACACATTACATTTTCATAACAATAACAATGATCGTGGTGGCAATGGCGAAGAGGCGCTTCATTGTGTCCTGAATGCCATTGAAAATGAGTAGGGCATTAAGGCAGCTGCCCGTACTTTTAATGTGCCACCCAAAACTCTGAGGGGCCACCGAGAAATGGCAATCCAAAACACATTCAATAAAGAAAGGTGGTTGGCAGGCATAGACGGATTTTACGGTTTTATGAAGCGGTGCACAGAATTATCAATCTGTATCCCACAAGCAACCTCTGCCACAACATCAACCTCCACCACAACCTCCACCCCACAGCCTACCCAGCACCCACAGGTCTCCAGTGACCTTGCTCCGAATGTTGGTATGAAAAAGAAACGTCAACACTCATTTTAGGAAATACAGTATATAGTAGCGTGTACAGTGTAAAGAAAGAAGAGTTTATAGAACCAATACTCATGAGTTCTTGTTTATTTGCTTGTTTTATTTTTGTTTAAAGTACCAGTTATACAACAACAAACATCAGCAGAGGTCATGTTGGGGTATTCCCCCAGGCCAATTATACAGGAGGCGAGGCCAAGGAAAGGCTACAGTCCTGACAGCCTCACCCCACACAGGGTTCCTGGAGGACAAGGCAAAACTAAGCGAGAATAAAGAAAGCAAAGGGAGTAAGAAACCTGTTACAATGAAGAAAGCTATGGTGCCACGGAGGTACATCTTATCCCAGTAGCTAGGAAAATGCCCCTTTCCTAAAAAAATACATTTTATAAATAACAAACAATCTGTCAACTGTAGGCATTTATTTTCCTTTATAGTTTGTTACCCTAAGCATAGCCATCATCCACCTCCAATTTTTTTTCTCCAAACTTAGCTTTTTTTGTGTCAACAATTAAACATTGATCTTACCCCACCCTACTTAATTGTCACACATGAGTAAAAGTAAAAGATCCCTTAATAGAAAATGACTCAAGTAAATTTAGAATTTAGAATTGATAGCTGCGTGAATTGAACCATAATTCTGCTGTGCCTGAGCATTCAACATGTAAGCAGTACTTTGGTTTCAGGGAAAATGTATGGGAGTAAAAAAGTATATATTCTCTTTAGGAATGTAGTGGAGTAAAAGTAAAAGTTGTCCAAAATATAAATATTAAAGTACAGATATGCCAAAAAACGATGTAAGTAGTCCTTAAAGGAATTTTTACTTAAGAACTTTACACCACTGGTTATTAGCAATTGCGGGCAGGTGAACAAACAGCTGACCTGCCACTAGTATGAGCTGTTGAGGGCTGGCGTTTCAAATGAAATCAAATTTTATTGGTCACATACACGTGTTTAGCAGATGTTATTGCGGATGTAGCAAAATTCTTGTGTTTCTAGCTCCAACAGTGCAGTAATATCTAACAAGTAATATCTAACAATTTCACAACAATACACACAATACAAACAAATCTAAAGGAATGGAATTAAGAATATATAAATATTTGGACGAGCAATGCCGAGCGGCATAGACTAAGATACAGTAGATTATAATAGAATACAGTATGTACATATGAGATGAGTAATGCAAAATATGTAAACATTACTAAAGTGAATAGTGTTCCATTATTGAAGTGGCCAGTGATTTCAAGTCTATGTACAGTATATAGGGCAGCAGCCTCTAATGTGCTAGTGATGGCTATTTAACAGTCTGATGGCCTTCAGATAGAAGCTGTTTGTCAGTCTCTCAGTCCCAGCTTTGATGCACCTGTACTGACTTTGCCTTCTGGATGGCAGCGGGGTGAACAGGCAGTGGCTCGGGTGGTTGTTGTCCTTGATGATCTTTTTCTCCTTCCTGTGACATCGTGTGGTGTAGGTGTCCGTTTGTCATTTGCTAATTCCAGTGAAACTGTCAGATTCCAGACATCATTCATATTTGGACATGTACACATACATGATCAAACAGCTATGTTCTTTGTTATCTCTGTTATGATTTCAGTAAGCTAGCTAGCTATACACTGATTATACCAAATGTTAGGAACCCCTTCCTAATAATGAGTTGCGCCCCCCCACCCTGTTTCCCTCAGAACAGCCTCAAATTGTCAGGGAATGGACTCTAGAAGGTGCCGAAAGCGTTCCACAGGGATGCTGGCCCATGTTGACTCCAATGCTTCCCGCAGTTGTGTCAAGTTGGCCGGATATTCTTTGGGTGGTGGACCATTCTTGTTACACAGGGGAAACTGTTGAGTGTGAAAAACACAGCAGCGTTGCAATCTTTGACACAAACCGACACGCCTGGTACCTACTACCAAACCCAGTTCAAAGGCACTTCAATCTTTTGTCTTGCCCATTTACCCTCTGAATGGCACACATACACAATCCATGTATCAATTGTCTGAAGGCTTAAAAATCCTTCTATAACATGTCTCCTACCCTTCACCTACACCGAAGTGGATTTAATAAGTGACATAAATAAGCAATCATAGCTTTCACCTGGATTCACCTGGTCAGTCTATGTCATGGAAAGAGCAGGTGTCTTTAATGCTTTCTATATCAGTGTATATCAATGCATAATCTAAATTGTGTCCGCCGAATCCGCCATAGAAATAGAAAGAATATACACTCCGGTAATATGGATAGCTTAACTATTGAAGCAATATGCAAGTTCATTTTTGCATGACCCAGTGCTCCGGGTAGGTGGAGATCTCTCTTTAGAATCAATGGAATGGTCGAAAAATTTGCAAACCTGGCAAACCCGGTGGCACTGGGTCATGCAAAACTATTTTGCCTAAAACGTTAGTGGTCAAAACCTTACATCTGGGAGCGACTGTGGGAGCGCAGTTCTAAAATGCAATTATGTCACACAATTTTACTATTTATTATATTGTCAAATATTTTTCTATGCAGACTAGCTCAAAAGTAAGCTCAAATTATCCAATAGATTATGATCATTTGCTGATAAAAAACGAGAGGTGCAAAAACATTAGTTTGCACCCCCTTTTTTAGTTTGCTCCATGGTTCAGGCAGCGAAGTGTAGGCCACTGCGAAAAGCTGTAGCCAGAGACGGAAGAGGAAGCGAGACACACCACTCTGTTTTATTTTCTGGTTCAATGAAAGTAAATTAACCAAATAGACCAGACCCAGCTGCTACTTCATTGGTGTCTATAGGAGAACCCCCCTGTTAGGTAGACTGGAACTTACAATTTTTTTTCCATTGGTAAACAGCCTGAGTGAACTATTTTCATTTATCCACCATCTTTGCTGTAGCCAAAGATGATCTATTACATTGCTCAGCTCAGTTGCGATTTGCAAGCTTTGCAGTTGTTTCTGATTAATAACAATGCCATGCTGGTGTGGGGTACCATTGAAATAAAACACAGTCCTGAAATTAAACGTAGGGGAAAAAATGATGTACACATCATTAGGAGACCACTGTGACTGACAAGTGACTCCTCCTGCCGCAGTGAGCGTGAAGGTTACTGCGTGGCAATCCCAGGGACAGGGTTGTATTCACTAGACAAAACGGAAAAACGCTGAAATCGGGGAGTTACTATGTCAACCATTGCAAAAAATGTTTTATGTTTTTCTATGATGTGAACTAATGAATATGTGCAAGCGCATTCGGTGCTGTTGCGTTGAAAGTGATGTGGCGGCGCCACTACAGATTGAAAACTACTGGGGAAAATGCTGTCTCGCCACACGTTTTCCGGCGGCTTAGGTTGGTTAGCAGTTACAGTATGTAAACTGATGGTTTGAAATGTCAGTCTCTTACTTTATAAATCCTGGTGTGGAGTGTATTGCCCCAGTTGAAAATGACATGGACAGTGCCTTGGTTGTCTGTCTGTGGCCTTGTCGTTGCAGACATTATCAATGCACTTCTAATCGTCGGGCACTGCCCTATTAAGGCAATAAGGTGACATGACCCACTGTATCTCCAAACGCCCCTCAACACACCATTATCAAACAAAATAGACATCTACTTCCTCAAAGTCAGTTGTCTCCTGTGAACCTTCATAGTTTGGGAACAATGTTGTTGTTTGAGTTTAAGCTGCTGCAGCCTGTCTGTCTTTGTTCCCCCTTCCTGCCTGGTCTTGTTTGTTAGGTATTTGTTTGGGAGGAAATCAAAGCGACACAAATTATGTGATATGATCAAAACCAGCACGTACCCAGGGGCAGCCCTGCCTTGCATCACAAAGTCTTAATAGAGGAGGGTTGCTAGGGGGTTGTTGTTTGTTTACTTGTTTGTGATTTCTTTTGCCCCTGTTCTACTGTAATACCAGGGCCATGACAGGCAATCATGAGGAGGAGGAAGAAATAGACACCATTCAGTTTAATAATGATGTCTCCTTTGACACCCATAGACAGTCACAGTGGCACTGGTTAAATGTCAGCCACCGACTGAACGGACAAACACATGAAGACATAGATGTAGATCCAGAATCTCTAGATGACTGTTCTGTTCCATCAGTGAAAGCACTAAAGACTTTGACATTTCTGCACCAGAACACTCTGAGTTTATTCCCATGGAGTCGTCCCATGTCATTTCAGAAAGCCATGACACCTACCATCTCATATTGTTCTGAAATCGTTTCTGTAGAAACAGGTAGGATTAGCATTCCTGAATTTGATCTCAGAGAAATTAAGATAATTGATTGCAGCCAAATTGGCCATTTTAATTGACGGGATTCGGATAATATTCAATAGATATAGTTGCCTGGCTACCCAAACTCCTTGCACCAGCTAAACACTACACGACGCCCATGGTCGTTAGTTTATTCTCCGCAATGTGTCTGGATCTGAGTACCTCCCCGAAGATTTCTAGAACACAAACACTTTTTAAACATTCTGATTGGTCCCAGAAACCGATGGGTTGGGCCAGAGTCACAACACGTGGGTAAAGCGACGTTTAGAAAATGTGTCATTGACTTTGATACTCTGATTGGTTAGAGATAATCTATTTACTGTATGAAACATAGAGAACTGACACTGTATACTGGTCATTGGGGTGTGGGGGCTCCGTGGGTGACTTTTGACAATTATTTTGGGATTCCTCATGTCTTACTCATTGGTAGGAAGGCGTTTGGTCCAAATGGGATGTTAGGTACTACACTTATTGAATATGATCTGAATCCTATAAATTAAAATTACCAATTTGGGAGCAATCAATTAGCTTTCTTACTCAGAGATGAAATTATAATTCAGCCAAAAAATATTTCAGGAATGCTAATCATATGTTTCTAACTACAGAAACGATTTCAGAACAATCTGAGATGGTGGGTGTCGAAATCCTCTTTCTTGTGCTTTTTGAGGTGGAATGACACCACGGCAATAAGTACTTATCTTCCTGTACAAAATACCTGCTAGAGATGCCAAACTGTCATTTGCTACCAATGATAACAAGAAAAATACTGTTTCTCACTGACATGTAATCTACAGAGCTGAATTTTCAAAACAAATAACTTTAAAAGTCTCTCTCTCGCTCTTTCTCTGGCCTTGTACACATTTACTGTGTTGTAAGTTGTTTACAATTTTTTATCTAATTGTTAAAATTGGATAAAAAAAATCTAATTTCTTCCATTTGTGGTCTCTCTAGCACTGCATTAACAACCATTCTATCAACATTTGTGGGGGTTGCTTCAAGTTTTTAAATGGCAAGAATCTAAAACCATATGGAAAAATGATGAAATTCTCTTTGATCCACTCTTTCTGATCCTTTGTTCCTAACGAAGCAGGTTGTTGAAGCAGTGCTAGAAAGACCACACATTTAAGAAAAATACATTCATACTTTAACAAGCTTTTTCAGGTCATTAAAACATATTGGGGATTCCCTCACACTTGGCCTGCTTTAAGATGCAATAGTTCAAGAGTTGTGGTAAATTCTTTGTCCAGTAGTTTTAGCTGAGGGTGAAGCCAAGGCAAGATGGAGGTAGAGCTTCTTGGCAGGGGTAATAGGAATTGTGCTCTGACCTTGCCATGTATGATTAAAACTGCAGCCATGGAGAACTCTCACCGGCCCTTGTTTGGCTTGAATAGACAATGCAAGGCGAGAGACTCAGGAGAGACCTGTCACTGCTAAGAAATGCGAGGCTGCATTCAGCTGTAGAGACACTAGCTAGAGACCAGTTTTTCTTGCGATGATTCCGACAAAGAGTGCAATGCCACACTGTGAATCGCTATGGAAACCCTACCACTGAAAAGTACAGGTCCAAGCTGTTTATTAATGAATCAAGTTTTAACAAGTTACTTTCTCACCATGTTAATGTGTCATTTCTCAAGTCAGTACATAATTGGAAAATAAATGCTGTGATCAAACCTTTTTCACAACTGATTTTTCCCTTTAATGACAAATTATTCACTGTTGTACTTGGAGCAGAGAGGTAGAGAGAGAGAGAAAGGTAGAGAGAGAATATGTATTCTAAGTGTTGATATGGGATCCTCACTATAGGAAGTTGTGGTTTCAATTTGAAAACACTCCTTTTCTGTTTGATTTGAATGTGACAATAGCTGTGCCTTTCTGCATAATCTGATGAAAGACAGACAGATTGTTTCTCATTTTCTTCAAACCAGCTTTTGTTCTCTTAATAAATACAAAAATAAATAAAATACTTTGACAACTCATTTTGAATAACTAATGTAAAGAGGAGGGTATTTTTTTCAAGGGGAGATACAGGATTGTGTCAGGTTTCAGAGCAGATATTTTTAACATTGTTTTACGCGTACATCTGTTCATTTGGATATTTTTATATTTACATCTCATATTCCCCAACAGGTGAAAGATGTATTAGACTAATTAAAAGATTGCTGCAGATCTGCTCAGTGCTACACAATACCATTATAAAGTTCAAGGGTCTATTCCTGAAATGGATTAACAATGACCTGTGTGTGTCTGTGTGTTTGTGTGTGTCTGTGTGTGTGCTTGCATGTGTACGTAAAGCTAGTGTGTGTGAGTGTGTGTATATTCGTGTGTGTGCCTTTGTGACTACGTGCCTTTGTAATCATTTCCAGGTAGAGCCCCTGGTGACCTGACAAGCTAATATGGCCATTAAGGAGGATTATGTTGACCACATGGCAGCCAAATGTTTTATGTACATTCTATAGAAATGAAAATAATCCTATACAAATAAAGAGAATAATAGTATCTCTATGTATTATCACAATGGCGCGAGGATGGGATGTTTCCACAGAGATGATCATCAGTGGGGGATTCATGGGGCGGCAGGTAGCCTAGAGCGTTGGGCCAGTAACCGAATGGTTGCTAGATGGAATCCCCGAGCTGACAAGGTAAAAATCTGTGGTTCTGCTCCTGAACAAGGCAGTTCTGTTCCTAGGCAGTCATTGTAAGTAAGAACTTGCTCTTAACTGACTTGCCTAGTTAAATCATGGAGAATGCATGAGGAGCATTCCAAGAGAATGTTGAAATCACCTGAATATATAAAGTAGATGATTTTGAGTGTTTGATGATGAAGAGAGATGGCTTCAGAACTGGCTGTTCACACTTGACAATGGAATGTTGCTTGAGGGCCAGTTTTTGTTCATTTCTCAAATTTTTTGTCATCTACTTCTAACGGTTTTCACCTCCCTCTCATCTCATCATATCAAAAGAGTGAAAGGAATACTGACCAAGGCAGCATAGGGCCGTTTCTCCAACCTCACAGCACTAAGCAACAGAGACACAATCAGTCCAAACACAATCAGTCCAAAAAAAGTTAGCTTTATAAAGCACACATAAACTTAATAATGTCAAGGATGCTTATGATTGATGAAGCCTTTACAGAGTATTGGTCCAATCTACTGTAGTTCATCACATCTGGTGTGATTAGTGATTAATCATGTCATGATATATGTATCTTCCTGTTCCAAAGGGGCATTGATCATGTCAGCAGTCTGAATGCAGGGTGAGGAACAGACTGAAGACATTATTGGTTCAATAAGATTACAGTTCTGTGTTTCCTACGTGTACCAGTAACTGCAGACAAGGTTAGAGTTAGGGTTGAGCTGGGATGTGGACATTAATCTAGGGTTAGGTTCCAACAGAGGAGGCTGGTGAGAGGAGCTATAGGATAACAGTCTCATTGTAATGGCTGAAATTGGAAAAAAATTAAAGTAGTCAAACGTGTTTTCCATATGTTTGATGTGTTTGATACCGTTCCATTTATTCCATTCCAGCCATTGTAATGAGCCTGTCCTCCTACAGCTCCTCCCACCAACCTCCTCTGTGTTCCAGGTAGAAATTGGCAGTACAGATCTAGGTTCAGCCTCTAGTAGTAACTTCCTCCTACTCCGGCCACCTGACCAAGACAAGGATATTTCAGGGCAACCAACTCATAACTCAATTACTTTCCAGATAATCCATCCCTGTTTATCTGTGAGTTTATTACCTGAATGGTCAATCCCAATCTCGCTAGATAATCCCTGCTGTCTGGATTAACCTGGATGCTCATTGACATGGTAAATATGTAATACATCAGAGGATCACGCTGTGCTCTCACTTTAATTACAGAAAGAAGGTGATCGGAATTGCACTGAGAAGTAGAGTCAGACCAATGACGAAGCAACACAATGATGAGCATCCTATCAAAAGCACATCATCAAGTCTTTATCCTCAGGTGACTCTGGCAGGGACATCACTTCTTTCACCAACATCCTCAGAATCATTACTCCAGGTTTAATTGAATGGATTAGTCTTCAAATGTTCTTGATGCCACCATGCAGCGTTACAAACATCTCAGTAACTTCCAATCCTTCAAAAGAGCAACAGGTAGACCCTGAGTCATAATGCCACGCATGTCACATATAGTACCACACCAGTCATGTGCCCAGGGAGTATGTGAGTACAGTTTCCAGCAGCAGTCTTATGGCTATAGTACTTTAATCACCCTATCATAGAGTGAGTACCAGCTTTAAGAGCCCAGTAAAACATGATGAACGATGGAGGGCTGATGGAGTGCTGAGCGCTGCATCTCCCATGCAGCTGACATCGACAGTGGGATTGCTTTGAAAATGGAATGGGCCGATTAGGGGCATTTGGGGGGATGATTCATTGATGCAAACACATGTCCATTTAATGGCTGTTCCATCAATTATTGAAGTGCAGATTCCACAAACTCCACCATACCCAACTGCTACCCTCACCTTCCCCCACCCTTCATTTTATTATGCTGCGCTTCAATTAACAGCCTTTCTGCTCTGTCTGGCTTAGCCTGTTCTCATCTCACCTGGTGCACAACCAACCATGTGCTAATCCTAATACAACACAACTGATTTGGTCAAAGTGGAAATACAGCTATGTATACTTACATAGATCTATATCACATATTGTAAAATCACAGTGCATAATATGGAGCAAGGTATACCGAATAACAAAAGTGTTCTGTGCTCAGATGGTGACCTGGTAAATAATCTGACAGCATGAGGGAGAAAGGGATTTGATTGCTGTTTCACATTGGTTTCCAGGGGCATTCTCTGAAGGTGATGGTTTCTCCTCTGATTTCATGAAATTCACATGAACTCTTTTCCACCAATATTAAGCCAGTCATTTTCTATGGTCCTTTAGAAGCTGTAAATTGGAGTGGAGATTTCTTGGTGGACGTTAAACTTTCAGTGCATTCAAAAACCTGATTTGCCTGTGTTTTATAGATAGCCAGTGCCAAAAGAATTGGGACAGTGTTTGTGTTGTTTTGGCTCTGTACTCCAGCACTTTGGATTTGAAATAATGCTGTGAGGTTAACGTGCATGCTGTCAGCTTTAATTTGAGGGTATTTTTTATACATATCGGATGAACCGTTTAGAAATTACAGCACTATTTACACATTCACTGCCTTGAGAAAGTTTTCATACCCCTTGACTCATTCCACATGTTTGTTGTTACATCTGTAAGTCTTTTTGGGAAAGTCCAAGAGCTTTGCACACCTGGATTGTGCAATATTTGCCCTTTAAAAAAATATATAATAATTCTCCAAGTTCTGTCAAGTTGAATGTTGATCATTGCTTGAAAGCCATTTTCAAGTCTTGCCATAGATTTTCAAGCCGATTTAAGTAAAAACTGTAACTAGGCCACTCAGGAACATTCAATATCGTCTTGGTAAGCAACTCCAGGTTAGATTTGGCCTTGTGTTTTAGGTTATTGTCTTGCAGAAAGGTGAATGAATCTCCCAGTGCATGTTGGAAAGCAGGCGGAACCAGGATTTTCTCTAGGATTTTGCCTGTTCTTTTAGCTGTATTCTGTTTCTTTTATCCTAAAAAAAACTCCCTATTGTAGTCCTTGTCGATGACAAGCATACCCAGGACATAATGCAACCACCACCATGCTTGAAAATATGAAGAGTGGTACTATGTAATGTTTTGTTTAGGGATTTGCCCCAAACATAATGCTTATATTCAGGACAAAAAGTTAATTTCTTTGTCACATTTTTTGTAGTACTACAAGTGCCTTGTTGCCAGTCATTTTAAATGCAGGCTGTTACACAACAAAATGTAGAAGAAGTAAAGGGATGTGAATACTTTTGTTGTAAATAAGAAAAGCATATGTTTCTAAACACTTCTACATTAATGTGGTTGCTACTAGAAACATATGCCATTCTTATTTACAATTAAAGTGACTCCAAAATGACACAATACATAATATACCACAAAATAATCTGAAACACAACCAAAACAAACATCAAATGCATCCAACAAATMTGTAGAGTCACAAGCTTGATGTAGTCATTGCGTGCTATGAATATGGGACCCAATACTTAACTTTTTACTACTTTAATGCACAAGTGAATTTGTCCCAATATTTTTGGTCCCCTAAAATGGGAGGGGGACTATCTACAAAAAGTGCTGTAACTTCTAAACGATATGGATGAAAATACCCTCAAATTAAAGTTGACAGTCTGCCCTTTAACTTCCATAGTCATTTTATGATTTCAAAACCACAACAACAAAACGTCACTGTCCCAATAGTTTTGGAGCTCACTGTATTTTCATACTATGAGTTTGGAATAATACTGTGAAATTGCGAAAATGATGARGCCATTTTAGTGTATGAGAGCTATTTGTTTTGGTGGGATAGAGTTTTTGCCTGCCTGGTGACATCACCAGGGGGTTAATTTAGTTAATAGACCAATAAGTAAGAGAGTTCCAAACCTCTGCTAATAACCTCTGTTTTCCCCTCACCACTCAGACATCTCCCAGACAGTCCTAGCTAAATTCTTGCTAGCTATTTTTGTTTCTTTTTGACCATTTTAATTGAAAAGATTCACAGTAAGGTATTTAAAGGTCAGTTTTTATCGCAATATCAAATCATTTCTGGGTAAGATTAAGTACCTTACTGTGATTGTTTTCAATTAAAATGGTCAAAAAGAAACAAAAATAGCTTCCTTACAGTTTCTCTAAACCGTATGCGTTTTCGATACAGTACTGTGGAGCATGTTGCAATCACTGTAGTCTTGGCTGTGTGCAAGTGTTTGTAAAGCCTAAAAATGCTGCATGGCACATTAAAGCGTCTTTTGAAAACCATCTCAGTAAAAGGCCAAATGATGACTTCCATATCATTTTACTGCAGTCATTCCTCCTTTTATCGGTATGTTTACTCTCAGGGAATGCTCTCTCACTCATAAATAATTCATTAAGCAACTATGATAACAAGTACATGAAGAAAAATATATAGTACAGTGCCTTCAGAAAGTATTCACACCCCTTGACTTTTTCCACATTTTGTTGTGTTAGAGCCTCATTTTAACATTGATTAAATTGAGATGTTTTTGTCACTGGCCTACACACAATACCCCATAATGTCAAAGTGGAATTATGTTTTTTGAAATGTATGCAAATTAATTTAAAATGAAAAGCTGATACGTCTTGAGTCAATCAGTATTCAACCACTTTGGTATGGCAAGCCTAAATAACTTCAGCAGTAAAAATGTGTTTAATATGTCACATAATAAGCTGCATGGACTCACTCTCTGTGCAATACTAGTGTTTAACATGAATGTCTACCTCATTTTTGAATGACTACCTCATCTCTGTACCCCACACATACAATTATCTGTTAGGTCCCTCAGTCAAGCATTGAATGTCAAACACAGATTCGACCACAAAGACCATAGAGGTTTTCCAATGCCTTGAAAAGAAGTGCGCCTATTGCTAGGTGGGTAAAAAAAAGCAGACATTTAATGTCTCTTTGAGCATGGTGAAGTTATTAATTACACTTTGGATGGTGTGTCAATACCTCACAATGTTAAAGGGGAATTATGTTTTTAGACCACTACAAATCAAAAGCTGAAATGTCTTGAGTCATTTCAGAACCCCTTTGTTATGGCAATACACCGAGTCAATACACCCAGTCACTACAAAGATACAGYCGTCCTTCCTAACTCCGTTGCCGGAGAGGAAGAAAACCGCTCAGGGATTTCACCATAAGGCCAATGGTGACTTTAAAACAGTTACAGGGTTTAATGGCTGTGATAGGAGAAAACTGAGGTTGGATCAACAACACTGTAGTTACTTCACAGTACTAACCTAATTGGAGGCCTGTACAGAATAAAAATATTGCAAAACATGTATTCTGTTTGCAACAAGGCATGACAGTTATACTGAAAAAAGTGGCAAAGCAATTCACTTTTTGTCCTGAATACAAATTGTTATGTTTGGGGTAAATCCAATACAACACATTAATTAGTACCACTCTCCATATTTTTAAGTATAGTGGTGGCTACATCATGTTTCCAGCAGACACTGGGAGATGAATTCTTCTTTCAGCAGGACAATAACAAGGTGAAATCTACACTGGAGTTGCTTACCAAGAACACAGTGGTTTTTCCTGAGTGTCTGAGTTACAGTTTTTACTTGAATCAAGACCTAAAAATGGTTGTCTAGCAATGATCAAAATACATTTTTAGCAATTTTTAAAAATAATAAATGGGCAAATGTTGCACAACCCAGGTGGGGAAAGCTCTTAAGAGACTTACCCAGAAAGACTCGCAGCTGTAATTACTGCCAATGGGGATTTTAACATCTAGTAATTCAGGGGTTGAATACTTATCTAATCAAGATACTGTATTTCAGTGTTTTTATTGTATTTACAAATGCTAGTACTTTCTTCCACTTTAACATTACGGAGTATGTTCTGTAGATCGTCGACACAAAATTACAATTCAATCCATTTTAATCCATAGTGGCGCAGCAGTCTAAGGCACTGTATCTCAGTGCAAGAAACGTCACTGCTGTCTCTGGTTCGAATCCAGGCTGCATCACATCCGGTCGTGATTGGGAGTCCCATAGGGCGATTGGCCCAGCATCGTCTGGGTTTTGCCGGGGTAGGCCGTCATTGTAAATAAGAATGTGTTCTCAACTGACTTGCCTCGTTAAATAAAGGTTAAATTAAAATAATAATAATCCCACTTTGTAACACAACAACATTTTGAAAAAGTCAAGGTGTGAATACTTTCGGAAGGCGCTGTATATTGCCTTGTGATCTAGGAGAAGGGCCAAAGGATCCATGATACAATTATAGGGAAAGGAGAGAATAATTTCCCCTATATGTACTGCTGCTGAGGCCCTTGTTCCTTTGGCTCTCTGGGCTCTCTCTCTCTGATTTGGATTCGCCTGCTGCGGTGCTGCCAGTGAAGTGTGGACAGGTGCATTAACACACACAGACACACCAGGTGGATTGATGGGGGTTGAAAGTGACCCTCTACTCTCACCGGGCACTCAGCAACCAGCAGATCCAGCAGGGTTAAATCAGAGTGGTTCTCCTACCTGTCTTAATTGCTCAGTGAACCTGGCTCAGCATCAGCTAGGTGAGCTGCCGGTTTGCCTTGGTCCCCTGAGAGTGCATTATGAGTGCTCCCTCCACCTAATCGGCTGCTTTGTCATCTTTCCTTTCCTCACTGCACAGTTTGTCCACGTAGACTGACAGCTAGCTCAGGCACTGAGCCACGGTCGTCTCTGTCCTGCTCATGACTGTCGCTCTGGAGCTCCTCTTCAGAAACACTTCATATCTGGGGGATTGGGATGGGGGGACTGGGAGAGCATCAGACACTTCTCTGAGGTGTTTGTGGGTCCTCACTTCCTCCCATTTCAGTATCTCTGAGAAGAGCTGAGGAGAGCTCCATTCACCCCGAGCAGACCCCCACCAGCCACTACACTTTAATTTAATCTATAAGGTAATATATACTTAAGTGGCAGTCTTTCTTCAAAAGTATGTATAGTACAATGTATCCACAGTTTTTGTTGGTACATTAGGATCGGAGGCGGAGGTAAAAATCCAAAGTACAAAGAAGTACTTTGCTTTATGTTTTTGTTGCGTGTATTTTGTGTGTTTTTTGTATAATGTCTGCTCAGCCCACATACTCTATATATGCAATGTATACAATAACTCCAGTACCAGTCAAAAGTTTGGACACACCTACTCATTCAAGTGTTTTTCTTTAGTTTTACTATTTTCTACATTGTAGAATAATAGTGAAGACATAAAAACTATGAAATAACACATATGGAATCATGTAGTAACCAAAAATGTGTTAAACAAGTCAAAAAACATTTTATATATGATTCTTCAAAGTAGCCACCCTTTGCCTTGATGACAGCTTTGCACACTCTCTCAACCAGCTTCATGAGCTAGTCACCTGGAATGCATTTCAATGAACAGGTGTGCCTGTTAAAAGTTAATTTGTGGAATTTCTTTCCTTCTTAATGCGTTTGAGCCAATCAGTTGTGTTGTGACAAGTGGTAGAAGATAGCCCTATTTTGTAAAAGACCAAGTCCATATTATGGCAGGAACAGCTCAAATAAGCAAAGAGAAATGACAGTCCATCATCAGGTTAAGACATGAAGGTCAGTCAATGTGGAAAATTGAAAGAACTTTGAAAGTTTCTTCAAGTGCAGTCGCAAAAACCATCAAGCACAATGATGAAACTGGAAAGGAAGACCCAGAGTTACCTCTGCTGCAGAGGATAAGCTCATTAGAGTTACCAACCTCAAAAATCAGCAATTAACTGAACCTTAGATTGCAGCCCAAATAAATGCTACAGAGAGTTAAAGTAACAGACACATCTCAACATCAACTGTTCAAAGGAGACTGCATGAATCAGGCCTTCGTGGTTGAACTGCTGCAAAGAAACCACTACTAAAGGACTCCAATAAGAAGAAGAGACTTTCTTGGGCCAAGAAACACAATGWACATCCAAATTTGAGATTTCTGGATCCACTTTGTGAGACACAGAATAGGTGAACGAATGATCTCCGCATGTGTGGTTCCCACCATGAACCATGGAGGAGGAGGTGTGATTGTGTGAGGGTGCTTTGCTGGTGACATAACAATAATTTATTTAGAATTCAAGGCACACTTAACCAGCATGGCTACAACAGCATTTTGCAGCAATACGTCATCCCATCTGGTTTGCGTTTAGTGAGACTATTATTTGTTTTTCAACAGGACAATGACCCAACACACCTCCAGGCTTTGTAAGTGCTATTTGGCCAAGAAGGAGGGTGATGGAGTGATGCATCAGATGACCAGGCCTTCGCAATCACCCGGCCTCAAGCCAACTGAGATGGTTTGGGATGAGTTGGACCACAGAGTGAAGGAAAAGCAGCCAACAAGAACTCCTTCAAGACGGTTGGAAAAGCATTCCACGTGAAGCTGGTTGAAACAATGCAAAGCTGTCATCAAGGCAAAGGGAGGATACTTTGAAGAATATAAAATATTGGGCTCCTGAGTGGCACAGCGGTCTAAGGCACTGCATGTCAGTGATAGAAGTGTCACAGACTCTTGTTTGATTCCGGGCTTTATCACAACTGGCCGTGATCGAGAGTCCCATAGGGCGGTGCACAATTGGCCCAGCGTTGTCTGGGTTAGGGTAGGCCATCACTGTAAAATAAGAATTTGTTCTTAATTTTAACTGACTTGCCTAGTTAAATGTTTTATTTCATTGTTTTGATGTCTTCACTATTATTCTACAATGTAAAAACCCTTGAATGAGTAGGTGTGTCCAAACTTTTGACAGGTACTGTACATGCAACTTAAGTTACATATCACGACATTTCAATTTGAAATCTTTTGGCCATCAGAGCAACCTTATTTGAGTCAAAGGTTATTTATATGATAGGGAAGATACACAAAACCTTGCAGAGAGCATATCCAATTGACAATCTCATAGAAAAAAAATCTAAAAAACTATTGGAACCAAATAACTGATGTTGGCACAAGAAGGAGTGAAAGTTGGAGCATAACACAATTTGACAATTTTTTTTTACACTTAATCCAGTATGAACGAATGTATAGAATTACTTATGCAAGAGACAATTCACAAATTCTACAGCACAATGACAGAGTCTTAAGTGTAAAACTAATGACTCAATAATCCATGCTTTTTGGGAATACTATAAAGTCTGGAAGTTGCGGCCAGAGCTAGACAGTTGTCTGTCGGTCAGTATTACATGCTGACCAGACCYGACACGTCGCGTGTGCGAGTGTTGCAAAATACACTGCTCAAAAAAATAAAGGGAACACTAAAATAACACATCCTAGATCTGAATGAATGAAATATTCTTATTAAATACTTTTTTCTTTACATAGTTGAATGTGCTGACAACAAAATCACACAYAAATTATCAATGGAAATCAAATTTATCAACCCATGGAGGTCTGGATTTGGAGTCARACTCAAAATTAAAGTGGAAAACCACACTACAGGCTGATCCAACMTTGATGTAATGTCCTTAAAACAAGTCAAAATGAGGCTCAGTAGTGTGTGTGGCCTCCACGTGCCTGTATCACCTCCCTACAACGCCTGGGCATGCTCCAGATGAGGTGGCGGATGGTCTCCTGAGGGATCTCCTCCCAGACCTGGACTAAAGCATCCGCCAACTCCTGGACAGTCTGTGGTGCAACGTGGCGTTGGTGGATGGAGCGAGCCATGATGTCCCAGATGTGCTCAATTGGATTCAGGTCTGGGGAATGGGCGGGCCAGTCCATAGCATCAATGCCTTCCTCTTGCAGGAACTGCTGACACACTCCAGCCACATGAGGTCTAGCATTGTTTGCATTAGGAGGAACCCAGGGCCAACCGCACCAGAATATGGTCTCACAAGGGGTCTGAGGATCTCATCTCGGTACCTAATGGCAGTCAGGCTACCTCTGGCGAGCACATGGAGGGCTGTGCGGCCCCCAAAGAATGCACCCCACACCATGACTGACACACGCCAACCCGGTCATGCTGGAGGATGTTGCAGGCAGCAGAACGTTCTCCGCGGCGTCTCCAGACTCTGTCACGTCTGTCACATGTGCTCAGTGTGAACCTGCTTTCATCTGTGAAGAGCACAGGGCGCCAGTGGCGAATTTGCCAATTTGGTGTTCTCCGGCAAATGCAAAACGTCTGCACGGTGTTGGGCTGTAAGCACAACCCACCTGTGGACGCGGGCCCTCATACCACCCTCATGGAGTCTGTTTCTGACCGTTTGAGCAGACACATGCACATTTGTGGCCTGCTGGAGGTCATTTTGCAGGGCTCTGGCAGTGCTCCTCTCTCTCTCCTTGCCAAAAGGCGGAGGTAGCGGTCTGCTGCTGGGTTGTTGCCTCCTACGGCCTCCTCCACGTCTCCTGATGTACTGGCCTGTCTCCTGGTAGCGCTCCGTGCTCTGGACACTACGCTGACAGCAACAGCAAACCTTCTTGCCACAGCTCGCATTGATGTGTCCATCCTGGATGGCTGCATACCTGAGCCACTTGTGTGGGTTTGTAGCCTCCGTCTCATGCTACCACTAGAGTGAAAGCACCGCCAGCATTCAAAAGTGACCAAAACATCAGCCAGAAGCTAGGATACTGAGAAGTGGTCTGTGGTCACCACCTGCAGAACCACTCCTTTATTGGGGGTGTCTTGCTAATTGCCTATAATTTCACCTGTTGTCTATTCCATTTGCACAACAGCATGTGAATTTATTGTCAATCAGTGTTGCTTCCTAAGTGGACAGTTTGATTTACAGAAGTGTGATTGACTTGGAGTTACATTGTGTTGTTTAAGTGTTCCTTTATTTTTTTGAGCAGTGTACATTTGAAATCCATGTTACTCAATTATTGCGTGCGCGCCAACGAGCATCTGCGATGCAAGGGCTAAAATAGAACTCCTTTCTATTTCTGACGCAGATCGCACTGCAAGTCCTGCCTCTCCCATCTCCTCATTGGTTTATAGAAGCAGGTACCCACATGCCATCTCCTCATTGGTTATACCCACTTGGGTGATTGAAAGACAAACTGTTTTGCCGGTTGTCATGGTAATACTATGAAAGTTTAGATGCCGATCGCCATATTAGTTCAAAGATGAAAAAGCCTGGAAGGAGGAGAGATGACTAGAAACGATTCGGTTGGCCGTTTTATGTCAGGATTAATTGTCGGAGTAGATGACCTTGTGCATTTCAGGTAAAATAACAACTCAATGTTTATTTCCCAGGACAAATGAGCTAGCAACAGCAAGCTAGCTAAATAGTACAAATTAGCAAGCAAATGCAAGCTAACTAGCTAAATTGCCATACATGTTTAATGCTTTTCGACCTGTCCCCAAATTAATGTCATTGGTTCAGAGTTTGTTTTGATATTTTAACCTGCGTGTCGTGATCGCGTTTGGTGTAGGGGGACAAAATACATTTATGCACGATGGCACATGCGCGCAGCCAGTTTGGGTTCCGTGTTAGAATGTAAACTTATTTTTAATTCATATGTCTGCATATTTCAAGACATGGCATAGTGAGATACCCGATGGGTTGAATTATTCTCTTCTGATCACTCATCTTGAAAAAAACATACTAAAAACGTGGCAAACAATACATCAGCCATTATTAACACAATAGAAAAATCAAGTGTTTTATTATTTAAATATTGAAAGTGCATGGGCTATGTGGCGGAAAGTAATGCGAGCGTGTGCTAATAGTCTGGGCAGGTGTGATGCAGTTTATATTTGTATGAAGTTGTCATTTGTATGTGTATGTTTTGTATTGTTTATAAAAGATAAAATAGTACAGAAAAGAAGAAACACTTCACGACCATACTATGTTATTTGGTTGTCAATGCATGAACAGAGTGCAGACAGTGTACATACAAACTGTATGCATGTATGAAAAACAAATATTTAGAAACAGATTGTAATACAGGTTGTACACATGCACAAACACTTAGATTTTTACAGTAAGCATAGATTATTATTAGAAACTGGAGGGATTTGTGTTGATCCAATACTGCATAATCTCCATGATCGGTCATTTGTTACCATGGTTTTTAAAAGTACATTGACTCATCTACCCTACATAATTCCTTGGAAATGTATTAGAGTGAAAGGCTCCTTCCTGCTCATGGACAGACAAAATGCCCAAGCTAAATGTTCAGTACAGATATCTACCCAGAAACACAATGGAACTCAATCACTATTCACTCTTTAAAATGTTTAATACACCTCCTGTCATCTACACAAGGCTAGTCAAAAAGAAAGAAATTACAGTGAATGTGATCAATTTGACCATTCAAGGAATAATCATTCAGTCCAATGAAATGAAAGACTCATATTGTCAAGGTCTTTACAATGATATTACCTGTGATCACGCATGTTAATAGAGTGAAAAGGTAGTAGTCAGAACTCAATGGCCCCTATTGTCACATACAGTAATCTGCTTCAAATGTGAATATTGTCTATGCATCTACAGCAAAAATCGTCAAAGCAGTCCCTTTGAATATGAAATTAATTAATTCAGCGCCAAGGAAAACAAGACACCACTAAAAGCTGAATCTGTACTGAAAGACATGACTTTACATGCATCAACACAAATGTGGCACCCATTGAAATCCCAAGCAGCTCAGGAACTACCTCAATTAAATCAACAATGATGGGAAAGTGGCTGTTGCCTGCAAGCAGAAACAAAGGTCAACAAAAGTCAGTCATAGTAGTGCAATCACGTTTCACTCTTTAAAATGTGTTATACTCCTCACAGGTGGCACCTTAATTGGGGAGGACGAGCTCATAGTCATGCTTGGACCGGAATTAATGGAATAGTATTTAACACATCAAGCACATGGTTTCCATGTGTTTAATACCATTCCATTCTCTCCATTCCAGCCATTATTATGAGCCGTCCTCCCCTCATCAGCCTCTTGTGATATTCCTGTCCTCCACACAGACTAGTCATTCTTTAAAATGTATTATACTCCTGTCCTCCACACAAGGCTAGTCAAAAAGAAAGACATTTCAGTGAATGTGATCAATTTGACCAATCATTGAATAATCATTCATTCCAATGAAATGAAGGACACTCATATTGTCAAGGTCTTAACAATGATATTACCTGTGATCACTCAGTTTAGAGTGACATGATGATGTCAGAACTCATTGGTCCCTATTGTCACATCAAATCAAATTTTATTTGTCACATGCGCCAAATGCAGTGAAATGCTTACCCTTAACCAACAATGTTTTAAGTGGTAAAGAAAAAATAGATAAGTCAAAAATAGAAAATAAGCAGCAGTAAAATAACAAGCGAGGCTATATACAGGGGGTATCATTACAGAGTCAATGTGCGGGAGTACCGATTAGTTGAGGTAATTGAGTTAATATGTACAGTACATGTAGGTAGAGGTAAAGTTACTATGCATAGATTGTAAAGCCGGTGTAGTCTTAGTCCTGTATTGATGTTTTGCCTGTTTGATGGTTCGTCAGAAGGCATAGCGGGATTTCTTATAGGGTTCCGGGTTAGAGTCCCGTTCCTTGAAAGCGGCAGCTTTACCCTTTATCTCAGTGCGGATGTTGCCTGTAATCCATGGCTTCTGGTTGGGGTATGTACGTACGGTCACTGTGGGGAGGACGTCATTGATGCAATTATTGATGAAGCCAGTGACTGATGTGGTGTACTCCTCAATGCCATCGGAAGAATCCCGGAACATATTCCAGTCTGTGCTAGAAAAACAGTCCTGTAGCTTAGCATCTGCTTCAACTCACTTTCTTATTGACCGAGTCACTGGTGCTTCCTGCTTTAGTTTTTGCTTGTATTCAGGAATCCGGAGGGTGGAATTATGGTCAGATTTGACAAATGGAGGGAGAGCTTTGTACACGGCAGTGTGTATGGAGTAAGGGTAGTCTAGAGTTCTTTTTTCCCCCCTTTGGTTGCACATTTAACATACTGATAGAAATTAGGTCAAACTGATTTGAGTTTCCCTGCAATAAATTCCCTGGCCACTAGGAGCGCCGCCTCTGGATGAGCATTTTCCTGTTTGCTTATGGCCGTATATAGATCATTGTGTGGTCTGCGGTGGTATATAGACAGCTACGAAGAATATAGATGAACAATATCTAGGTAGGTCGTATCTCATGATAAGCTGTAGACCACACTACCTCAGGCATGCAAAACCTTGAGACTTCCATAGATTTCATGCACCAGCTGTTGTTTACAAATATGCATAGGCTGCCTCCCCTTGTCTACCAAAGGCCACTGTTCTATCCTGCAGAAAAATCTTAAAACCCTCCAGGTGTATGTTAATCATGTCGTCGTTCAGCCAGGACTCGGTAAAAGATAAGAAATTACAGTTTTTAATGTCCCGTTGGTAGGATATATGTGCTCGTAGTTTGTCCATTTTATTATTGATTGATTGTAAATTGGCCAATAGGACCGATTGTAAAGGTAGATTACGCTCTCGGTGACAGATCCTTACAAGGCACCCGGACCGTCGTCCACGATACCTCCATCTTTCCGTCTTGCGAATGACGGGGATGACGGCCTTGTCGGGTGTAAATCCTTCCCGTCCAACTCGTTGAAGACGAAGAATTCCTCCAGTACGGGGTGAGTATTCGCTGCCCTGAAATCAAGAAGCTCTTTTCAATCATAAGACACTGTGGCAGAAACATTATGTACAAAATAAGATACAAATAACACAAATAACGCAAAAAAACATGAACAATTGGTTATGGAATCGTAAAACGGCAGCCATCTCCTTCGGCGCTATTCTCATATAATGCACGTCACATAAAGTAATCTGCTTCAAATGTGAATATTGTCCATGCATTTACAGCTAAAATCTTCAAAGCGGTCCCATTGAATATTTAATTAATGAATTCAGTGTCAAGGTCAAAGATGATTGAGAAATATCACTAAAAGCTGATTTTGTCATGTAAGCCATGACATATATCAACAAATTAGATTTCCACCTTTATTCACCTACTCAAAAACACAGCCAGACGTTTGTTGAATTCCCAACGTGTAAGCAATAATCTAAAAACACAAACAAAATCCAATGGACAAACAATGTCAGATATTTTGTATTTGTACAACAACGTTGTGTTATCACTGTGCTTAATATAATAGCACAACCAATGATCTGGATTGCAGTTGAGATTACATAAAGTACATAGTGCAAGTGATCAATGCTGTTCAAGATTCTGCATAGACTATTATAGCAATTGTGAAGATTTCCACAGACCTGTGACCTTTGCATGCCACTGTATGTTGAACATAAATGCTTTCTACGATTACGTAGGAAGACATTATACTAACAGTAAGCTCATGTTACTATGTGGCCATGGATGTGTTACTCATTTTAAGTTTGACTAAATACTGTTGCATTAGTTTGTAAGATAGCCTTAACATTTGGCTATTTATTGTATTACAAAAGTGATAATGATTGGTGTTAAATAGGACTAAATCAATTTTTATTCAAAGTGCATTTAAGGTTCAACTTGATTTCATCCTATTCTTTAACTTAGATTTTTGGTTGAGATGGAGACATGAATCCAACTAATTATTAGTCAGTGGCAGATAGAACTATGCAAGCAGAAAATACTGTACATCTCCTTCAAATATTGATATTTGGTTGCGTTGACAACCAAACACAATTCAACATCCAATTTGAAGTTAATAGGACTAAATCTAATTAAATTTAAAATCTATTTGCAATAAAGTTATTTGATTTAGTTTTTTTTTTTTTTACTTTTGTTTGAGATGGAGATGTGAATTCAACATATTCCTGATTAACTTGAAGATTAAATCTGAAATCAACCAAAGCTTGAAAACAAAGGCCTATACGTATTGTCTATTTTTTGTTGAACCCTGGGTTGAATTGAAACAATAGCTCTTGATGACTGCTATAAAGGATGCCTGGAGCTGACACTTATCGTCCATGTGGGGTCAAACGACATCAAGAGGGCTAGCTTGGAACATTTGAAAATTGATTTTAAAGAACTGATTTTAGCATTAAAAGACTCCAAAAAACAGCCAATAATTTCAGGTCCAGTACCATCGTTATGCCGCGGGTGAGAAATATTAGGCAGACTGCTGGCATTACACATCTGGCTAAAAGTCTACTGGAGCTCTGCTGGAGTCACTTTCATTTATAACTTTGACACCTTCTGGAAACAGAAGATACTCTACAGGAATGATGGAGTCCATCCAAATCATCTTGGCTCCTGGACTCTGTCCACACATGTCAAGGCTGCTTTGAAACAATGACTGGTAAATGATCCAAGACCAGCTCAGTTAATCCCTACCATTGTGACAATGAGTCATCATAATGCTGCATCAAATGTACATGATCTTAGGGGCATTGGCAAACAATGCAAGTCATTTAATTTTTGTACCCCTAATTGCACTGAATACATCTGTTTACCCAACAGCTATTGTAAGCAGTAATCAAGAGCCTATAAACCAGAGTTACACTGTTAGCACTGAGGCGGTGTGCAATAGTAGGAAGACCGCTTTATGCAGCTCACGCTGCACTATCAGCTCCAATGTAAATAAGAGTAAGTCTACCTCTGATAAGCTTCCCAGTAAAGCATTTAAAACAATCAAGCACGAAAAAAGTGCTAAAATAGCCCATATTAAACATATTGTAGCCTAAGACACAAGGTCCATGAAGTCAATGGATTGCTTGTAACAGATGACAGTTCATATTCTGACTATCTCTGAAACTCACTTAGATAATAACTTTGATGATACAATGGTAGCAATACATGGTTATAACATCTACCGAAAAGACAGAAAATGCCAAAGGAGGCGATGTTGCGGTCTATATTCAGAACCACATTCCTGTAACAGATTAGAGACGATCTAATGTTAAATACTGTTGTAATATGGCTACAGGTTAATCTGCCTCACCTAAATTCCATTCTTGTGGGAAGCTGCTTAGACGCACCAAGTGTTTAGTAGGTATCATGGATAATATGTGTGAAATGCTTCATAACTGCATGTGATATCACGAGAGAAGTATATTTTCTGGCCGATTTAATACTTGACTGGCTATCAAGCTGCCACAATCAGGAAAAAACGTTCAAACTGTAACAGTGCCTGCACCTGGATCAGGTTGTCAAGTCAACCTACCAGGGTAGTTTACAAACAGCCAGTGGTGGGCCGTCAGGGCCTGCAAGGCCTTTCTGCTGGCCTAAACATCCATCAGAATATATATATTTTTTAAATATATTTTCCCACAAATAGTGTATTAAATTATTCCCAGAGTAAGAGTTATACTCTTATTTCATAGCTTTCCTCTTGGTTGCACTGCTTCCAGCCCCAGGTTGAGATTTGGAGGGCTGGTCTTTATGTTAGATCTTTATCCAATCATATTCCGCACATGTGTTGCCAGGGGTCTAAAATCTGCTCTCAGGCCTTCAGAATCAACAGTGCGGGCGCTGTAGCTTAAAGTGAATGGAAATTAAATTTTGTGTCAAACAATCAGCTTTAGAGTTGGCTATTGTACGCCTGCTGGCTGGCTCCAAGTGTTACACAGGAGCCAGCTAGCCAGGCGTAGGGCGTCCACGTCTTTTGATTGGATTACCAAATTGAGAGGCAGGTCCTATGGGCGGTCTATGCAGATCTGGAAACTCTCTACTAAGCTGTTTTTTGAACACCAATGCGGAAGGAGGAGAAGATATCGATTTCGTCGAGGATATAATTATAACGCCATTCTCAAGACGAACTTTTCAAGAAAAGTTAGACATTGTAAGGAGAGGTCGCCCGACGCCACAAAGCCTGTCACAGGCGGGAAAGGGGTTCGTGTCGCTCGCCACTTTCAAAGTTTCAACTACGAGCGCTGTCAATGGCTCAAAGGCTCCGAGAAGCACTGCAAACTGTACTGCTGGGAATGCCTATTATTTGCAAGTGATCGATTTGGTGTTTGGAGCCACACTGGCTTTGCAAACTTGAGTTGTCTGTTAAACACTGTTTACCCAAAAATTTCAATTTGTCAATTTCAAGGTGACGCAACGCCTGGTTATACTGCGTTTCTGTCTAAATGTATAGTGTCTAGAGCCATGGCATAATTGATGATAATAAGAGGTGGATTAATTCGGGTGGGACTGTGTAGTACCTCACTGAAGGCCTAGGCCCCAGGCCCACGGCACGCCACTGCAAACAGCAGAGGATTTAAATCAACATGTATTGATAACATCTTTACTAATGCTGCAGATATTTGCTTTAAAGCAGTATCCAAATCCATAGGATGTAGTGATCAATATAATAGCCATATCTACAGTTGAAGTCGGAAGTTTACATACACCTTAGCCAAATACATTTAAAAACTCAGTTAACAATTCCTGACATTTAATCCTAGTAAAAAAATCCTGTCTTATGTCAGTTAGGATCACCACTTTATTTTAAGAATGTGACATATCCGAATAGAGAATTATTTATTTCAGTTTTTATTTCTTTCATCACATTCCCATTGGGTAAGAAGTTTACATACACTCAATTAGTATTTGGTAGCATTGCCATTAAAATGTTTAACTTGGGTCAAACTTTTCTGGTAGCCTTCCACAAGCTTCCCACAATAAGTTGGGTGAATCTTGTCCCATTCCTCCTGACAGAGCTTGTGTAACTGAGTCAGGTTTGTAGGCCTCCTTGCTTGCACACGCTTTTTCAGTTTTGCCCATAAATTTGACAGGATTGAGGTCAGAGCTTTGTGATGGCCACTCAAATACCTTGACTTTAGAAGTATGCTTGGGGTCATTGTCCATTTGGAAGACCCATTTGCGACCAAGCTTTAACTTCCTGACTGATGTCTTGAGATGTTGCTTCAATATATCCACGTAATTTTCCTACCTCATGATGCCATCTATTTTGTGAAGTGCACCAGTCCCTCCTGCAACAAAGCACCCCCACAACATGATGCTGCCACCCCATGCTTCACGGCTGGGATGATGTTCTTCGGCTTGCAAGCATCCCCCTTTTTCCTCCAAACATAACGATGGTCATTATGGCCAAACAGTTCTATTTGTGTTTCATCAGACCAGAGGACATTTCTCCAAAAAGTACGATCTTTGTCCCCATATGCAGTTGCAAAATGTAGTCTGGCTTTTTTATGGCGGTTTTGGAGCAGTGACTTCTTCCTTGCTGAGCGGCCTTTCAGGTTATGTCTATATAAGACTTGTTTTACTGTGGATATAGATACTTTTGTACCTGTTTCCTCCAGCATCTTCACAAGGTCCTTTGCTGTTGTTCTGGGATTGATTTGCACTTTTCGCACCAAAGTACATTCATCTCTAGGAGACAGATAGCGTCTCCTTCCTGAGCGGTATGACGGCTGCATGGTCCCATGGTGTTTATACTTGCGTACTATTGTTTGTACAGATGAACGTGGTACCTTCAGTCGTTTGGAAATTGCTCCCAAGGATGAACCAGACTTTTTCCTGAGGTCTTGACTGAATTCTTTTGATTTTCCCATGATGTCAAGCAAAGAGGCACCGAGTTTGAAAGTAGGCCTTGAAATACATCCACACCTCCGATTGACTCAAATGATGTCAATTAGCCTATCAGAAGCTTTTAAAGCCATGACAATTTTCTTGAATTTTCCAAGCTGTTTAAAGGCAGTCAACTTAGTGTATGTAAACTTCTGACCCACTGGAATTGTGATACAGTGAATAAGTGAAATAATCTGTCTGTAYACAATTGTTGGAAAATTGACTTGCGTCATGCACAAAGTAGATACCCTAAACGACTTGCCAAAACTATATTTTGTTAACAAGAAATGTGTGGAGTGGTTGAAAAACGAGTTAATGACTTCAACCTAAGTGTATGTAAACTTCCGACTTCAACTGTAGGAATTCCAATGTTCCAAAGGCTGGGCCTAATATAGTGTATAAGAGGTCATACAAGAAGTTTTGTAGTGATTCATGTGTTGATGATGTAAAGAATATTTGCTGGTCTGTGGTGTTTTAATGAGAAGCAACCAGACGCCGCACTTGACGCATTTATGAAACTACTTCTTCAAGTTACTAATAAGCATGCACCCATTAAGAAAATGACTAAAAACTGTTAAATCCCCTTGGATTGATGAGGAATTGAAAAATTGTATTGTTGAGAGGGATGAGGCAAAGGTATGGCAATTAAGTCTGGCAGCCCAACTGATTAGCAAACGTACAGCAAAAGAAATCATTTGACAAAAAAAAAAAACACTATGAAACAAAGGTAAATTATATAAAGAATGATAGTGAAAGCTTTGGGGCACCTTAAATGAAATTTTGGGGAAAAAAGCCAACTCGGCTCCTTCATTCATTGAATCAGATGGCTCATTCATCACAAAACCCACTGATATTGCAAACTACTTTAATTACCTTTTCATTGGCAAGATAAACAAACTTAGGGATGACATGCCAGCAACAAACGCTGACACTACACATCCAAGTATATCGGACCAAATTATGAAAGAAAATAATTGTACTTTTGTATTCCGTAAAGTCAGCGTGGAAGAGGTTAAAAAACAATTGTGGTCTATGAACAATGACAAGCCACCAGGGTCTGACAATCTGTAAGGAAAATTACTGAGGATAACAGCAGACGATATTGCCACTGCTATTTGCCACATCTTCAATTTAAGCCTACTAGAGAGCGTGTGCCCTCAGGCCTGGAGGGACGCGAAAGTCTTTCCGCTACCCAAGAGTAGTAAACCCCCTTTACTGGCTCAAATAGCCGACCAATCAGCCTGTTACCAACCTTAGTAAACCTCTGGAAAAATTTGTTTGACCAGATACAATGCTATTTCACAGTAAACAAATTGACAACAGAATTTCAGCATGCTTATAGAGAAGGACACTCAACAAGCACAGCACTTACACAATTTACTGATGATTAGCTGAGAGAAATTGATTATAACTGATTGTGGGGGCTGTCTTGTTAGACTTCAGTGCAGCTTTTGACATTATCGATCATAGTCTGCTGCTGGAAAAACGCATGCGTTATGGCTTTACAACCCTTGCTTCAATGTGGATAAAGAGTTACTTGTCTAACAGAACACAGAGGGTGTTCTTTAATGGAAGCCTCTGAAATATAATCCAGTTAGAGTCAGGAATTCCCCAGGCTAGCTGTTTAGTCCCCTTGCTTTTTAAAAGTTTTACTAATGACATGCCACTGACTTTGAGTAACGCCAGAGTGTCTATGTATGCAGATGACTCAACACTATACACGTCAGCTACTACAGTGACTGAAACGACTGCAACACTCAAAAGAGCTGCAGTTAGTTTGTGGCAAAAAATTTAGCCCTAAATATTTCTAAAACTAAAGGCATTGTATTTGGAACAAAACACCCACTAAACCTTGTAATAAATAACGTGGAAATTGAGCAAGTTGAGATGACTAAACTGCTTGGAGTAACCCTAGATCGTAAACTGTCACAGTCAAAACATATTGATGCAGTAGTAGCTAAAATGGGAAGAAATCTTGTCTATAATAAAGCGATGCTCTGCCTTCTTAACACTATCAACAAGGCAGGTCTTACAGGCCCTAGTTTTGTCGCACCTTGACTACAGTTCAGTCGTGTGGTCAGGTGCCACAAAGGACTTAGGAAAATTGCAATTAACTCAGAACAAGGCAGCACGGCTGGACCTTGGATGTACACAGAGAGCTAATATTAATAATATGCATGTCAATCTCTCCTGGCTGAAAGTGGAGGAGATATTGACTTCATCACTACTTTTATTTATGAGAGTATTGACATGAATGATCCAAGGTGTCTGTCTAAACTACTGGCACACAGCTCGGACACCCATGCATACCCCACAAGACATGCCACCAGAGGTCTCTTCACAGTCCCCAAGTCCAGAACAGACTATGGTAGGCACACAGTACTACATAGAGCCATGACTACATGGAACTCTATTACGCATCAAGTAACTCACGCATACAGTAAAATTAGATATAAAACAGATAAAACGCATCTTATGGAACAGCGGGGACTGTGAAGCAACAAACTTTGGCACAGACACATGCACACACACGATACATACTGTAACGTCCTGACCAGAGTTCTTTTGTGTTTTGCTTGTTTAGTGTTGGTCAGGACGTGAGCTGGGTGGGAATTATGTTGTTTGTCTGTTTCTGTGTCCAGCCTAATATGGTTCTCAATCAGAGGCAGCTGTCAATCGTTGTCCCTGATTGAGAATCATATATAGGAGGCTTGTTTTGTGTTGGGATTTTGTGGGTGATTGTGTCCTGTCTCTGTGTTTTGTCTGCACCAGATAGGGCTGTCTCGGTTTTCACATTTGTTATTTTGTTATTTGTATTAGTGTTACCGTTTATTCGTCTAATTAAACATGTTGAACACTAGCCGCGCTGCATTTTGGTCCTCTCCTTCATCCCAGGAAGAAAACCGTGACAGAATCACCCACCAAACTCAGACCAAGCAGCGTGGAAACAGGCAGCAGCGACAGCAGCAGCAGTACCAGGAGGAATGGACATGGGAGGAAATTCTGGACGGAAAAGGACCCTGGGCAGAGCCAGAGGAGTGTCGCCGCCCCAAAGCGGAGCTGGAGGCAGCAAAAGCGGAGAGGCGGCATTATGAGGCGCTAGCAAGGCAGAGCGGCTGGAAGCCCGAGAGGCTCACCCAAAAGTGTCTTGGGAGGGGGCTAAAGGGGAGTGTGGCGAAGTCAGGTAGGAGACCTGCGCCCACTTCCCATGCTTACCGTGGAGAGCGGGAGTACGGGCAGACACCGTGTTATGCGGAAAAACGCACGGTGTCTCCTGTAAGTGTGCATAGCCCGGTGCGGGTTATTCCACCTCCCCGCACTGGGCGGGCTAGATTGAGCATTGAGCCAAGTGCCATGAAGCCGGCTCAACATATCTGGCCTCCAGTACGTCTCCTCGGGCCGGTGTACATGGCACCAGCCTTACGAATGGTGTCCCCGGTTCGCCAACACAGCCCAGTGCGGGTTATTCCACCTCCCCGCACTGGACGGGCTACGGGGAGCATTCAACCAGGTAAGGTTGGGCAGGCTCGGTGCTCAAGGGAGCCAGTACGCCTGCACGGTCCGGTATATCCGGCGCCACCTTCCCGCCCCAGCCCAGTACCAACAGTGCCTACACCACGCACCAGGCTTCCAGTGCGTCTCCAGAGCCCTGTTCCTCCTCCACGCACTCTCCCTGTGGTGCGTGTCTCCAGCCCAGTACCTCCAGTGCCGGTACCACGCACCAGGCCTATAGTGCGCCTCGAGAGTCCAGTGTGCCCTGTTCCTGCTCCCCGCACTAGCCTTGAGGTGCGTGTCTCCAGTCCGGTACCACCAGTTCCGGCACCACGCACCAGGCCTACTGTGCGCCTCAGCAGGTCAGAGTCGGCCGTCTGCCCAACGCCGCCTGCACTGCTCGTCTGTCCAGCACCGTCTGCACTGCCTGCCTGCCCAGCGCCGCCTGCACTGCCTGCCTGCCCAGCGCCATCTGCGCCATCCGTCTGCCCAGCGCCATCTGAGCCATCCTTCTGCCGAGCGCCATCTGAGCCATCCGTCTGCCCAGCGCCATCTTAGCCATCGTCTGCCCAGCGCCATCTGAGCCAATCCGTCTGGCCCAGCGCCATCAGAGCCATCCGTCTGTCCCGAGCCATTAGAGCCGCCCGTCGTGTCCCGAGCCATTAGAGCCGCCCGTCTGTCCGAGCCATTAGAGCCGCCCGTCTGTCCCGAGCCATTAGAGCCGCCCGTCTGTCCCGAGCCATTAGAGCCGCCAGCCAGTCAGGAGCTGCCAGAGCCGCCAGCCAGTCAGGAGCTGCAGAGCCGCCAGCCGTCAGGAGCTGCCAGAGCCGCCAGCCAGTCAGGAGCTGCCAGAGCCGCCAGCCAGTCAGGAGCTGCCAGAGCCGCCAGCCAGTCAGGAGCTGCCAGAGCCGCCAGCCAGTCAGGAGCTGCCAGAGCCGCCAGCCAGTCATGAGCTGCCTTCCAGTCATGCGCTGCCTTCCAGTCATGAGCTGCCTTCCAGTCATGGCTGCCTTCCAGTCATGAGCTGCCTTCCAGTCATGAGCTGCCTTCCAGTCATGATCTGCCTTCCAGTCATGAGCTGCCTTCCAGTCATGAGCTGCCTTCCAGTCATGAGCTGCCCTTCAGTCATGAGCTGCCCTCCAGTTCATGAGCTACCTCTCTGTCCTGAGCTACCTCTCTGTCCTGAGCTGTCTCCTCTATCTAGGGGGACCTTTTGTGAAGGTTCCTAGACCAGGGTCGGGGCGAGGGTCGCCACTCAAAAGGACGCTAAGGAGGGGGACAAAGACAATGGTGGAGTGGTGTCCTCGTCCTGCGCCGGAGCCGCCACCGCGGACAGATGCCACCCAGACCCTCCTCTTTGAGTTTTAGGGGTGCGTTCGGAGTCCGCACCTCAGGAGGGGGTACTGTAACGTCCTGACCAGAGTTCTTATGTGTTTGCTTGTTTAGTGTTGGTCAGGACGTAGCTGGGTGGAATTCTATGTTGTGTGTCTAGTTTGTCTGTTTCTGTGTCCAGCCTAATATGGTTCTCAATCAGAGGCAGCTGTCAATCGTTGTCCCTGATTGAGAATCATATATAGGAGGCTTGTTTTGTGTTGGTTTTGTTGGTGAGTGTGTCCTGTCTCTGTGTTTTGTCTGCACCAGATAGGGCTGTCTCGGTTTTCACATTTGTTATTTTGTTATTTGTATTAGTGTTACCGTTTATTCATCTAATTTAACATGTTGAACACTAGCCGCGCTGCATTTTGGTCCTCTCCTTCATCCCAGGAAGAAAACCGTGACACATACACATGGATTTAGTACTGTAGATGTGTGGTTGTAGTGGAGTAGGGGCCTGAGGGCACAGTGTGTTGTGAAATATGTGAGGTTTTTGTAATGTTTTATAAACTGCCTTAATTTTGCTGGACCCCGGGAAGAGTAGCAGCTGCTTTGGCAGGGGATTGTTATGGGGATCCATAATGAATACAAATAGTTCTACATAGTATCATTGATAATATACTGTATGACTTACAAAGTATGGTTCCATTTATTTAGCTTTGTTAAACCTACGCTTTGAATTGACTTCGATAGCAACATTAAATCTATTTTGTTATTAATATATCTCTTGATTATCATTCTCATAATAGCACATTGGTAGCAATCAGTGACCCAACACAAAAGCTAAGCAGGGCTTGGTTAAAACCCTGGACGGGAATCCAAATGAGTAGCTGTAGATCAACTRCTGTAGGAGGTACTGCGCAGCCAATATTTATTTAATTTTTTATAGTGGATATAACGTTGAAGATCTGACATTGTTTCAAAGGTACAAATTGATCATATGTTATACAAGGTTTGTCTGTTGAAAATTGGTTTCAATTATGTTATAATCCTGTGGTTGAAATTTCACCCTCAAAACAAAGCTTTCCTTTGATTACTTTTTTCAAATCCAATGTATTTTTCACAGATTCCACGTCACAATATGTTGACAAATCACGRTGAAACTACTTTGAACCAGTTTGTGACCAGTGAGATATAGCTGCCTCAGCAAGAGTGTTCATTCTCCTACTGTAACATTTAATTGGGAGGGATGTAAAATTAACGTGCCAATGAAGGTGGTTGCACTGCATGGAAAGATCAATAACTGTAACTCACCGAGGTAATTATTGGTTGGGGAAGCCAGGACACTACCTTAAAATACTCTTCAATTGTTTTAAGGTTGGAGTGTCTGAAAAGAGACGCATAGAGGGGCAGCCTGGTTTGATCATTCTATGAGAAGTGTTCTGTTTTGCCATTGTGTTTCCCTAACATGTAAACTGGACATCAGGTAATATCATTGCACATAATAGTAAGCCATTTTCCATTTTCTAGAGCAGGGCTGTTCAATTCTGGTCCTGGAGGGCCAAAACCACTTCTGGTGTTTGTTTCTACCTGGTAGTTAATTGCACTCACCTGGTGTTCCAGATCTGAATCAGTCACTGATTAGGAGAGGAAGAAAACCAGAAGTGTTTTAGCCCTCCAGGAACGACATTGACCAGCCCTGTTCTGAAGCATATCCAACTTGAGTCTCACAATTTCTCTTTCCTCCCTCTCTTACTGAACTAACTGAAGGGCCCTCACATGTCATCTTTTCCCTGTCCAGTGGCTATTCTCGCAGAGGCTGAGAGGAAGAAGAAATCATCTCAGATATATCAGGTCTAAGGCAGAGCAAGTGCCTTTACTAACGGCAGAAACGGAGTCATTTCAGTTAGAGTGTCCGCCGCAACTTGTAATTTCAGACTTGGAGCTGAGCTTCTGTCAAGCATGTCCGTCCGCCTTGTAAAGGCTTCAGATCTTGCCGCGGCTGTACAGTTGTGTCCATGGCAACATTGTATCATGTGCTGATTCTGATGAAAGCTACTGATGATTTGAGCCTAGTATTGTGTCCCTGTGTATGGGGGTCAGAAAAGTAAGTGAAAGGAAACAAATGTCCCTATGGACGACCTCAAATAAGAACAAGCTGCGATTAAAGTACCCAAGATGCTCTGTCAAATAAATACTGTAGAAGTTATAGAAGGATGAAGAGTATCCAAGGACATAACAATATCAGTTTCTGCTCAGGAAGGAACTTTTCCAATAAGTGTTCTAACCACCTCAAAATCCTCACAAAATCCTCAGTTATTACCCCAGATATGGTCACCTCAGATATGGACCCTACTGCTACTGTGGTTTCATTAGGGATTCTAGGTAACATCTGGCTCTGTCCTTGTTACGAATCCCTTCGGCCCGGCAGTCTAGGGGGGATGGTAACGAGACCCGTAACATAACTCATGCAAAGTATAATAGTGAAAACGTAAGAGTGAGAACGAAAAACCACAGACAACTAGAGTACCGTCAGACACGCATGGTTTATTTGTAAACACATGGTAATGGGGAGCGGGAAAAGGGGCTGAGCTGGACCCAAGGAAAGAAATAATAAGCATTCAAAAAGACCCCTAAGCTAGTCTACCTGCTTCAACAACAGCTAGCTAACTAACCAAAAAAATACAGTGGGTGGTCCGCCCAGTTCTAACTAGTGTATTTAGACAAAGTGTACCTACGGGTAGTGTATGCCCATGGGCAACTTGTCTTGGTACCCCCTTTCCTACCATCAACCAAAGTCAAACACCATAACAAAACCAATACTCACAGGATAACGGACAAAGTGAAATGTCGTTGCAAAAACAAAAGAGAGATCTCTGCATACAAAGAGAGAGGGAGAGAGAGATCCAGACTCAGAGAGAACCGAATGGGTTTTTAAACCAAGGGAAAGGGGATGTGATTGGGTAATGGAAACATGAGGAGGTGTGTCTTCTGATTGATGACTGATTGGTGACTGATTCACCTGTGAGTGGAGAAAAGAAATACACACACAGGATACACACACACAGGATACCTGTATCCGTAACAGTCCTTCTATCACTCCATCTCAGCAGCAGTTGGGATGTGACTCAGCAAGAGATGTCTACTCTCCAAGGAAGGTGGGTACTTATAGGTGGGTAGTACTAATACTGAGGAGATAATGAAAGAGCTATGAGTAGGTTTGGAGGATCCATTCAAAATGAAACATTGATCATGCACAGTTCAGCTGCTTCAGAGCATGAATTGAGCTACAAAGTGCTCTGTCTCTTATGCCTCCTCACTGGGCACAAACTGTATGAATTAACATTCAATGTAATTTGTCAACATATTAGGACGTGGAATCTAAGTGGAAAATAAATTTGATTTGAAAAAAGTAATCAACTGTTGTTTTGAGGATGACATTTCAACCACAGGATTCTTGCATCTTGGTAAACAAATTTCAACATAGACAAACCTTGTATACAATATGTTGAATTTATACCTTTAAAGCAACATCAGATCTTCAACGTTATATCCACAAGGAAAAATTGGCTTGGCAGCACCTCCTACTGGAGAATGTATCTATCTACAGCTACACATTGGTCTCCCATCAAGGGTTTTAAATAGCCACTGAAAATGCCAATTGGTCTGAATCGCTCCCTGGTTGGATTTGCAATCAAACCCTGTTGCACAATTTATGAGCGAATGTTGCATTAACGAACAACCTTCTTTCCAGACCTGTCTGGTCACAGCTCTCCCTGTGCTGAGTCACGTGGCTCGAGTCAACCAGGCTAGTTAATCAGAGCAAACAAAATCAAATTCAAGTCTAATGTTTTTGTAAACAATTTAACCCACCATGCCTGGAGTATCCAGCAGACACGGATACCCTCTGACTATTTAACCCACCATGCCTGGAGTATCCAGCAGACACGGATACCCTCTGACTATTTAACCCACCATGCCTGGAGTATCCAGCAGACACGGATACCCTCTGACTATCTCGACTGTCTCGGCCCCATTCTGTCTGGTTCACTGAGCCCTCTGGATCGTGGTCTATTTCATGTACTCTGCAACTTGGTTTGCCGGATGTTGTTCTTCAGCCACTTGGTCATCTGGGCTGCACTCTCACATTTGACTCTGTTGTGAACACAAAGTATTCAATTAATATTTTTTTTTTAAACAATCAGTTTTCAAATTAAATAAGCAACAAATACCTGTACCTGGCGAGACCCGGCTACTACTCAAGCTTGGTGTGTCACTTGGTGTGACCACAGTCCTATGTATTCATGTGTGTGTGTCCCAAGGACCTCCCCTCGTGTATGAAAATGGTGGCATTTACAGAATAATCACTGCGTGTAAGTCTTTCATGGTTTTCTTTAACTTCAGGCTATAGTAGAGTCGTTGAAAAGCAAGAGTGTTTCGTGGTCTATCTCCTCCATTGCAAAAGAGAAAGGTAGTACCTAGTCAGTTGCACAACTGAATGCATTCAACCTAAATGTGTCTTCCGCATTTAACCCCAACCCCTCTGAATCAGAGAGGTGCGGGGGGCTTCCTTAATTGACATCCACGTCTTTGGCGCCTGGGGAGCAATTGTTGGAGGTTAACTACCTTGGTCAAGGGCAGAACGGCAGATTCTTTTCATTTTCCTGGCTCGGGGATTCGCTCTTAACCGCTAAGATTAACCGTCAGGGGGGAGATTTTAAGGGATAGTTTCACCCACATTTCTAAATTACATACTTTGAGGAAGGAAGGGTTAATAAGACAGGTCAAAGGTTGAACAAAGGAAAGGGAGCGAGGAAAGAGCAAAATGAATAGGGCGGCAGTAGCTTCGAGGTTAGAAATGCAGGCCAATTACCTGCSGGTTATCGGTTCGAACCCCTAGCTGCCTGCAGGGAAATCTGCAGGAAGTGATCCAGCAGCCAAAAGGTTACCAGCTGCAATATCTCTGTATACTACCCACTGATGTTGTGCCCTTGAGCAAGGCACTTTACCCACAAGTGCCCATGAGCTGCTCCCAGCCTGTGATGTGTGTTGTCTGTCAGGTTGGTCACTTTGACAGAATAGCTGTGCAAATGGCTTATAAATGACCAATAAAGCAAGTATGGTAAAATGAAGGTCAGACTATCTGTGCATGTAATGTATCTAGTCTCGAAGTGGCTGCATGATTGTAAAGCTTTGTTCACATTGGCAGTTTGAAGTGACCCAAGTCCTATTTATTTGCATATCTAATTAGAATATGTTCTTTTTCCTACAGTCTGAACAGCCAAAAAACACATGGAATCGGATATTTCAAGCCAGTACCACGGTAATATCATGGTACCAAAACGTCATGATACTTATGATAGCAACATTTTAGAATAGATAGTTCTGTTTCATATGATACTGCATACTTTTTCTGTCTCACCAATCTAAAGAACCTGCCTGTTCTAAAATGTTTATAAAGTCAGTTTTGTTTATAAATTTGGTTGAATTGAAGCAACAGCCACTAGTCTCTTGTATGCACAGGTCCAATAATATCCACGTCATGTTCATGCGCATATCACGTTTGGCAGCTGTAATCAGCCAGCCGCATCCCCTAACAGCAACTGCTTCTCTCCGTCAGCTCTTCACGCGCGTCTAATCTTCCAGTTTAAAAAAATATATAATTTAGCCGTGATAGTAATGATGAGCGGGGATGCAGACCCAGACCCTGATGAGTCTTCCACTGTTAGATTTGTACATTTGTTACATTGGAGCAGCGTGAAAAATGAGCAATGTTGATACATTGTATAATTTCACCGCCTGTTATAACCAAGCACACAGTCCAGACTTTGCAAGTTCACTGTCATACAGCCTCTGTGAGTGTCAGAGAGTGGAAATGGAGCACCGCTTCGTGACAGGCATGTTTGCAGCTTTACAGCAAAGAAAACGGCTTGTATCTAGCCAAAACGGTAAAATAAATATGACCCAAAATGACCTGATTTGCTTTTTTTTTCTTTCTATCGGGATTCGCATGCATTCTATATAATTTCACAAACCAAGTCACGGGCCGTTTTAAACTAATCCCGTGTAGCTAATTATTGGTTTGATAACAAGCAACGTTCAGTCATGTTACCTAGCTAGCTAACAACCTGGTAATACAACAGTTGGTTTAGGAAAATTTGATTGGCACAGGAAGACAGGAAAAGGGGTCTGCTACTCATGAGATGTGCTTCAAAAGGTAGGATTCATATTGGCCTAATGTAAGCCTAAACTATGTAAACAATCTATTTATTTCTGGTGCCCCTTAAATTCAGTTTGGTGACTAAGGTTTTAAAAGTTGGGAGCAATGTGAGTTTGTGGGAGATTTGTGGGAGAATGTGTTTGTCTGTGTTAACTGAAGTAAATAAGGTTTCATGCAGTGTTTTTTCCCCTTACTGACACAATGACATGTAGATAATCATACATGTACAGTGCCTTCGGAAAGTATTCAGACCCCTTGACTTTTTCCACATTTTGTTACTTAACAGCCTTATTCTAAAATTGATTAAATAATTTCCCCCCTCATCAATCTACACACAATACACCATATTGACAAAGCAAAAACTATTTTTGCAAATGTATTAAAAATAAAACATTTACATAACTATTCAGACCCTTTACTCAGTACATTGTTGAAACAACTATGGCTGTAAGGACCGACGCTGGACAGGAAAAGCAGGTACGGGGAGACATTTATTCAGGAACAGACATAGAACACGACAGGAACAGCGTCAACACATAGGTAAGCAAGGACATATGACAAACAATCCCGAAGCAGGGAACAGAGCTAGGAAACAGACAGATATAGAGAAGGAAATTACACAAGTAATTGAGTCCACGTGAGTCCAATGAGCGCTGATGCGCGTGACGAGGAAAGGCAGGTGTGCGTACTGAAGGTGGCTTGAGTGAGGAATGTTGGGGAGTCTGGCGCCCTCGAGCGCCAGAGTGAGGAAGAGCGGGAGCAGGCATGACAGTGGCAGCGGTTACAGCCTTGAGTCTTCTTGGGTATGATGCTACAAGCTTGGTATACCTGTATTTGGGGAGTTTCTCCCATTCTTCTCTGCAGATCCTCTCAAGGTCTGTCAGGTTGGATGGGGAGCGTCGCTGCACAGCTATTTTCAGGTTTCTCCAAAGATGTTAGATTGGGTTCATGTCTGGGCTCTGGCTGGGCCACTCAAGGACAGTCAGAGACTTGTCCCAAAGCCACTCCTGCGTTGTCTTGGCTGTGTGCTTAGGGTCGTTGTCCTGTTGGAAGGTGAACCTTTTCCTCCAGTCTGAGGTCCTGAGCGCTCTGGGCCAGGTTTTCATCAAGGATCTCTCTGTACTTTGCTCCGTTCATCTTTCCCTCGATCCTGACTAGTCTCACAGTCCCTTCCGCTGAAAAACATCCCCACAGCATAATGATGCCACCACCATGCTTCACCGTAGGGGCGATGCCAGGTTTCCTCCAGACGTTACGCTTGGCGTTCAGGCCAAAGAGTTCAATTTTGGTTTCATCAGACCAGAGAATCTTGTTTCTGAGTCCTTTAGGTGCCTTTTGGCAAACTCCAAGTGGGCTGTCATGTGCCTTTTACTGAGGAGTGGCTTCCGTCTGGCCCCTCCATCATAAAGGCCTGATTGGTGGAGTGCTGCAGAGATGGTTGTCCTTCTGGAAGGTTCTCCCATCTCCACAGAGGACCTTTGGAGCTCTGTCAGAGTGACCATTGGGTTCTTGGTCACCTCCCTGACCGAGGCCCTTCTCCCCCGATTGCTCAGTTTGGCCGGGCGGCCAGCTCTAGGAAGAGTCTTGGTGGTTCCAAACTTCTTCCATTTAAGAACGATGGAGGCCACTGTGTTCTTGGACCTTCAATAATGCAGAAATGTTTTGATACTTTTCCCCAGACGAACAATTCCTTCGAACCTCATGGCTTGATTTTTGCTCTGACATGCACTGTCAACTGTGGGACCTTATATAGACAGGTGTGTGCCTTTCCAAATCATGTCCAATCAATTGGGTTTACCATAGGTGCACTCCAATCAAGTTGTAGAAACATCTCAAGGAGGATCTATGGAAACAGGATGCACCTGAGCTCAATTTTGAGTCTCGTAGCAAAGGGTCTGAAAACCTATGTAAATAAGGTATTTCTGTTTTAGTTTTTTTATAAATTTGCACATATTTTTTTTTTAACTGTTTTTTCTTTGTCATTATGGGGTATTGTGTGTAGATTGAAGAGGAAAASAATGAATTTAATCGTTTTAGAATAAGGCTGTAACGTAACAAAATTTGGAAATGGTAGAGGGTTCTGAATACTTTCTGAATGCACTGTATATCACAGGAGGTTGGCGGCACCTTAATTTGGAAGGACGAGCTTGTGTTAATGGCTATTGTGGAATGGTATCAAACACATGGTTTCTATATGTTTGATGRCATTCTGTTTGCACCGTTCCAGCCATTATTATGAGCTGTCCTTCCTTCAGCAGCTTCCACTGATGTATATTCCTTACTTCCATTCCTCCAGCCAAATCACAGGTAGGTCTTTGCAAATATGAGCAAATCAGCCAGTCTATGCAGTATTCTATTATACACTGAACAGTGTGAAGTTAAATTCAACGTGTTGTATTGAGTAGAAGTGTGAATTTCAGTAACAGGTTTTTGAAGAGCGTTTATGTAATAACCTGGTATATTTATGTTTACCAATAGATGGAGGTATTGACTCAAGACGGGGGTTTGCTTCCCGCTATCCGTAGCTATTTCCTATGTCTGCCTATTTAACTATGATTAAGAAAGCTTCAGGTAGTTTAAGCCAGGTGCATAAGAGAATGTAATTCTAAGTTACAATTAAATACTAAACCGTACGTAAGTCTCATGAGTCGTAATTCTAAGAAGCCTTTAAGGATACTATAGTTTAGAAAACATGAACAAGCGTCCGGGGCAAACAGGATGCTAGGTCACTGAATTGTTTTCACTGTTGTATCGCATTAATACTCGGTATCGTGATACTTGGCCTGGTATCGTATCGTTTGTAAATTGTTGGTATCGTGACAAGCCTAGTTTGGACAGTGGGTAGTCCAAAATAGATTTGAAAAACCAAACTGATTTGAGAATTAATTATGAGATTTCTGTTGTTTGAATTTGGCGCCCTGCAATTTCACTGGCTGTTGTCGCGTCCAACAAATGCCAGAGAGGTTAAGGCCTGCAGTGTGAAGAAGGCTTTAGAGGCTCTGGTGAATTTAAGTCTTTCATGGTTCCACTATGGTTGTACTATGTACTATTTTWAAAAAAAATGCATATTAACATGCATATTGTTATTAAAAGACAGCAACGTATTCACCAACAAATGAAGGCAAATGGTGATGAGTGGTGAGGAAAATAATTGGATAGCTAACTACCTATCATATTAATTGTGCAAAAATATGATAGCTAACGTTAACTAGCTAAGCGCTAGCCAGTCAGTGGCGTTGACAGATTGACTTTGGTAGATAGCCAGCTAAATAGCTTGGTTTCCATTTTCCAACAGAATTTTCTAATTCCCCTTATTGGTCATCACCGGTTACTGGTCTTGGAAAACGTGTTTTCACCAGAAACAACTTCTGGTAAACTGTTTTCCATTAGTGGCAATAAATGTTGCCACAGGTTTGCCACAGACTCAAATTGAATCTTGAGAGAATTTACTGCCAGAAAAAAACTCTGGCGAACTGTTTCCGACTATGGGTAATAAATATAATTGTTGCCAAAGGTTTGCCGCAGATTCACCACTAGTGAAAAACATTTGCAAATTTCGGGCAACATTTTGTGGCACATTTGCAGATGTTTGCTGCAACAAATTCATTTTTGTAAGGGTAAAAATACTTTAAAGAATGAATTAAGTGATTTTTTTGTATCAGTACTTTACTGTACTATTTATATTTTTCAAAACTTTTACTTCACTACATTCCTAAACAAAATTATGTACTTTTTAGTCCATACATTTTCCTTGACACCAAAAAGAACCTGTTACATTTTGAATGCTTAGCAGTTCAGGAAAGTTGTCCAATTCACACACATCCCTGATCATCCCTACTGCCTCTGATCTGGCGGACTCACTAAACACACATGCTTCGTTTGTAAATTATGTGTTAGTATGCCCCTGGCTATCAGTAAATTTTAAAAAAAATAAGAAAATTGTGCCACCTGGTTTGCTCAATATTTATACTTTTACTTTTGATACTTATATATTTTAGCAATTACATTAACATTTGATACTTAAGTATATTTAAAACCAAACACTTTTAAACTTTTACTCAAGTAGTATTTTACTGTGTGACTTTTAAGTCATATTTTCTATTAAGGTATCTTTACTTTTACTCAAATATGACAATTGGGTACTTTTTCCACCACTAACACATTGGAAATGAGTTACTCTGGTGAGCCAGGCTTTCTTACAGTTTCTCTAAACATTCTGTGTTTTTTATACAGTACCTTGAAGCATGTTTTAGTCAGTGCAACCTTGGCTGCTTGTAAGTGTTTGTAAAGCCTCAAAATACTGCATGACACATTAAGGCATCTTTTGAAAATCATCTCAATAAAAGGCCAAATGATGTCTTCCATATAATTGTATTGCAGTCATCCTTTTACCAGTATGTTTACTCTCCGGGAGAGCTTGTTCTACTGCCAACATGACTAGCTAAGTTATAAAATACGATCTTACAGTGTTATGCTTTCACAAGGCAGTTCAGAGAAACAGATCGTAATTTTGGTGTGCATAGAAAAGGAGTCATGAGTGCATTCAGGTGCATGTGCCACAGCAAATGTTCTTCAAAATTAACAAATAGGCTAATTCTGTTCAGAACAACCCAGTGTATGACTTCATGTCATCTTGTGACTATACATCAAACATAGTGATCCTAATCATTGACACTGTGTAGGACATTCGTTAAAAATGTGAAGTGCATATTTGGACTCACAGGTGTTTGGCCTGCTTATATGATATCAAAGCGGTATTTATTATAATAATACATTGAGTCATCTCAATTTACAACATTTCCTTCATTCAGACAATAAAAAGTTTGCAAAAGTTGCCCAATTACCGGGAGGGATGGGGGCAACTTCTTGTCGTGTGCAATGCTCAAGTTCAGAATGGCCGTCAGTCAAAACCCATGCAGCGCCGTGAAGCGCAGAGCCAGAGCTCTGATGTCATGTACAGCATGTTACTGTACATCCACTACGTTCCATTTTAGGCGCTTATTAGTGTCCAAATCTGCCATTTTTAACCCGTATACAGGTACGTGTGTAAAGGGCTATGCCACAGTGGTCCTCCTACCTGTCTTAATTGCTCAGTAAATCTGGCACAGAATCAGCTTCATGAGCTGCCAGCTTTGCCTTACACTGCATGGTCCCCTGAGAGTGCATTATGAGTGATCCCTCCACCTAATCGGCTGCCTTATCCTCCTCCGTTTCCTCACTGCACTGTTTGTCCATGTACAGTGACAGCTAGCCTAGGCACTTAACCACTGTCATCTCTGTCCTCTTCAGAAACACTTCAAATCATGACCAGGCTATATTATGTGATAGTCAATGCATGAACAGAGTGTAGATAGTGTACATACACAACATGACCAAAGGTATGTGGACACCTGCTCGTCGAACATCTAATTCCAAAATCATGGGCATTAATATGGAGTTGGTCCCCCCTTTGCTGCTATAACAGCCTCCACTCTTCTGGGAAGGCTTTCCACTAGATGTTGGAACATTGCTGCAGAGACTTTCTTCCATTCATCCACGTTCATTAGTGAGATTTGGCACTGGTGTTGGGCGATTAGGCCTGGCTCGCAGTCGGAGTTCCAATTCATCCCAAAGGTGTTCGATGGGGTTGAGGTCAGGGCTCTGTGCAGACCAGTCAAGTTCTTCCACACCGATCTCGATAAACCATTTCTGTATGGACCTCGCTTTGTGCACAAGGGCATTGTCATGCTGAAACAGGAAAGAGCTTTCCCCAAACTGTTGCCACAAAGTTGGAAGCACAGAATGGTCAAGAATGTCATTATATGCTGTAGCATTAAGATTTCTTTTCACTGGAACTAAGGGGCCTAGCCTGAACCATAAAAAACAGCCCCAGACAATTATTCCTTCACCAAACTTTACAGTTGGCACTATGCATTGGGGCAGGGAGCATCCTCCTGACATCCACCACACCCAGAATAATCCGTCGGACTGCCAGATGGGGAAGTGTGATTATCACTCCAGAGAATGTGTTTCCACTGCTCCAGAGTCCAATGGTGGCGAGCTTTACACCACTCCAGCCGACGTTTGGCATTGCGCATGGTGATCTTAGGCTTATGTGTGGCTGCTCGGCCATTGAAACCCATCTCATGAAGCTCCCGACTAACAGTTATTGTGTGATGTTGCTTCCAGAGACAGTGTGGAACTCGGTAGGGAGTGTTGCAACCGAGGAGAGACGCGCTTTAGCACTCGACGGTCCCGTTCTGTGAGCTTGTGTGGCCTACCACTTTTCGGCTGAGCCGTTGTTGCATCTAGATATTTCCACTTCACAATAACAGAACTTACATTTGACAAACTGACTTGTTAGAAAGGTGGCATCCTATGACTGTGCCACGTTGAAAGTCACTGAMTTCTTCAGTAAGGCCATTCTACTGCCAATGTTTGTCTGTGGAGATTGCATGGCTGTGTGCTCAATTTTATACACCTGTCAGCAACGAGTGTGGCTGAAATAGACGAATCCACAAATTTGAAGGGGTGTCCACATACTCTTGTGTATATACTGTATGCATGTATGAATGACAAAATATGTGGAAACATACTGTAGTAAAGATTGTACACATGCACACGGAGTTATACAGTATATTGACTGTAAACATAAATTAAAACTGGAGAGATTTGTTTTGATCCAATACTGTACAATCAGTCATCCAGTTAGTGTCTATTACCATGGCTATCGACAGTACATAGACTCATCTACCCTTTAGAATTCTTTGGAAGTGTATCAGAGTGAAAGGCTCCTTCCTGCTCATGGACAAACAAAATGGCCAAGCTAAATGTTCAGTACAGATATCTTCCCAGAAACACAATGGAATTCAATCTCAGTAAAGTGTCTAAATTAATTTTGCTTCAATCACTTTTCACTCTTTAAAATGTATAATACTCCTGTCCTCCACACAAGGCTAGTCAAAAAGAAAGACGTTTCACTGAATGTGATTAATTAATTTGACCATTCAATGAATAATAATACAGTCCAATGAAATGAAAGACAGTCATATTGTCAAGGTCTTTACAATGATATTACCTGTGATCACTTAGTTTAATAGAGTGAAAGGATGTTCGGTTAGAACTCACTGGCCACTATTGTCACATAAAGTAATCTGCTTCAAATGTGAATATTGTCCATGTATTTACAGCTAAAATCTTCAAAGCAGTTCCATTGAATATGAAATTAATGAATTTGTTTGTCAAGGTAAAATAAAGAAATAGAGAAATATCACTAAAAGCTTCTGTAATGAATCAACACAAACTTGGCATTCTATGAAATCCCAAGCAGCTCAGGAACCACCTCAATTCACTCTGCAATGATGGGAAAGTGGCTGTTGCCTGTCTGCAAGAAGAAACAAAGGACAACAAAAGTCAACAGTCATAGTATACCACTGTGCACACCTCGCAATTTCAATGTGGAAATTTGGGTAATATTTGATTGAGACGTTGATCAATTAAATTTCAACCATTTGTTAAATTCCCAATGTGTTATCACTAACTATGCTTTCAACTATCTAAAAACACAAAGATATTCCAATGGAAAAACAATATCTGATATCCTGATGCTTAGTCACCTTACCCTTATACATTATGTATCTACCTTTACCACTCCAGTGTCCCTACACATTGTAAATATGGTATTGGAACTGACCTTGTATACGTATAGTTTACTTACTTCTCGTGTTCTTCTTAATTCTTATTTTTATTTCTCGTGTGTTTGTTCTACCTCATGCTATTATTAGTACTACACTGATATTGATGAGTACATTAACTTGAAAGTTGATGTATTATCACTGTGCTTCATTTAATAGCACAAACAAAATACCTGCATTGTAGTTGATATTAGATAAAAAGTACATAGTGCAAGTGATCAATGCTGTTCGAGATTCAGCGCTGATTATTATAGCAATTGTGAAGATTTCCACAGACCTGCGACCTTTGCATGCCACAGTGCCTTCAGAAATTATTCACACCTTGACTTTTTTCCACATAATGTTGTGTTACAGCCTGAATTTGAAATTGATTCAATTGAAATGTTCCGTCACTGGCCTACACACAATACCCCATATGTTAAAGTAAATTGGAATTATCTTTTTTGAAACGTTTACAAATTCATTCAAAATGACAAGCTGAAATGTAAATGTGGTTAACAAGTCACACAATAACTTGCATGGACTCACTCTGTGTGCAATAATAGTGTTTAACATTCTTTTTTAATGACTTCAAACACAAAGACCAGGTTTTCCAGTGCCTCGCAAAGGGCATCTATTGATAGATGGGTACAAAAAAAATAGCAGACATTGAATATATATAATTTGAGTATGGTGAAGTTATTAATTACACTTTGGATGGTGTATCAATACACCCAGTCACTACAAAGATACAGGCGGAGAAGAAGGAAACCGCTCAGGGATTTCCCCATGAGGCCAATTGACTTTAAAACAGTTACAGAGTTTAATGGCTGTGATGGAACTGAAGATGGAAGTGAAAAACTGAAGATGGATCAACAACATTATTATTCCACAATACTCACCTAATTGACAGAGTGAAAAGAAGGAAGCTTGTACAGGATAAAAATATTCACAAACATGCATCCTGTTTGCAACAAGGCACTAAAATAATACTGCAAAGAATGTGGCAAAAAAAATCCCTTTTTGTCCTGAATACAAAAGTGGTTTGTTTGCGGCAAATCCAATGCAACACATTACTGAGTACCACTCTCCATATTTTCAAGCATAGTGGTGGCTGCATCATGTTATGGGTATGCCTGTAATCGTTAAGGACTGGGGAGATTTTTCGGGCAAAAAAAAGCAACAGAATGGAGGAAAACCTTGTTCAGTCTGCTTTCCACCAGATGCTAAACACAAGGCCAAATCTACACTGGAGTTGCTTACCAAGAACAAAGTGAATGTTCCTTAGTGGCCAAGTTATAGTTTGACTTAAATCTACTTGAGAATATATGGCAAGACCTGAAAATGGTTTTCTAGCAATGATCAACAACCAATTTGACAGAACTTGAAATTATTTTTTAAGAATAATGGGTAAATGCTGCACAATCCAGGTGTGGAATGCTCTTAGAGACTTACCCAGAAAGACTCACATCTGTAATCGCTGCCAAAGGTGCTTCTACAAATGACTGACTCGGGTGTGAATACTTATGTTAAATGAGACATGTCAGGAGGAATGGGCCCACTTGTTGTGGGAAGCTTGTGGAAGGCTACCTGAAACGTTTGACCCAAGTTAAACAATTTAAAGGCAATGCTACCAAATACTAATTGAGTGTATGTAAACTTCTGACCCAATGGGAATGTGATGAAAGAAATGAAAGCTGAAATAAATCATTCTCTTCTATTTTTCTGACATTTCACATTCTTAAAATAAAGTGGTGATCCTACCTGACCTAAGACAGGGAATTTTTACTAGGAGTAAATGTCAGGAATTGTGAAAAACGTAGTTTAAATGTATTTGGCTAAGGTGTATGTAAACTTCCGACTTCAACTCTATGTATTTTCAATTTTTAGTTAGAGCCCTGGGTTGAATTGAAACAATAGCTGTTGATGAATTTGCAAATGCTACAGTATTATAGGCTTCAATAGTATCATTGATGTATATAAGTGATACAGTATGGTTACATTTAAGTTGCTCTGTTAAACCAATCGTTTGGAATGACTTCAATAGTAACAGTCAATATATTTTGTTATTAAGACGTTTCCCAATAGTCATTCTCATGATAGCACATTGTTAGTAATCAGTGACGAATATAAAAGCTGGGCTTGGTTGAAACCCTGGATGGGAGACCAAATGAATAGCTGTAGATCAACTCTCCCGTAGGAAGTGCTGCCCAGCCAATAGTAAAAACAAATTCTAGTGTATATGAAGTTGAAGATCTGATATTGTTTCAAAGGTACAAATTCAACATTTTATACAAGGTTTGTCTAGGTTGAAAATGAGTTACAATGATGACATAATCCTGTGGTTGAAATTTCACCCTCAAAACAACAGTTTACATTGATTATTATTTTTCAGTTTTCATCAACGTGGACTCCATGTCACAATACGTTCACAAATTACATTGAAACAACATTGATTCAACCAGTGGGATATATCTGCCTCAGCAAGGGTGTTCATTCTCCTGCCATGTAATTAGGAAGGATGAAACCGGGAAGGAGAATGAACGTGCCAATGATTGTGGTTGCACTGCATGGGCCAGGATCGAGTTTGGGAAATCCTGTTCTAGAGCAGGGCTGTTCAATTCCGATCCTGGAGGGCTGAAACTACTTCTGGTTTTTGTTTCTTTCTACCCGGTAGTTAATTGCCCTGAATCAGTGCCTGATTAGGAGAGGATGAAAACCAGAAGTGTTTTTGCCCTCCAGGACCGACATTGAACAGCCCTGTTCTAGAGCGTACTTGAGTCTCTCACTATTTTTCTCTTTCTTCTCTCTCTTCTTGAACTAGCTGAAGGGCCCTCACATGTCATCTTGCAGAGGCTGAGAGGAAGAAGAAATCATCTCAGATATATCAGGTCTAAGGCAGAGCAAGTGCCTTTACTAACGGCAGAAATTGAGTAATTTTAGTTTGTGTCAGCCGCAACTTGTAATTTCAGACTTGTCTTGTAGGCTTCAGATCTTTCCGCGGCTGTACAGATGTGTCCATGGCAACATTGTGTCATGCTATTGTGCTGATTCTGATGAAAGCTACTGATGATTTGAGTCTTGTATTGTGTCCCTGTACTACTGTGTATATGAGGGTCAGAAAAGTAAGTGAAAGGAACCAAATGTACCTATGGACGACCTCGAATAAGAACAAGCTGCGATTTAAAGTACCCAAGATGCTCTCTGTCAAATAAAGTCTGTAGGAGTTATAGAAGGATAAAGAGTATCCAAGGACATAACAACATCAGTTTCTGCTCAGGAATGAGCTTTTCCAATAAATAAACCACTTCAAAATCCTCAGAAGAAAGAACTTTAACATTATTTCTAAAAGTAAACAGTTGCCGGAGGAGGATTATGGTTGAATATTTGCTCTGAAGATCAAAGGCGTTGCGTTACTGGAAAGGGGGCATGACCCTGCCCCGACCTCTAACAGTAACAGATGTGGACTGCGGTGTGGTCCCCCCAGTAATGGACCCTACTGCTGCTGTGGTTTCATTAGGGATTCTAGGGAACATCTGGCTCTGTCCTTCTATCACTCCTTCTCAGCAGCAGTTGGGACGTGACTCAGAGAGAGATGTCTACTCTCCAAGGAAGGTGGGTACTTATTAGAGGTCGACCGATTATGATTTTATTTTTCAACGCCGATACCGATTTATTGGAGGCCCAAGAAAAGCCGATGTCGATTAATCGGCCGATTTGTATAAATATATTTGTAATAATGACAATTACAACAATACTGAATGAACAATGAACACTTTTATTTTAACTTAAAATAATACATAAACAAATTCAATTTAGTCTTAAATAATGAAACACGTTCAATTTGGTTTAAATAATGCAGAAACACAGTGTTGGAGAAGAAAGTAAAAGTGCAATATGTGCCATGTAAAAAAGCTAGCGTTTAAGTTCCTTGCTCAGAACATGAGAACATGTGAAAGCTGGTGGTTCCTTTTAACATGAGTCTTCAATATTCCCAGTTAAGAAGTTTTAGGTTGTAGTTATTATATGAATTATGACACGTCGACTATTTCTCTCTATACCATTTGTATTTCATATACCTTTGACTATTGGATGTTCWTATAGGCACTTTAGTATTGCCAGCCRAATTTCGGGAGTTGATAGGCTTGAAGTCATAAACAGGCTGTGCCACAAGCACTGCTAAGAGCTGCTGGCAAACGCAGTAAAGTGCTGTTTGAATGAATGCTTACGAGCCGGCTGCTGCCTACCACCGCTCAGTCAGACTGCTCTATCAAATATCAAATCATAGACTTAATTATAATATAATAAACACACAGAAATACGAGCCTTAGGTCATTAATATGGTCAAATCCGGAAACTATCATTTCGAAAACAAAACGTTTATTCTTTCAGTGAAATATGGAACCGTTACATATTTTATCGAACGGGTGGTAACCCTAAGACTAAATATTGCTGTTACATTGCGCAACCTTCAATGTTATGTCATAATTATGTAAAATTCTGGCAAATGAATTACTGTCTTTGTTAGGAAGAAATGGTCTTCACACAGTCCGCAACAAGCCAGGCGACCCAAACTGCTGCATATACCCTGACTCTGCTTGCACTGAACGCAAGAGAAGTGACACAATTTTCCTATTTTCCAATTTTGCATGCTAACAAGAATTTATTTTAACTAAATATGCAGTTTAAAAGAATATATACTTCTGTGTATTGATTTTAAGAAAGGCGTTGATGTTTATGGTTAGGTACATATGTGCAACGACTGTGCTTTTTCCGCCAACGCACTTTTGTTAAATCATCACCCGTTTGGCGAAATTGAAGTAGGCAGGGATTCGATGATAAATTAACAGGCACCGCATTGATTATATGCAACGCAGGACAAGCTTGTTAACCTAGTAATATCATCAACCATGTGTAGTTAACTAGTGATTATGTGAAGATTGATAGTTTTTTATAAGATAAGTTTAATGCTAGCTAGCAACTTACCTTGGCTCCTTGCAGCCACAAGGTCCTTTTGATGATGCACCCGCATAACAGGTGGACAGCCTGCCACGCAGTCTCCTCGTGGATTGCAATGTAATCGGCCATAATCGGCATCCAAAAACGCAGATTACCGATTGTTATGAAAACTTGAAATTGTCCCTAATTAATCGGCCATGCCGATTCATCGATCGACCTCTAGTACTTATAGGTGGGTAGTACTAATGCTGAGGAGATCTAAGTTTAAGTCCAGCTTTTATTTTTCTAAGTGTGCCAATTCCTAGTATATCCTATCGTCTAATTAACATAATTTTGCATCTCCCACAACATAAAAATCAAGGCATGAAAAAAGACACACATTCTTGGATCTAATCATCACAACTCTTATCTAAATTATGTCGTCTGACGAACAGAATAACAAGGTTTCTCTGTAACTATAAATCCATTTATAACAGCACTTATAATACAATGAAACATATCAAAATTCATAGCTATTTATGAACTCTTAAAACAATCCAAACATGACAACTTAATTCACGTGCTAACATTCATTTTGTCAATTCAAGTTTCATCAGTCTTCACCCCTCCTGGCTTCAGTGAACCTAGGATTTCTGCGGGAATGTCTCTTCATCGAGATTTCCACAGGTGTGTTTGACCCCTGTGAAAGCCCATAGATGGTCTGTCAATCAAACAACGCCATACATCGTGATTGAGTCATCACACTGTGCTCCCATACTAGCCAGTCACAAGTATCACCTTCTCTCATTTTTACATTACATCACTAGGCAGGCCAATACTCCATCCCACCAAAACAGGCAGCTAGCAGGCAATCTTAAAAAAAAATATTACACCTTTATTTAACCAGGTAGGCTAGTTGAGAACAAGTTCTCATTTACAACTGCGACTTGGCAAGATAAAGCAAAGCAGTGTGACACAGACAACAACACAGAGTTACACATGGAGTAAACAATAAACAAGCCAATAACACAAACATCTTTTCAAACAGCTATTACACTTAAGGGCATTATCATACATTTCACAACCTCATAGTGTGGAAATACACACTATATATACAAAAGTATGTGGACATCCCTTCAAATGAGTGGATTCAGCTATTTCAGCCACACCCGTTGCTGACAGGTGTATAAAATCAAGCACGCAGCCATTGCAATCTCCATAGACAAACAGTAGAATGTCTGTACTGAAGAGCTCAGTAACTTTCAAAGTGGCATTGCCAGCCTGTTCAACCTCTCTTTCATATCGTCTGAGATCCCCAAGGATTGGAAAGCTGCCGCGGTCATCCCCCTCTTCAAAGGGGGAGACACCCTGGACCCAAACTGTTACAGACCTATATCCATCCTGCCCTGCCTATCTAAGGTCTTCGAAAGCCAAGTTATAATAACAATCACTACCATCTCGAATCCACCGTACCTTCTCCGCTGTGCAATCCGGTTTCCGAGCCAGTCACGGGTGCACCTCACCACGCTCAAGGTTACAACATATCATAACCGCCATCGATAAAAGACAGTACTGTGCAGCCGTCTTCATCACCTGGCCAAGGCTTTCGACTCTGTCAATCACCATATTCTTATCGCAGACAGCTCAGTAGCTTCGGTTTTCTGATGACTGCCTTGCCTGGTTCACCAACTACTTTGACACACTGAGTTCAGTTGTGTCAAATCGAGTGGCATGTTGTCCGGGCCTCTGCAGTCTCTATGGGGTACCACAGGTTCAATTCTCGGGCTGACTCTTTTCTCGTATATATCAATGATGTTGCTCTTGCTGCGGCGATTCCCTGATCCACCTCTACGCAGACGACACCATTCTGTTAACTTCTGTCCCTTCCTTGGACACTGTCTATCTAACCTCCAAACGAGCTTCAATGCCATTACAACACTCCTTCCGTGGCTCCAACTGCTCTTTAACCTAGTAAAACCAAATGCATGTTTTCAACCGTGTCGCTGCTGCACTGTGCCCGCCCCGACTAGCATCACCACCCCGGACAGTTCCGACCTAGAATATTGGACATCTATAAATACTAGGTTCTGGCTAGACTGTAAACTCTCCTTCCAGACTCATATTAAACATCTCCAATCCAAAATCAAATCTAGAATCGGCTTTCTATTTCGCAACAAAGCCTCCTTCACTCACGCCGCCAAACTTACTCTAGTAAAACTGACATCCTACCGATCCTCGACTTCGCGATGTCATCTACAAAATAGCTTCCAATACTCTACTCAGCAAACTAGATGCAGTTTTACATAGTGCCATCCGTTTTGTTACTAAAACACCTTATACCCACCCACCACGCGACCTGTATGCTCTAGTCGGCTGGCCCTCGATACATATTCGTCGCCAGACCCACTGGCTCCAGGTCATCTATAAGTCCATGCTAGGTAAAGCTTATCTCAGTTCACTGGTCACGATAACAACACCCACCCTAGCACGCGCTCCAGCAGTATATCTCACTGATCATCCCCAAAGCCAACAACCTCATTGCCACCCTTCCTTCCAGTTCTCTGCTGCCTTAGACTGGAAACGAATTCCAAAAATCGCTTGAAGTTGGAGACTTTTATTCCCTCACCAACTTTAAACATCTGACTATTACACGCAACGATCGCTGCAGCTTACAAAGTCCATCTGGATAAATAGTCCCACCTCAATATTACCTACCCCAATCCCATAACTGTTTCCTTTATATTTAACTTTTCCTGCTCTTTTGAACAACCAGTATCTCTACTTGCACATTGATCATCTGATGATTATCACTCCAGTGTTAAATCTTCTAAATTGTAATTATGCCTCCTATGGCCTATTTATTGTCCTACCTCCTCATGCTCTTCGCACCAAGTATATAGACTCTTTTTTTCATACTGTGTTATATGACTTGTTATGGTTGACTCCATCGTGTAACTCTGTGTGTTGTCTTCACACTGCTATGCTTATCTTGGCCCAGGTCCGCAGTTGTAAATGAGAAACTTGTATCTCAATTAGCACTACCTGTTAAAAAAGGTGAAAAAAAAAAAAAAAAAAAAAAAAAATAGGATGCCACCTTTCCAACAAGTCAGTTTGTCAAATGTCTGCTCTGCTAGAGTTGCCCTGGTTAACTGTACGTGCTGTTATTGTGAAGTAGAAACATTTATGAGCAACAACTGCTCAGCCGCGAAGTGGTATGCCGTACCAGCTCACAGAACGGGACCTACGAGTGCTGAAGTGTGTAGCGCGTAAAAACGTATGTTCTCGGTTGCGACACTCACTACCGAGTTTGAGTTAGAGTTTATTTTATTTTTACAGGGACAGTGCACATTAATCAACGTTTCAGTAAAAGTGCTGGTTTTAGCCAGCCGGCTAATTTTCAACCGCAGTCCCTGGGCAGGTTATTAAAAACAATTACAATATGGACAATCATTGAGCAGTGAGCACACGCAGAGCAACATAGGACAAGCAAGAAATAGCATACAGACAGAGCAACATAGGACAAGCAAGACATAGCATACAGACAGAGCAACATAGGACAAGCAAGACGTAGCATACAGACAGAGCAACACAGAACAAAAAGCAGCAAGACAAAATTCATAAAAGCAACAAAGTGTTTCCACACATCACAAGCTACAGACAACAGACAACATGGAAAGCGGCAATACACAGCTAGGGATTATGTTCACAAATCTGATTGACCTTTAGCCATGTCTTCATGCGTTTTGTGAAAGTGTGATATGTGGTGCAGTTACGTATGTGTGTCTGATGGCAGTGTATTCCAGACATGGGAAGCTCTCACAGAGAAAGCGGATTTACTAAAGGTGCTTTTCCTTAAGGGAACTATACAGTCACCTCTCATGGCAGACCTTGTGGATCTGCTGCCATATGTTTGGGTTTTCTGTTTAACAAAAATACTGAGTGGAGGGGGAGCCAGGCCATTTAGGATCTTGAATACAAGACATGCGTCGATGTATTGCACAKGATTTTCCCAACTCAGGAGCTCATGCTTTCTGAGGATGTAACAGTGATGATGGCTATTGGGCTTCCTATCAAGCACTTTGAGAGCCTGTTTGTAGACAGACTGAATAGGTTTTAATGTTGCACAGCAAGCTTGGGCCCAACTAGTCAAGCAGTATGTTAAGTGGGGGAGTATCATAGAGTTGAAGTACAGTTTTGCTACCTCTGTAGTCAAACAATTTCGTATAAATCGAAAATTAGCTAGGTTGAATTTGGTTATTTGAATTACCTTTTTCACATGCTTTTTAAAAGAGGTTAGAATCAAGAATGATGCCAAGGTACTTAAAATCAGATACCATCTTGAGCTTCTCCCCTGACACATAGACATCTGGCTCAGTAGCATCTGTTGCCCTCTTTGTGAAGAACATGCAAACAGTTTTTTTCACATTGAGATGCAAACACAAGTCACTGAGCCACTTTGTAACCTGGACCATTACAGTAGTGAGTTCTTGTGCAGCTTGTTGTTTGCTCTTTGCATGCACATATATCACTGTATCATCTGCATACATTTGAACTTCAGACCCAGTACAGACAGAAGGTAGATCGTTAATGTACAGGCTGAACAGGAGGGGCCCCAGTATTGACCCTTGGGGCACGCCCACATCCTAGCTAAGAGTGGGTGACAGCTCATTGCTCACTCTGACACACTGAGTTCCAAACTGGCTCTGGAAGCAATGTCAGCACAATAACTGTTTATTGAGAGCTTCATGGAAAGGGTTCCCATGGCCGAGCAGCCGCAAACAAACCTAAGATCACCATGCGTAATGCCTAGCGTGGGCTAACAGTGTTTACCAATCTTGGTCCTGGGACATCAATGGTTACACATTGTAACTAATAGACTAAAAACAGGATTTAACTAGTTAAAGGCTGATTTGTAATTCATATATACAGAAATATAATTTTTTTAAACAGTACACTACACTTCCTATGCATTATGTAAATACTCTAAAAAGCAGTTCATCTCAGTATCTAATGCCCTTCATCTGCATTGATCTGATAAACAGGATAGGTGTAGTATTTCATCAAATGAAAGACTTAATTTCAACCAGTAGAGAATGTTCTTTATTGAAAGAAGTTCATTATAAAGTGTTATAAATATATATATTATAATTGTAGTATTATAAATACAAGTTCAATATGTACTTCAATGCACATCTGTTGTGCATTATAAAACAGAGGAAGAAAGAGGAGACGGCGAGAGAGGTGTAAAAGAAAGAAAGGGAAAGAGGTAAGACATAGGAGCAGGGAAGGCAGCATATGATTAATAAATCACAGTGCTACCCTAATATTCTCTCGGTTCATCACATTTACATAATAGTGTCTATAGTTGGCCCAAAGGTTATCTTCAAAGCAGGTGAGGTGGCGATGATGGGACTGGGGGTTGGCATCCTCTCTCACATCAAAACATGTCTGCAGACGAGAGACAGATAGCATGTTTAACTTCTTGAGGGCAGGGGGCAGCATTTTCACTTTCGGAAAAATAGCATGCCAAAATTCAACTGCTTGCTACTCATCCCCAGAATATAAGATATGCATATTATTAGTAGATTTGGATAGAAAACACTCTGAAGTTTCTAAAACTGTTTGAATCATGTCTGCGAGAATAACAGAACTTATGTAGCAGGCAAAACCCTGAGGACAAACCATTCAGAATTTGTATTTTTTTTATGTCAACTCATTGAAAAGACAGTTTCTTAGAGACACCAGATTTCTAATGGACTTGCTTGCAGTTCCTACCGCTTCCACTGGATGTCACCAGTCCTTGGAAATCGGTTGAGGTTATTCCTTTGTGTAGTGAAGAAGTAGGGCTATCGTAAATGAGGGTCACATGAAGTACATTTTTTGAGAGAGTCACGTTACGAAAAAAGTTGCGTCAGTTTGTATTGAACACAGATCATCCCGTCTTCAAATTGATCGATTTATTAATTAACGTTTAAAAATACCTAATGTTGTATTGCAAAAGTAGTTTGAAATGATTTGGTAAAGTTTACATGTAACTTTTGATATATATTGTAGTGACTTGGCGAAAGTTGGAAGCTGTGTTTTTCTGGATGAAACGGTCCAAATAAATTGACATTTTGGATATATATCGACGAAATTAATCGAACAAAAGGACCATTTGTGATGTTTATGGGACATATTGGAGTGCCAACAAAAGAATTTAGTCAAAAGTAAGGCATGATTTATATTTTATTTCTGCGTTTTGTGTCGTGCTTGCAGTGTTGAATTATGCTACTCTCTTTGTTTACTGTTGTGCTATCATCAGATAATAGCATCTTATGCATTCGCCGAAAAGCCTTTTTGAAATCTGACATGTTGGCTGGATTRACAACGAGTGTAGCTTTAATTTGGTATCTTACATGTGTGATTTAATGAAAGTTTGATTTTTATATCATGTTATTTGAATATGGCGCGCTGTATTTTCCCTGGCTATTGAAGTTTGCGTCCCACCTGCCCCAGAGAAGTTAAGCCTTGTGTTTTAATTTTTTTATTCTAACATTGTTAGTCATCATAATAATCAGGAGGTYAAATGCAAAATTGTCCTTGGATAATTAACTATGGGACTATTGCATCTCTATCTGTATTTCAATGTAAAGAATCTCTTTAGTAGTACTTCCTGTTGACCTGACCAAGTGACCGCTCACCTCTGATCATGCTGTGCCCTCTATGTAGCCAGTTCAGATGCGGGAGGGGTTTACCGACACAGCTGATATACCCTAGAGGATTAAGGGAGAAGAGGAGTACTATAGTACTTTTCTGAGTGTCTGTGTTGGTATATGAGTGAAGGAGAGAGACTTATTGAGAAAATGAGGTAGTTCAACAGGAATCTGTGTGTGTAGCCTCACCTGGTGGCCACACCACACTAAGTGGCTGCAGAGTACTTTATGCAAAAAAACATGAATGGACACACGAGGACAAACAATATAGCGTAGTTATAGAAATAATGAATTGTATTACTATTCTCCATGGTTGGCCCTCTTGCCTATTCTTTGAAGGTAGAAGGAGCCACAGTTATACACCTGAGCCTCCTTACTGCACAACACAATCCATCAATCAGATAGATACATGAGTGTGTAGGTGTGGGTTATAGGGTGTCTATTTGTTCTACATTTTTAAAATAGCCTTATTTGTTTTTGTACAGACATCACACCCTTACCTAAACAGCACCCTCACCTGAGAAGTAGAAATCAAAGGGAGATAAACTGGGAATTGAATAACTGCAGTTGACATATGTAGCTAAGTAAATGGAAGAATAGTCTTATTACAATGTGAATGATTCTTAAAATAGCCTTTGGTTGTGCATAGTGTAGTCTATGGTGTTGCCAGGGAACAGCACCCTCATCGAAGAAGTAGGAGGTGAAGATCTCCCGCACACGGATTGCCTCTCTTGCTACGTTGTTGGACCCCATCCTTGAAACATCCTGCCGAGCAGCAGACTTCTCCTCTGGCACATGGCGGCGAGTTGCAGAACCCCTCCTGGTCCCCGCGTCCATTCTCGGGAAGTTATGCAGGACACAGGTAGCCTTCACACACCTGAATTCGTCCAGGAGGCAGTCCCAGATGGCCCTGGTCACCCAGTCTTGCTGTGCCCTACACGTTAACTGTAGGCAATCGTTTTGAAGGAATCTCCAGCTACAAGGTAGGAATATGGAAGACAATGTAATTTTTAGACTTTTACATCACCAGGTCATTGTGGATTATTAAAGTATAATATCCCTGATAACAAATCATGATAACATTGGATTGATAGATGCATGGGCACACATATGTGCATGTGTATCATGTGACAATAACAGGATCATATCATAGCATCACAAATTAATACATTAAAACCACTTGAAGCTTGATGATGAGTTGATCATTTCAAATCAAATAAAAGTTTATTTGTCACGTGCGCCGAATACAACAGGTGTAGACCTTAAAGTGAAATGCTTACTTACAGGCTCTAACCAATAGTACAAAAAAGGTGTTAGGTAAACAATAATAAGTAAAGAAATAAAACAACAGTAAAAAGACAGTGAAAAATAACAGTAGCGAGGCTATAAAATTAGCGAGGCTACATACAGACACCGGTTAGTCAGGCTGATTGAGGTAGTATGTACATGTAGATATGGTTAAAGTGACAATGCATATATGATGAACAGAGAGTAGCAGTAGCGTAAAAGAGGGGTTGGGGGGGGGGTACAAAATGCAAATAGTTCGGGAAGCCATTTGAATACCTGTTCAGGAGTATTTATGGCTTGGGGGTAAAAACTGTTGAGAAGCCTTTTTGTCCTACACTTGGCACTGCGGTACCGCTTGCTATGCGGTAGTAGAGAGAACAGTCTATGACTGGGGTGGCTGGGGTCTTTGACAATTTTTAGGGCCTTCCTCTGACACCGCCTGGTGTAGAGGTCCTGGATGGCAGGCAGCTTAGCCCCAGTGATGTACTGGGCCGTACGCACTACCCTCTGTAGTGCCTTGCGGTCGTAGGCCGAGCAATTGCCGTACCAGACAGTGATGCAATCCGTGAGGAGGCTCTCGATGTTGCAGCTATATAAGCTTTTGAGCATCTCAGGACCCATGCCAAATCTTTTTAGTTTCCTAAGGGGGAATAGGCTTTTTCGTGCCCTTTTCATGACTGTCTTGGTGTGTTTGGACCATTCTAGTTTGTTGTTGATGTGGACACCAAGGAACTTGAAGCTCTCAACCTGCTCCACTTCAGCCCCGTCGATGAGAATGGGGGCATGCTCGGGCCTCCTTTTCCTGTAGTCCACAATCACCTCCTTAGTCTTGGTTACGTAGAGGGTAGTTATTCTAGCACCACCCGGCTAGGTCTCTGACCTCCTCCCTATAAGTCGTCTCGTCGTTGTCGGTGATCAGGCCTACCACTGTCATCTGCAAACTTAATGATGGTGTTGGAGTCGTGCCTGGCCGTGAAGTCGTGGGTGAACAGGGAGTACAGGAGGGGACTGAGCACGCACCCCTGGGGAGCTCCAGTGTTGAAGATCAGTGTGGCAGATTTGTTGCTACCTACCCTCACCACCTGGGGGCGGCCCGTCAGGAAGTCCAGGATCCAGTTGCAGAGGGAGGTGTTTCGTCCCAGGATCCATAGCTTAGTGATGAGCTTTGAGGGTACTATGGTGTTGAACGCTGAGCTGTAGTCTATGAATAGCATTCTCACATAAGTGTTACTTTTGTCCAGGTGGGAAAGGGCAGTGTGGAGTGCAATAGAGATTGCATCATCTGTGGATCTGTTTGGGCGGTATGCATATTGGAGTGGGTCTAGGGTTTCTGGGATAATGGTGTTGATGTGAGCCATTACCAGCCTTTCAAAGCACTTAATGGCTACAGACGTGAGTGCTACGGGTCTGTAGTCATTTAGGCAGGTTGCCTTTGTGTTCTTGGGCACAGGCACTATGGTGGTCTGCTTGAAACATGTTGGTATTACAGACTCAATCAGGGACATGTTGAAAATGTCAGTGAAGACACTTGCCAGTTGGTCAGCGCATGCTCGGAGTACACGTCCTGGTAATCCGTCTGGCCCCTCAGCCTTGTGTATGTTGACCTGTTTAAAGGTCTTACTCACGTCGGCTACGGAAAGCGTGATCACACAGTCGTCCGTGTGATCAGCTGTGCAGTGCTAAGGCAAAAACAAAATTGTGGACACCTTTGAGTCCCCAGGAACAGGACTGAGAACCACTGCTCTTCATATGTAGACAGGCTTTCATAGCTCTCTTTATCTGAGGACAGAAAACCTCACAAGAAACAGACTTCATTATAGTCAAATTTCACCGCACAGAATATTATGTTACTATTTTCTCCGTCCTCACTTCTAGGGACAGGACCTACACAAAAGTACCTGCCCTGTCCAGAATAGCCTGCACTCTCACTTTGACAGTTGGAGCTGCTATCCTTTCACCCTCCTCCATGTCTGTTAGCTAGCTACCAACAAATGCATTTGGAGTTTGTTTTTTACAGTGATAAATATATCAAGATAGCTAGCTAATACGAAGTTAACTAGCTAAGTGAATTAAATATCACCAGCTACCTATCGATACAGTATGGGAAGTTGGCTAGTTAGCTAACTAGCCAACTAGCTAGCTCATTTGCGTTAGCCTACACTGTAGCTAGTTAGCTAATAATGCATTGTTATTTTTTTACATTTTCAAAATGTATTTTCTTACTTGAATAGGTTCTCCCAGCCATTTGGACAATTGGAAACAGGGCAGCAAAGTTTGTTTGTCACCAGAGCGTTTTCGAGGATATTACTATTGAACTATGTACCCATTTAATAACCAGACCTTCATACAAACTTGCTATGCTATGCTGAATTCTTGACGCACAATCGAACATGCTATATGCTGCCAAATGCTGCCAATACGCCCACAAGCGAGTCACAATGGGCGGCCTAAGCGACACGTGGAAATGTACCTCTATCTAGTGTACAGCACAGTAATCGCCCAACATCAGTGCCCACCTCACTAATGCTCTTGTGGCTGAATGGAAGCAAGTTCCCGCAGCAATGTTCCAACATCTAGTGGAAAGCCTTCCCAGAAGAGGCTGTTATAGCAGCAATTGGGGGACCAACTCCATATTAATGCCCATGATTTTGGAATTAGATGTTCGATGAGCAGGTGTCCACAAACTTTTGGTCATGTAGTGTATATATAAATTCAGGAAAATCACGTTTGTGACTGCACTTGGCCTTTAAGAGCTTGACTTGACATAAACAGGGGGTATACTGAACAGCTCAAACATGCAAAAGCCTCACATGGTAAATCTATAGAGTTTTCCTCAAACACAGCCAGTTAGCCAGGCAGGCAGTCCCCCCTGGGGTAGTGTATCTCTCTATCACTACATCGCTCTCTCCCATTTGATATGATTGATCATTACACAAACCCCAGACGAGAGTTATTTTGATTAGACCCCACACAAGAACAGAATCGGTAAACAACAACAAAATAATTAGGCTACACACTCTCTACTTTAACTTCAGTCAGATCTGGCCTCATCACATGTGACCATCACACCATGAGCACTGCTTAGTGTTGCAGATCAAATCCCTTGGATATTTTAACACTGCCATAAATGGAGTTAGGTACATTTATGGACATCATCATTTTCTTCTTGTCACTTGAGTATGTGTTAATAACACTATTATAATGATTTACCTGTTATTGTATATTTGCGTGGCTGGGTGGTCTATGCAGCTATAATATGTTTGTGCTAATGCTCTCACAACAAACCAAGCATAATGAACAGTAGAACACCACATTGTCAGCGTGGGGCCTCTCTCTCATTTGCAGGGCCTCTCCCTGCAAACTGTTTGTAAAGGAAATAGGTTTATACTTATAGGTGTATTGTTACAGGTTTTGTTTTTGCGATGGACTTTAGCGTGTATAGATCATTAGCACGTACTCTGTAGTGTGCGCCAATTGGTGTCACCTCGTTGGTCAGTATATGTTACACCTGTGCTGGTTGCCATCTTGTTAGTGGTAAGGTGTTTCACCTGTGCTAGCCCAGGTGATATTTAAGAGTGGCTAGCCCAGTGCCCTGAGAGATGTGGAGGGTCAACACCATTAGTTGGCGTGGCATAATTTGAGTGACAAACAATCCTTTATCTGATTTTGCGCCACCTTTTTTGTTGTTGTATTTATTCATTTTATTTTACTAGGCAAGTCAGTTAAGAACAAATTCTTATTTTCAATGATGGCCTAGGAACAGTGGGTTAACTGCCTTGTTCAGGGGCAGAACGACAGATTTTTTTTAACCTTGTCAGGGATTTGATCTTGCAACCACTCGGTTACTAGTCCAACACTCTTACCACTAGGTTACCTGCCACCCCAGTTTGCCTCCTGTTTTGGTGTAGGTTGTTCTTTTGTTTGCCTCTTCTTGGGCAAATTGAGTGGGTGTTCATGGTGAGTGTCTTTTAGGTTGCAGTTGTTGTTGCTAGTCAACTTTCAGTGGACACCCCCATGAGTGTCTTTCAGAACTCCTCCTAAAACCCCACCTGTATCATTTTGGTTGTTGGTCAGTGACTCTTTGTTAGTTCCCCATTTTGGTGTTTGCTGGGGAACGTAACAGGTATTGATCCTTCTTGGGTCTTCTGGTGGGCAAGGAACTGCAGTATGAGATGGTGGCAGCCAGAGTGTTTCCTGAATGGCACTACTTTTCAACGTGGTGCCCGTTTAGTATGATATGTTTTGTTACATTATGAATGAAATATCATCATACAATATCATTGGAGGACTTATAGTATTATACGCCATTCCCGGTTGTACAATCAGATATGGATGAAGCCACTTAACATATTTCTTGAGGACGTATAGTACTATACGTCTTTCTCTGAGACCAGGTTGCGTGTAACATCAAAGGTGCATTATGTGGAGAATTTACGCTGGTGGTAAGGTGAACTAACGACAAGGTAGGGATAAATTATGTGAAAGGTTAGGCAAACTGAAATGACACAAGTTAGGTGAATAAATGTAGCAGGTTAGTTAAATTGGGTTAGGTTTACAATAAGGGTTAGGGAAAAATGCTACAGTTGTCCCCAAAGCAACTTGAACATGCAACCTATGGATTGCTAGAAGGTCCCGGATCACGCCGACCCATTCTCCCCGACCAACGCCCTACTTTTTCTGTCTAAATTAACTAGACCATAAGTAGTTATCATAGGTCTTGCAGGTGCTCAGAAATAGTATGTTTTGTATGGCTCTGAGGTCAGGCTGTACCCTAGTCAAAAGTAGTGCACTACATATAAGGAATAGGATGCCATTTAGGATGTAGCTAGAGAGATGGATGTGGTGCAGAGATGAGAGAAGTCAACCACTAGACTAGTATCTTACTACTACTACAATGTGGTCCCTGAGTTCTGTGAGATCAGTCTGTTAGAGAGAATATGGCTGGGTCATCGCCAGAGTGTAAGTAACAGTCTCAGTCCTGCTGACTGTCACCATGGAGGGGTGGGAAGGCGACGGTAATGGATTGTGGATGTCTTCAGTGTCTACTAAAACTCAACCCAAGCCCTATAGAATTTGTAGAAAATAGATTACAGTAATTAAACGTTGATGCATCTGGTAAGGATAGGGTTAGCTGCTCATACTGTATGTATGGCTAAAATGTCAGTCTTTCATACAGTTGTAGAACAGTCATTAAAATATTGCTTCATTTTGAAGGAAGAAATGAAAGTTGTTGACGTCAGTATGTACATGTGACGTATCATTATACCGCTTTGTGCCTGAAAAGTCAATCGCTAATGGAGAACATTACACAAATTATATTGTCAGTCAGATTAACTGAAAGATTGAGGATGAGTAGAGATCTGATTGAAATAGGCACTCATCACAATCACCATATCTCTTTGCTTGCGATGACATGTCCTTATCCCACTGCGCCTTTAGTGTCACTCATTCTACTGCTACCCATTGAGAGATGAGAGACAGGGGAGTAGCTGACATTTCCATAATCTTACAGGAATGGTGGAATCGCCCTAGTTTCATTTAAACCAAAGCACAGCTCTGTGCTAAAGAATATTCTTATCTCCACTGTGGTTGAGTTCATAAAGGGTGAAGCACATTTATCTGTCTGTCACCTGGATGGTGAAAGCACCATCACTTGATATACCCCAATTAAATGTCATTGAATTTGCTTGTCCTTTTAACATCGGTCAGATCACAAACCGTTATAGTGGGTTGTTTTCACTGCTGAATGTACCCCATATTGTCCCTTGGTTCTATTGGTTCTTCACAACTCTTTGAGTAACAGCCTGATGTATATAATTATGAGGTGACTAGGGTTTATGATTTTCAGAATGAGCTCAAAAGCTATTCATCCACCAGGGGATTTGACCGAGGCAAGTGGCTCATTATAATAACGAAAAATGCTTATAAAGTCGTGTGTATCATCACTAATTGGATGTGTGGATCCAGTTCGCCAGTCATAGGACTGAACTGTGACCCCGCATGGCATTTGCAAACTGACAAGCCATGAACCCCATTCCAGAACCTTTCAGTTGGTTTAAAGACCTTAATGATGTGTCAGTGGGTCTAGAACGGAGGGTCCAGGCCGGGACCAGGGGTAACGCTGAACCCTCCCCATCCCTGACTGATATAACACAACTAAATTATTCAGTTGAAGTAATAGTCTTTGATGAAATATTCATTATTCTGTAATGAGGGATGTATTGATTTAAATAGCAGCACTTTGTGCAAAGCCTTTGGCCTCCATTGTAGGAAAGAAAGGGCACATTAGAAGAGCATGAATGGTGCTTCAGTGAACATTCCGTATGTTTTTCCGAAATATTATTTTTCTTGATCACTGTTTACATTTTATCATGACGGTGTAGAAATGTTAAAATAATGTAGGAGACTATAACACAATAGATATGGTAGGAGAAAATCCAAAGAACAACCAACCTGAATTTGTTTTTGTTGAGAGAGCCTATGCTCTTACAARGGAAAGTATAGGGGCATACTGAATTCTAGCTCCCAGGATGCAATTCCTATGGCTTCCACYGGGTGTCAGCAGTCTATGTTCAAGGTTTCAGGCTTGTAACTTCCAAAACAAATAAGAAATATGAGTTTTATTAGAAGGACACAGTCTTGAAAATTAGTTGTATGTACCTAAATCTTAGGTCTATTGAGGGATGTAATATATGTGAAGTGAATATATAATAAAAAGCAGATCCATAGTCAGTCATATATGAATGATGGTTAAAACCATTTCTCTTCATTCTATTTATTATTTCACCTTTATTTAACCAGGTAGGCCAGTTGAGAACAAGTTCTCATTTACAACTGCGACCTTTAACTTTTTAACCCATAGGCAAAATTTAACAGATGCACAGAACAAGAAGAGAAAAAAGGTTGGTTCCTGTATTTTGAAAAAGTACTTTCATGTAAAATGTTGTCCTAACCAAGCACATAACTTTACATTCTGAAACAAGATAGCCTTTCAAAGTGTATGGCAAAGGGAACAAAAATACATTATGTGCAAGGTAAAGTGGACTCTCTCTCTTGTTGCATGACATGTAATAATCTTTGCATTTAGCTATTTAAAGTCACTGGAAAGCACCATAAACAACACTTTAGGAACTTTCCTGTGTTGTGCCGGAGGTACCCAGCAAACCAAAATTGGTTCTGTGAAAGTTTGTTAGGTCACGGCAAATATTCTCATAACACAACTGAGCGGTTGTGGTAACCATTAGAATGTTCGACTGATTTTGAAAGAATGTTCCTATAATACATTTAATCCCAGAACTTTCACAGAACCAATGTTGGAACAGTCTGGTGAGAACGTTGTGGGGACATCACAAAGATATGTTCCCAAAACACAAAAAACTGGCCAGTTGTGCAGATGATTCTACAATGTTTCTCTTAGTGCAAAAAAAACTATCACCTGATGTTACAAGAACATTTCCAGAGCACATTTCATCTGTTATTCAAAGGTTCCCAGAATGTTTCATTAGGTTGTGGTAACATTGTGGGGACATGACAAGATATGTTCCCAAAACACAAAAACTGTCCAGTTGTGCTGATTATTACAATGTTTCTATTAGATTGGGGAAAAAAACATTCACCTGATGTTGTAAGAACATTCCCAGAACACATTTCTAAGTTCCTAAAACATTTATTTAATTTGTGGGAACTTTGTGGGGATAGGAGAGATGTTCCCAAAACACAAACTGTCCACTTGTGCTGACATTCAGATGTTTGTATCAGGGTGCAAAAGAATATGTGCAGGAATGTTGACAAAAGCCTGAGATGATCAGTTGTGATTACATTCATGCAATGCTTAAGATAGGTTGCACAGGACATTCCCTTCAGACAGTTTATTATGACGTTAATAGCATCAGTTTTATTTTTAGAACTTCTTAGGGCTAGGGTCCTTTTTTCTCAATTTCTGCTTGACTGATGTGCCCAAAGTAAACTGCCTGTTGCTCAGGCTCTGAAGCCAGGATATGCGTATAATTGGTACCATTGGAAAGAAAATACTTTGACGGTGTAGAAATGTTAAAATAATGTAGGAGACTATAACACAATAGATATGGTAGGAGAAAATCCAAAGAACAACCAACCTGAATTTGTTTTT
>NC_036859.1:16703556-16808309 GCF_002910315.2 Salvelinus sp. IW2-2015
AAGGTTTCAGGCTTGTAACTTCCAAAACAAATAAGAAATATGAGTTTTATTAGAAGGACACAGTCTTGAAAATTAGTTGTATGTACCTAAATCTTTAATATCCATAATTTTTATGATCATTTATTTGAATTGCGCTGGAAGTTGTCCCGCTAGCGGGATGCCTAACCTTAATTAACAAAATATTCCATTGATGTTAAAGCAATATACATTTTAGCTTCTCTTGGAGGTCCTCAGAACATTTCAAGAACATTTAGAAAATGTTACAATTAAGTTTGACCTAATATTACCACATGCTCCGCATGCAATTTTGTAGCACCTTAAAGCAGATTAGAATACATCCCTATTATTGTTTCTCTCTCTCCAGATTCAATGGTAATTCACATTTGAGGGCTGTATTTTAGGTGATATACTGTAGAGAAACACAACATTTTAATTTCATTCACAGGACATGTGAACAGTCTTTAATCATACATACACGAGTATTTTTTTGAACTTCATATGTTGATAATCTGCACATTAATTCATTTAAACATAATTGAGTCATACAAACACATTGTTTAGACTTGATATATTAACAATCTGCACATGTGGGGTTTGAACCTGCAATTGTCTGTCCCCAATACAGGTATTGTATCCTACATCACCACCAGGGAAGCTCTCTTACATCCTTATTTTTTCTGTATATTGCCATGGAAGTAATACACTGTGTTGTATGATTTTTGTCAACGCCGTGTGTATAGGTGGCAGGGAAGTCAGACGCAGGAGAGTAAACGAAGTGTATATGGAGACTTTTAATAAACGTCCATGAAATGCTCCAAACACGAGTAATATACATATATCAAAATAAAATGGGTACAAGGACCCGTCGCACACCTATACACTAATAAAACAACACTTGACATACAACAATCTCTGACAAACACATGAAGGGAAACAGAGGGTTAAATACACAACAGGTAATGAATGGGATTGACAACAGGTGTGTGGAAAGACAAGACAAAACCAATGGAAAATGAAAAATGGATCGATGATGGCTAGAAGACCGGTGAAGTCGACCGCCGAACACCGCCCGGACAAGGAGAGGCAACGACTTCGGCAGAAGTCGTGACAATTTTCTTATTTAATCAGATGTGTTGAAAGTCTTATGAAATGTGAGTTGGAAATTGAGAAAAGGTCATATTGGTTCTGAGTCTGTATTTAAGAACCATATGAATACACAAGAATACAAGTTATTTAAAGAAAGCCATATCGAACTAAAATCACCTTTTAAAAAGACTTTCAGGACGTAATGAAGAAAATCATAAAATAGTGTTAGAAGTACACAGCATATGAAGAACATTTTACGTGTGTCCTGATTGACCATATTTGACTGGGAAAAAAGGTCACTACTATCCCCTGATGTTGCAGAGGTTTCATGATCTTGCTGCAGATCTGGAGATTGCAGGTTCAATCCCACATATACTTCAACCATGTTACTTTTGGGGGGGTGAAATTGAAGCTCAGATATACTCTACTAAAGGAGGATGTGTTTATTTTGTCCAGATTTATAAATAGAATTGAGACTAACTGTAAAAAATACATGTAAAAATGTACTGTTCAACTTTAAACAATGCACCCAATATAATTCCTACTTTGAGATGCTTGATATGGTACCCCCTGGCTTATTTTTCATGATCTGAAGGCTTGTATACCTTGTAAATATGGGCCCAGAAGTACGCAGCATATCATTTATTGTATTTTTTATTTCACTTTCAACATTGAGACCAGCGTCTCATTTGCAAGGGAACCCTGTGAACATGAACATACAATAAATAATTTCAATACAATACATACAAGATTCATCAAAACTCACATATCACCTCCCTTAAACTTGCGAGTCTAATTTCAAGGTGGCCTGAAGGATATTCCATGAGCTGGGGGCATAAAAACTAAACACATTTTTCCCCAGGTCAGTGGAGACCTGTGGGACCGCCAGAGCCAGCCGGTCCAGAGAGCAGTTCTGAAATTTGCTGGATCTCCAGTTAGTACATGAGCTGAGGTAGTGGGGGAATATGAAGAACCGCTTTATATTCAAAAAGTAGCCATTGCTGGGCCCTTCTGGTAGTCAGAATCCCAGCCAACAGAACTATGCTGAACAAAAATATAAACGAAACATGCAACAATTTCAGAGATGTTACAGAGTTTTGTGCAGTGCGTGTGTATATACTGTATATATAAAATGCAGTGATGCGTACGAAAATTGTCCCCGGTGATAAAACGCAGTGCTGACTGAGTCTAAACGTTTTAAAACAGAGGCTGCCGCATGCATGTAGACTATATCACCATAAGTACTYGGAGAAGCGTTGCTTGAACAATCTTCCTTCTACTTTCCAAAGTGAGGCAGGATTTACTTCTATAAAAGAATCCAATCTTAATTGTCAACTTTTTTGTCAGTTCTTTAATGTTTGTTTTAAAAGAGAGCTTATCGTCAATGCAATTAACCAAATCCTTATAATGGGGAACTTGCTCAATTTGGGCTCCCTTCAATGTGCAAATACTCAAGTGCTCAGGGTCAATATTGCGAGACCTAGAGAACAACATGAATGTGTTTTTATTAGCGTTTAGCACTTGTTAATGATCAGTAAAAAGAAAATTGAGTCAAAACCATGTTGAAGGTGAATTGCCTGCTGAACTGAGGTGGCACAGGAGTCATCCGCTAGGAGCTGAATGTTACAGGTTTTAACAGAGACCAATATTATTTATATAAATAGTGAAGAGAACATGGCCCAAAAATCAACCCCTGCGGCACACTTTCGTAATATTGAGGAAACTAGATTTGATACCGTCAGTAACCAGAGATTGTGACCTCTCCAGATCTAGGCCTTTGATCAAGTAAGAAATGGTCAACCTTTGACAGGTCAATGAATAAGGCAGCACAATGATTGTTATGGTCTAAACAGGATAGCACATCATCTAAGACAAGTGTAGCCGCTGAAGCAGTGCTATGCCCAGGTCTAACACCAGATTGCTGCTCATTACATAGAATGAGAAGTTAAAGTTCTAAGCTGAGAGTTGGCCAGGGACTCTACAACTTTGGTAAGGCAAGATAGTTTGGAAATTGGACCGTAGTTATCCGAGTCAGAAGGATCTCCGCCTTTGTGTAGAGTGAGGACTTTTGCCATTTTCAAGATCTTCGGGATAACCCCAGTAACAATTGTCAAGTACAAAATATAGGTTAATGATTCTGCCATAAGTGGGACAAGAAAGCTGCAGAAAAAAAGGGATCATGCAAGTCAGCCCCAGTGGATTTTTTTTTGGTAAGGCCCTTAGCACATCATAGACATCAGATATTTGACATTAAAATAAAGAATGTGTATCTGGGAATGTAGTGCTCTCTGCAACCTGGCTCGAGGTGAGTAAAGGACTCAGAGATTTCAGAAGCTATTTTATCAAATAGGTGTCCCGCAGAAGCAAAGTGGTCATTAAAGGTACCACAAATGTCCTATCTTATCTATTAAGGGACCAGAGGCTGTCATAACCTGCTGGGGTAATGAGGGGATGGAGTTTTGTTTCAGAGATTTGATTACCTTCCAGAAGGCAGCTGGATTCCCACCATTCTCAAATACAGAGTTCAAGAAGTATGTCGTTTCAGATTTTCTAACCAGGAAGAAACCTCGATTTCTCAAGCGTCTGAATGACTATCCGTCAGCTGTAAAATCAGTCAACCTAGCCTTAGCCCGAGCAAAATGTCTCTCCTCAATTTTCTCTGATAGTTCATGTGTGAACCAATGGTTAGCGCTATGCCTTACCATTAGTTTTGTGATTATCTGCAATAGTTGAGTTGAGCAAAGAAGTAAACCAATTTAGGGCCTGATCCGAGTCAGAGATATCTGACACAACTCCCCCCCCCCCCCCCATTCACACAATCACAGATCAGACAATCATTTTTGCTTGTTGAAATTCCTATCATTTATTTTTGTAATAATGCGAGGATGAGATTTAGGTAGCTTTGCATCTCTTATGCAAGCAACGGGACAATGGACACTGAACTCATTACCAAAAATTCCATTGGCTGTATACTTCTGAGGGGTATTTGTCAAAATAATATCTAAAAGGCTAGATTTTTCAGGGTGTTTAAAGAGTTGGGGCGGCTTGGTTCAGTTATCAGCGGAGTTAGATTTAGCTTAATGCCGATATCTTTCAGCCTATCAGAAGCTGGCATTCACCTATCCAGACTAAGATCACTCAAAATGTATTTCAGTTTTAGCTTAGTTAGATAGCCAATTGTCTGACATGCTAAGAGCACATGTTGAGGCAGAGGGAGGATGATAAATTCCCGCTAGCGTAAGTTTGGCATTATTAGCATGGCCCACATTTAGGACTAGACATTCAAATTTCTTAGGGACAGAGGTATTGAGAGCTATGTACAGAAACACTTAAGTTCTTTGTAAATATGGTGACAACTCAGTCAGATCTTAAAACATTATAACCAACCAGAGATGCATCAGTATCTGGTACAGTGTTATTTAGCCAATGAATGAAATATTGTGCAGATTGTCAACATGTAAAATATGTTTGTGTTTGTATGATTTAAATGCTGTTCAAATGTCCTATGAATTAAATTAAAATGACCTGTCTCTCTACAGTCCTCAAATGAGAATTGCCATTAAAGCTGGAGAGAAACATAATGTTTTTTTTTTCCCAATCTGCTTTCATTTGCATGCTGAGAATGTTGTAATATAAGGTAAAACATAAATCTAACATTTTCTAAATGTTCTGAGGACATCCAAGTCAAGGTAAAATGTATATTGCGTGAACATCAATGGAATATTATGTTAAACCTACAACAAATATGTTATGCTATGAAACAGACTAATTATCACAACATGAAGGGAATGTCCCGTGCAACCTTTTCTTTAACCTCTTGACGCTAGTAGGGGTCAGATTATTATTTTTAAAAAATAATAACGTTCCCAAGGTAAACAGACTATTTCTCAGGTCCAGATCGTAGAATATGCATATAATTTACAGATTAGGATAGAAAACACTCCAAAGTTTCCAAAACTGTCAAAATACTGTCTGTGAGTATAACAAAACTGATTCTGCAGGCGAAAACCTGAGAAAATATAACCTGGAAGTGATTAAAAAAAAAAATCTGTGTTTCCTGGCCTGTCTTCCTTCCATTTAAAGGGGTATCAACCAGATTAATTTTCCAATGGCTTCCTCAGGCTGTGATCAGGCTTTAGACATAGTTTCAGGCTTTTATTTTGAAAAATTAGCTAGATTTTTCAAAAGTAGTCAGGTGTCCTCTGAGTAGTTCCTGCGCGCGAGAGGGGAGTTCTCCATTTTCTTTTTCTCTCTTATTGAATAGGTTACGGTCCGGTTGAAATATTATCGATTATGTTTGTTAAAAACAACCTGAGGATTGATTATAAAAAACATTTGACATGTTTCTACGACCATTACGGATACTTTATGGAATGTTCGTCGAACGGAACGAGGCTTTGGTTTTCTGAACATAACGCACAACCCAAACAGCATTTTTTTCTTATAAAAGTAATATTTTCGAACTAAAAGAACATTTGTTGTGTAACTGGGAGTCTCGTGAGTGCAAACATCCAAAGATTATCAAAGGTAAGCGATTAATTTTATTGCTTTTCTGACTTTCGTGACCAAGCTAACCAAGCTAATATAAGGCTAACTGTTCTAGCATTGATTGATACACTCACAAAAGCTTAGATTGCTGTCGTTGCAAAGCATATTATCAAYATCTGACACGATAGCTTGTTGTTAATCCACCTAAGCTGTGTTTTGGTATATTTCACTTGTGATTGCATGATTATAAATATTTTTAGTAATATTTTGCGCCCTGCAATTCAGCGGTTGTTTAGGAAAACTATCCCGTAAAAGGGATCCGTGCGCAGAGAAGTTAAACATTGTATGAATGTCATCACAACTGCACAGTTTGTCTTTTGGGAATATATCTATTGTATATCTGCACAATATATCTCCCCACAATGTTATCACAACCTAATGAAACATCCTGGGGAACTTATAAAGAACAGACCAAATGTGTTCTGAGAACGTTCTTGTAACGTCAGGTGAATATTTTTGGGACCCTAAAAGAAACATTGTAGAATCATCCGCAAGTAGGGGACAGTTTTGGGGTTTTGGGAACATCATTTGTCATGTCCCCACAATGTTCCTACCAGACTGTTCTCTCAACCTGATAAAACATTTTGGGAAGCTTTAAAGAACATTATTACAATTGTTCTATGAACGTTCTTGCAACATCAGGCAAATGTTTTATACATTATATAATCATCACCACGACTGAACAGTTTTTCTGTCATGAGAGCATTGGACGCGACCTAACAAATGTTCTGGGAACTTTAATAGAACCAATTTTGGTTTGCTGGTAAAACGTTACTGCTGTCAGGTGTCACTGTGCAGCAGGTATGACGAAGTCAGGCGCAGGACACAGGACTGAGTAAAAAGGTACTTTACTCGAAAATAACAGCGAAACTAATTCCACGCAGGGAAACAATACTCCAGCTCACAGACAATGGGAACACTTAACAATGAATAAATACGCACAAAACCATGTGGGAACCAGAGGGTTAACTAGGGAATAACTAATAATGTAATGGAAAACAGGTGTGTACAATAAAGACAAAACAAATGGACAATGAAACGCAGATCGGTGGCAGCTAGAAAACCGGTGACGTTGACCGCCGAATGCCACCCGAACAAGGAGAGGCACCAACCTCGGTGGAAGTCATGACAGTACCCCCCCTTGACACGCGGCTCCAGCAGCTCGCCGACACTGGCCTCTGAGACGACCGGGAGGACGAGGCGCAGGACGATCAGGGTGGAGACGGTGAAATTCCTGCAGTAGCGAAGGATCCAGGATGTCCTCCACCGGCACCCAGCATCTCTCCTCTGGACTGTATCCCTCCCACTCCACGAGGTACTGAAGGCCCCTCGCCTGACGCCTTGAGTCCATGATGGCTCGAACAGTATACGCCGGGGCCCCCTCGATGTCCATAGGGGGCGGAGGAACCTTCCGCACCTCAGGCTCCTGGAGCGGACCAGCCACCACCGGCCTGAGGAGAGACACATGGAATGAGGGGTTAATACGGTAATCAGGGGGGAGCTGTAACCTATAACAAACCTCCTTCAGTCTCCTCAGGACTTTAAATGGCCCCACAAACCGCAGACCCAGCTTCCGACAGGGCAGGCGAAGGGGCAGGTTTCAGGTCGAGAGCCAGACCCACCACCTCACTGCGGTGGCGGTCGGCGTTCCCCTTCTGCCGCTTGATGGCCCATTGCAGGTGCACATGGGCAGCGTTCCATGTCTCCTCCGAGCGCCGAAACCATTCATTCACCGCAGGTGCCTCGATCTGGCTCTGATGCCACAGTGCCAGGACCGGCTGACAACCTAGTATACACTGAAAAGGAGATAGGTTAGTGGCGGAGGGAGTTCTGGGCCATCTCTGGGCCATCCCAGGGGATGAAAGCCGCCCACTCCCCTGGCCGGTCCTGGCAATAGAACCGCAGAAACCTACCCACATCCTGGTTAACTCTCTCCACCTGATGTGAGGCTGACCGAGACCCCCAGACGTTCCATGAACGCCCTCCAGACTCTAGACGTAAACTGGGGACCCCGATCAGAAACTATATCCTCAGGCACCCCGTAGTGCCGGAAGACGTGGGTTAACAGGGCCTCCGCAGTCTGTAGAGCCATAGGGAGACCGGGCAAAGGAAGTAGACGGCAGGACTTAGAAAACCGATCCACAACGACCAGGATCGTGGTGTTTCCTTGTGACAGAGGAAGATCCGTCACGAAATCTACCGATAGGTGTGACCACGGCCGCTGTGGAACGGGTAGGGGTTGAAATTTCCCTCTGGGCAGGTGTCTAGGTACCTTGCACTGTGCGCACACCGAGCAGGAGGAAACATAAATCCTCACGTCCTTAGCTAAAGTGGGCCACCAGTACTTCTCACAAAGACAGCGCACTGTCCTTCCGATGCCAGGGTGACCAGAGGAGGGGGACGTGTGGACCCAATAGAGCAAACGGTCGCGGACAGCAAACGGAACGTACAGTCGCCCTGCTGGACACTGGGTGGGAGTGGGCTCTGTACGTAACGCCCGCTCAATGTCCACGTCCAGTTCCCACACCACCGGTGCCACCAGGCAAGAAGCTGGAAGTATGGGAGTGGGATCCATGGTCCGCTCCTCTGTGTCATATATCCGGGACAGTGCGTCTGCCTTCGCGTTCTGGGAACCTGGTCTGTAAGATAGGGTGAAAACAAAACGGGTGAAATTCAAGGCCCACCTTGCCTGGCGAGGGTTCAGTCTCCTCGCCGCCCGGATGTACTCATGATTGCGGTGGTCAGTCCAGATGAGAAAAGGGTGTTTAGCCCCCTCAAGCCAATGCCTCCATGCTTTCAGAGCCTTTACGACAGCCAGTAGCTCCCGGTCCCCCACATCATAGTTACGCTCCGCCGAGCTGAGCTTATTCGACAAGAAAGCACAGGGGCGGATTTTGGGTGGCGTACCCGAGCGCTGAGACAGCACCGCACCTATCCCAGCCTCGGACGCGTCCACCTCCACTATAAATGCCAAGGAGGGATCGGGATGAGCCAGCACGGGAGCCTGGGTAAACGGAGCCGTCAGGTGACCAAAAGCCCTGTCCGCCTCTGCCGACCACTGCAGTCGCACCGGTCCCCACTTAAGCAGTGAGGTAATGGGAGCCGCTACCTGACCAAAGCCCCGGATAAACCTCCGGTAGTAGTTGGCAAACCCAAAGAACCGCTGCACCTCCTTTACCGTGGTTGGAGTCGGCCAATTACGCACAGCTGAAATGCGGTCACTTTCCATCTCCACCCTTGACGTGGAAAGGCGGTACCCTAGGAAGGAGACGGACTGTTGAAAGAACATACATTTTTCAGCCTTCACGTACAGGTCATGTTCCAACAGTCGACCAAGCACCTTGCGCACCAGGGACACATTCTCGGCGCATGTAGAACAGTATATCAGAATGTCTACACCCTGCCCGTGCAGGTCCCGGAAAATCTTGTCTACAAAGGATTGGAAGACTGATGGAGTATTCATCAACCCGTACGGCATGACAAGGTACTCAAAGTGCCCAGTGGTGGTACTAAATGCCATCTTCCACTCATCCTCCTCCCGGATTCTTCTTGTGAAGAAGCGCACCCCATGCATTGACTCGATCGCACTGGCTATGAGAGGCAGTGGGTAACTGTACCTCACAGTGATCTGATTGATCCCTCGATAGTCAATACATGGGCGTAACCCACCGTCCTTCTTCTTCACAAAAAATAAACTCGAGGAGGCAGGTGAAGTGGAAGGGTGAATGTATCCCTGTCCCAGAAATTCGGAGACATATGTTTCCATAGCCACAATCTCCTCCTGTGACAGAGGATACAAGTGACTCCTGGGAAGTGCAGGGTCTACCAGAAGATTTATCGCACAATCCCCCCGTCGATGGGGTGGTAGTTGAGTCCCCTTCTTCTTACAGAAGGCGAGAGCCAAATCGGCATATTCAGAGGGGATGTGCACGGTGGAGACCTGGTCTGGACTCTCCACCGTAGTAGCACCGATGGAAAACATCTACACACATCCCTAAGCACTTACGTGACCATCCCTTGAGAGCCCCCTGTTGCCACGAAATAGTGGGGTTATGATAGGCCAACCAGGGAAGGCCCAACACCACGGGAAATGCAAGAGAATCAATCAGGAAGAGACTAATTCTCTCATGACCCTCCTGCGTTATCATACCTAGTGGAGCAGTGGCCTCCCTAATCAGCCCCGACCCTAAAGGACGACTATCTAAGGCATGTACAGGGAAGGGCACATCAACAGGAACAATAGGGATCCCTAATCTAAGTGCAAATTAACGGCCATAAAGTTCCCAGCTGCGCTTGAATCTACTAACGCCTTATGCTGGGAATGCGATGAAAAATCTGGAAATTCTATATATACACACGTGCGCAACAGGGAGCTCTGGGTGAGTCGGGTGCCTACTAACCTGGGATGATCCACCAGTGCCCTGCCTGCTGCTTTGACTCCCTGGGGAACCTCCCCAGCACCGACCAGCAGTGGGCCCCCTGCGGCCACATGTGGTGCAGGAACTGCCCCCCCCCCCCCCCCCCCTCCGGTCACCCTCAGAGCAGCACCTCCAAGCTCCATAGGTGTAGGATCGGAGGTGCTGGGGGATGGAATGGACGGGCCCCGATCCGGACGTCGGCGGGTGGCCAACAGGTTATCCAGCCGGATGGATAAATCCACCAGCTGGTCAAGGGTAAGGGTGGTGTCCCTGCAGCTCCCGACGAACGTCCTCACGTAGACTGCACCGGTAATGGTCAATCAGGGCCCTTTCATTCCATCCCGCGCTGGCTGCCAGGGTCCTGAAGTCCAGTGCAAAGTCTTGTGCGCTCCTCATCCCCTGTCTGAGATGGTACAAACGTTCCCCTGCCGCTTTCCCCTCAGGTGGATGATCAAAGACCGCCCGGAAGCGGCAGGTGAAATCCTCATAGTGGACCAACGCTGCAGCTTCTCTCCCCCACACTGCGTTGGCCCACTCCAGTGCTGTCCCCGACAAACAGGAGATGAGGGCGGACACGCTCTCGTGTCCCGAGGGAGCCGGGTGGACGGTCGCCAGGTAGCTCTCCAACTGGAGCAGGAATCCCCGGCAGCCGTCCCATCATATACCCTCGGGAGCGAGAGCCGAATCCCACTGGGTCCAGGTGATGGAGGGGTGGACATCGGTGTGGGTTGGGTTGAAGATGGTGTTGTGGGAAAAACCTCTCTCTCCCATCGCTCCATGGTATGCAGCATGGATGCGCTCCTCCACCGATAACGGAGGACTGGTTGCTCCTGCTGACTCCATATTTAGGTGCATGTTTCTGTCAGGTGTCACTGTGCAGCAGGTAGGATGAAGTCAGGCGCAGGACACAGGACTGAGTAAAAACGTGCTTTACTCGAAAATAACAACTAAACTAATTCCACGCAGGGAAACAATATTCCAGCTCACAGACAATGGGAACACTTAACAATGAATAAACACGCACAAAACCATGTGGGAACCAGAGGGTTAAATAGGGAATAACTAATAATGTAATGGAAACCAGGTGTGTACAATGAAGACAAAACAAATGGACAATGAAACGACCGCCGAACGCCGCCCGAACAAGGACAGGCACCAACCTCGGCGGAAGTCATGACAACTGCTGCATTGTGCCAATACATTACCTGGAAGCCTAATGAGAACTTTTGGGGAATGTCTTGTAGTGGTGGATACAGATGCACAATGTTTTTGTGAACGTTAGAACATTCCACTGATATTTGTTGTATCTGGAATATTTATCCTTATCTTGTGTCCTGTGTGAATTTAAGTTTTCTCCCCCCCCGTGCACCTGCTGTCTCTAACTCTGAATAATCCGCTATGAAAAGCCAACTGACATTTACTCCTGAGGTGCTGACTTGTTGCACCCTCTACAACCACTGTGATTATTATTATTTGACCCTGCTGGTCATCTATGAACATCTTGGCCATGTAATGTTATAATCTCCACACGGCACAGCCAGAAGAGGACTGGCCACCCCTCAGAGCCTGGTTCCTCTCTAGGTTTCTTCCTAGGTTCCTGCCTTTCTAGGGATTGTTTGTGGCCACCGTGCTTCTACATCTGCATTGCTTGCTGTTTGGGGTTTTAGGCTGGGTTTCTGTATAGCACTTTGTGACATCGGCTGATGTAAAAAGGGCTTTATAAATACATTTGATTGAATTTGATTGATATTTCAATTATCCTCATTCATCCTTACCCTTCTGTAATAAAAAAATATAAAAAGTGGATTTTGTTGTTTGTTTTTGGAATGTTATCATCCTAATGTCAGATAAAATTCTAACTAGAACTTAATGGGAATCTTAGCTAATGTTCTGGGAATGCTCCTGATTTGCTGGGTATTCACTACCACCACCACCCAGAGCCAACAGACATTGACTTTAGTCTTGTAGAGTGGAAGTAAATGTTTTGTTTGCAATCAATCAAATAGATGTTTCCTATTGGACATTTTGACAGGAGAAAGGGAGAAAGAGAGAATGAGAATAATGTGACGTAAAGTTGCTGGGCTTTTATATACTGGGGCAGCTGGGCTTTGATATACAGTGGCAGTGCAGTGTTTTTTTGATGAGGCAGTAATCCTTGTTGGTACAGACCTGCATGAGAATGAGGGTTGAAAGGGGTGTGAAATAACATAAGGATGTGTTAATTCACTCTCTCCTACTCATTTAGACTGAGGTTCTCAGTCAGTCACCAGCTCCTTCTGACAGGATAACTACTGTTTTTGCAAAGCAGGTTGTTATTATGATAGCAGGTCGACCTAATTTGCTAGACTGTAATTGGATTGGACTGAATAGCTGAAAGGGTCCTAACGGAGATATCTGTGGCCAGCCACAGAGGTTTGTTTACATTTTTTTTTAAAGAACTGCCGTTGGCAAAACCTGAAAATGGACACTGCAAAGATAAAGTTGTTCATTAATTTGCGCAAAAGTCTGTTTACACATAATACTGTGTTGGTAATAAGTCCCTCATTCTCAAATGAAAACATTTCAAGAGATGCAGCCAAATAGCCTTCCAACAGGACTGTATTCTTTAGAATTGTAAAGTTGGAATAACATAACAATCATCTTCACAAATTAGGGAATGACTGGGCTCTATAAAATAAAAAATAAAACATTCTCCAAAAACATTCTCCTGACTCCCTGTATCTTGTAATCTATTAGGATGCATTCTTATTTACTAATAGCTCATTTTAAAAATGAACATTTTCGAAGAAGATAACATTGACTAAAGTTTAGGGAAGGTTTATCTCCACATAATGAGACTACTCTACCATTCGTCATGGTTGCTCCTCTTGGGCATGGGTACAAGACAAAGCAAATGGGGACAATGTTCTCAGTTCACACCACCCTGCAGAAGTAGGGACATTAAATGTGTATTGATTCTGGTAGTGCTATGTTTAAGTAAGAGCTAGTAGGCTACCCCCATCTCCTACTAACATGCCCAAAAGTTTCCTTTTCTTTTCTCTCTGATGGAATGTGGACCAAATCTAGTGACTCTATTACCAGGGGAAAACACTGCCTTGGGACTCGACTCTCGTCAGTTTGAAACTTTGCTATTTCCAATTCAGTAGAAATGGGGAGATTCTCAGCTAAGGCAATGTCTTTTTTTAAATCTTTGTTGAAGTAATCATTGGTGTTGTATGGGCAATGTGTAAGAAAGGCATGCAGAGGCTGGTGAATACACATGGGGTTTGCCACAATGCTGCTATAACTAAAAATTAATCAGACAGCCTTCCTCTGAATTCACAGATCCATTTTGACTCAAGACATTAAATATTGATGGAATGAAATAGTGAAGTGCAATGCCATTGGTTAAGCTCAATATGAAGACTTCACAACTGCAGTACATATCCACAGCAATTACATTTTTTTGTTTCAAATCACAGTACAAATCCTATCCAGTCTTTTTTAAGGTTAAAGTAACATTTAAACAGGGCTGTCAATGTAGTTGACACAATCAGTAAATGACCATCAAGAATAACCATCTTCACAACTCGGGGGACAGTTGCCTGGCATTCTTCTGACTCCACTTTGCTCCCGTATAGTAAGTACGGGAGCATAGTAAGTACGGGGACTAACATGGCCTTTTGTCCAAACTATTACTACCCTCATGCATTTCGATGAAGCTCTCACTGCTGATGTGGGAACTGAAGTGTGTCTCTATTTCTCTCTCAGTCCTACAGCATTTATGTTCATGCAGATGTTTGCCTGTCGAGGATCCTGACAAATGGAAAGGCATTCTAAATAAATGACGCAACTCTGTCAGAACGGGCTTAAAGTGCTCTGGAGAAACTGGGAACTCAAATAACAGCAGGGATAGAGGAGAAATTCACTGGAAGAGATGGTTTGGTAGACAGCTCAGTCTTTTCTTTCTGTTTTTCACTATTTGTTCTTTGCGATACTGACTGTATAGGAATCCTTTTCAGGACATAGTTATGAAATTTTATAAAATGATTGACTACAGAGGTAATTATTCTTGTGAACCTTGGCACATTTAGCTATGCAATCACTTTGGTGTTAAAATAAATGAATAAATCAGTTGACCAGACAGAAACAATGTGTTATGCTTGTTTCAAGTTTTCTTCATGTCAAAGAGCATATCTCTGTTGTATCACTTTTGCTGTTGTTTGATGTGCACAATATTTTAAGTGCACATCATTAGCATATCCACACATTTGACAAACTTTTTTTCAAAAGGCATATGATATTGTTATGATACAGTTCTATGGTTATTGGACAGTTTCATTAATTCCTTTACTCAGCGATGCAATCTTTTCATGGGTTTTGTATGAAAGTACTTTATGATTAATTTGACAATAATGGCTTACAAGAGTTCCACATTTTAAATGTCTCTTTTCAAACAAAGGCTTCACCGTCAAGTATTGTACTATGGCAAAAAATACAGGTTTATGGTGAAGTAAAAACGTTTGATAGTAAGGCTTTATTGGTTACGCAATATGGCTGTCACAGTAAGCCTGTCACTGGGCAAGTGTTTGTGTGAAACATAGCATCAGGCAGATTGTCAGTCACTTTACCATTGAAAACAAAAGCCTCGAGAGAATTATGTTTACAGCAGAAGAAAAGATGGCAAAACAGCCTCAAGTGCCGTTCCAGCCATGGAGGAAGGATGAAGTTGAACAGGCTCCATTTGTCTTAGGTAAGCACCGCGCTGCCTCTTCATCACAACGTATGCTGCTGATTAAACATTACATTCTGACGGGGTTGGACGAGACTATCAAAACGATGGCAACATTATGAGCACGGGAGAAATCCCATCACCATTCCCTACAGACTTTAAAGACGCACTTCAGCTATTTTCTTTTTAACATTTCCTGTTCATTTTTTTATTTTCATCCCAAGTATAAATACAGTAATGTACACACACTTAAAGGTAAAAAAATATATACGTTTTGAGCAAAATAGTGTTTTTTAGACACAACTGAAAACTTCAAGGAGAAGGCCATTCAAGGAGCTGTCATCAGCCTCCCCCCTTGCTTGCAGGAGCAATAGAGAACAAAAGAGGAAAGCACCTCCCCCCACTCTGTGCATACCTGGGCCACCATATTGAGATGTGCCTTTTGTTAACTATTAGAATGGTTGAATAAATGTATTTTCTCTTGAGAATATATATAAATTGTATAGGCAGGTTTAAAAAAGAAAAAAAAGACCAGAAATGAAATCATAAAAAGGAGTCTGAAACCTGAGTTCTATAGTCACACAGTGGTGAACTATTGTCCCTGTACAGAATACATCTCTTCAAGGGCACCAGTCTCTCTCAAAACCCCCTATCATCAGATTAAAACGGGAACCGCTCACAAATATATACAACAAAGTAATCTTCAGGTGTTCCGGCTCCGAAGAAAACATACAGAACAGTTTGAAGTATACTGTACCCCACCTCAAGGAGAGGAGTCAATAGGTACACATAGTGTCTCCACTAACAAAGATTTGTCATTATGTCATTATTGTGTTGTGCATTGCAGTTGACAGACCTGAGTCATTTCCTGACTTTTGTATCCTAGCAGCCACTCAGGTAGCACTCGTGACTTTTAGAGAGGAGAGCAATTCAATTCAATATGTGGTGCAAAGAGAAACAAGTTTAATCAACTCTCACCCACTCCATCTTTGAAAAACAGAATAACGTAATAGCTTCTATGCGTTCTCACCCCAAGGCAGTCCTTATTCACTGTTTACACATTTAGGTATAAAAAAAATATGTAACAAAATAATTTGAAACATTACATTTGGCCTTACTGCTATTTGCCCATAGACATGCATTGAATAACAAATTCATACATGGAAAAACAGATAGTAAAAAAATTAAATGAATAAGGAAGTTTGTTTTAAATTGTCTGTCCTATATCTGGAGGAAATTATATTTAACCCCTTTTTTTTGGCACTAACCTATTTCCATATACACTGAGTGTACAAAACATTAGGAACATCTTCCTAATTGAGATGCAACCCCTTTTGCCCTCAGAACAACCTCAATTCGTCGAGACATGTTCTCTAAAAGGTGTCGAAGGCGTTCCATAGGGATCCATGTTGACACCAATGCTTCCCACAGTTGTCAAGTTGGCTGGATGTCCTTTGGGTGGTGGACCATTCTTGATACACACAGGAAACTGTTGAGGGTGAAAAACCCAGCAGCGGTGCAATTCTTGACACACTCAAACCGGTGCGCCTGGCACCTACTACCATACCCCATTCAAAGGCACTTAAATCTTTAGTCTTGCCCATTCAACCTCTGAATGGCACGCATACACAATCCATGTCTCAATTGTCTCAAGGCTTAAAAATCCTTCTTTAACCTGTCTCCTCCCCTTCATCTACACTGATAAAGTGACTTTCATTAATCTGATGACTGTTATTTATTTAATACACTAACTATGGTTAATTGTTAACCGATTCAATTAATCATGTAACAATTAACTCCTTAGGATTTGGGGCACCACGGAAGAAGTTGTTTAAAGCGTTACCATCTTCCGAATTAAGCTCTATAAGGTATAATCTATTTAATCAATAAACAGTCATCTTATTAACCTATGCAATTCCAGCTCCCAGATTGCAATTCATATGGCTTCCACTAGATGTCAACAGTCTTTGTTCAAGGTTTCAGGCTTGTTTCTTCCAAAACGAGGAAGAATTTTGAGTTTTGGTACTGAGAGACACAGTTGGAAATCAGCCTGTGGGCGCGCGACGAAGAGGACGCCCACTTGCTAATTTTACTTTTCTATTGAAAATACTTCTTTCTGTATGAAATATTATAATTAATTACATTTTAGGGTACCTGAGGAATAAATAGAAATGTAGTTTGACTTGTTTTAACAAAGTTTAGCGGTACCTTTTTGGATTCCTTTGTCTGGATGTTGAAATCAAATCGATGGCGCCAACTAAACAGACTTTTTGGGATATAAAGAAGGGTTTTATCTAACAAAACGACCATGCATGTTGTAGCTGGGACCCTTTGGATTGCAAATCAGAGGAAGATTTTCAAAAAGTAATCACTATTTAACAAATACACCATGACAGAGCAACACACAAGGGGTGGAACAGTGGCAAAGGTACCCACAGGACAAACAGAATAATATTAGTATGTGCTGGTTGAAAAATATGTTGATGTAGGGCACCGTCCTCAAACAATCGCATGGCATGCTTTCGCTGTAAAGCCTATTGTAAATCGGACAATGCAGTTAAATTAACAATAATTTAAGCTTTTAATGTGTGAAAGGTACATATTTCCCAAAAATATTTTTGAATTTCCCGCGCTGCCTTTTCAGCGGAATGTTGTGGGGGGGGGGGGGTTCCGCTAGAGGAACGTGTGTCCTAGAAAGGTTAAACTTGTATTCTCTCAATGGTCTAGGGACCTGCCTTAGAGTGCAACTGTGTCGCTATAACCGGGGTACAAATCCCAGTCACGCCATTGCCGTTTGTGGCCGGGGGGTCCTGTAGGGCGGCGAGAATTAGGCCAGTGCCGTCCGGTGGGAGGGGGAAGGTAATCGCCACTCAGTCCTCAATGCTCAGGTTGTAGTTGGACAACTTAGTTACCATCATTTTGTTTAAAAGTAATAAAAAAATTATATTTTTGTTTCAGAATTCGCTATTCATCCATTCGATACTCTATGTTAATGTTTAGAAGATTGTTTAGAGCACTGCTATAGTGAAATAATCCAGGCTGGAATCCATAGCGCATTACCTATTGCTATGCTTCCCTCTTCCATCTTCTAAAGGAGACCTAGCCTCAGTAGCCTGATCTGGAGACCCTGCAACCTCACCTGCCTGAGCTTGAACTCCTAACTTTTCCTGAATAACCTGACTAAAACAATTACATTTCAATTAGCAGGTTCTTAAAAACTAGTAAATGTATATGTTTGTAATTGATATTCAAATAGACATTAATTCATATTTTCACTTGCCTGAAGACGGCTGTTGGTTAGACATGAAAGTGATCTTGCACACATTCAATCTCTGGCCTGCTTGCTGTACATGGTATTTGAAGGTTTGTTTCCGTTCTCCTTTGTATCCTCAGGTTTACGTCTCCGTTTCACCTCATGCTGCAATAAAAATTGACAATGATAAATTCAGAATTTAATATACTGTAGCACATTTAGGGTATTGCTTGATCAGGACCTCCATCTTTCACACACTCCCAACCTATACACAGAATGAGTTTGTATTGCACCATTGTGTAACACTGCACTTTTAGAGTTAACGTTAATGTACGTATCATTACTGTCAAAGTTAAACTACCGTAATTGCTGGACTATTAAGCGCACCTGAATATAAGCCGTACCCACTGAGTTTTTTAAAAATATGTATTTTGTACATAAATAAACCGCACATGTCTATAAGCCGCAAGTGCCTACCGGTACATTGAAACAAATGAACTTTACACAGCCTTTAAACGAAACACGGCTTGTAACAAAAATAAAATAGGCTTTTAAACGAAACACGGTTTGTAACAAAAATAAATAGGCTTTAACGAAACACGGCTTGTAACAAAAATAAAAAAAATAGCAGTAAACAGTAGCCTACCAAGAAAGTCAAACTTCATTGCGGTGGCGATTGTTTTGGCTTTCAGTCGGATCTGCACAGTTGAAACACCTCGGCCGTCTGCTCTCTGTGTTGACCCAGGCTTCAAGCTCATTTTCTAGTTCGGGCCATCTGCTTTTCTTCTCTGAAAGCTTTTGTTGTCTTTTTGCACTGAGTCAGTTCCTCACGCTGCTGTTTCCAACGTCTTATCATTGACTCATTAAGGCCAAGCTCCCGTGCAGCAGCTCTATTTCCTTTTCCAACAGCCAGATCGATCGCCTTCAACTTGAAAGCTGCATCATATGCATTTCTCCGTGTCTTTGCCATGATGAGGGTGACAAAATGACTACCGTAATCAGAATGATGGGAAGTTTGAGCGCGCTCGATTTACGTCACATTATGTGACGGTGCTCAGTTTTTTGGCAGCGTGAATCTTGTGAAAAAAAAAAATAATAATAAATTAGCCGCGTCATTGTATAAACCGCGAGGTTCATAGCGTGGGAAAAAAGTAGCGGCTTATAGTCCGGAAATTATGGTATGCAAGTGTTCAATATAGCTATTATAATAATAGGCGTTTTGTCTTATTTCTAACCTGTTCTAAGCCGGAGAGAATCAACGCTTGTTGTTTCTCGCATGGTACAGTGTAGAAACTGTTGAACAGATGCAGCTTGCGCTCATCAGTCAACTTTCCACAATCCTTTCTGCACGTCGTGGAACACGCTCTTCCCTGCAGGATACAGTGTAACGTTACCTATAACTAGCTAGTTACTGTAGCCATGTCGAATCATCCGTTGGACGGAGAAAAATTAGCTAGCTATGTTTCTTCTATAATCAGCAATAACATTTGTAACGATAATGTATAAGTTAGTAGCCAACGAACTTTAGCTAATATGTTTTCTCTATAGTTACAAATTAGACAACCCAGAACATACATGTTAGTTACTGTACTCTATAGCTAGCTAGCTTGATTGTTTGATATACGGTTCTTCCACATACCTCTTTTGGACAGCTTTTCACAGTTTTTTCTTGACCCTTACGATTTGTATAGGGTTTTCCCGCATCCCGTAAGATCTTCCTTTGCCTGTCTTTCCATTCTTTTAGTTTTGTTTTACGTTTCTTTCCCACATTTCGGCGATTTTCATCAGCAGCAGAAAAATTGTGCGCTTGTCCGTCCATTCTGAGTGGTGCACATAAACGGTTATTCCACAAGAGTCTATCTTTAAATTAAAAATTATTGTTAATTAGCGCATGGAAAGCTTGTGAAACCGGTTCACTATAGAAAAAGGATGTCCAATAATAATAATGTATTTTTTTTTAATGTCACATATATGGTTCTTCGTCTGCAGGATTCAAATATTTGTTTTGTTCGATAATGTCCATCATTTATGTCCATTTATGTCAAAATAAATGATTTCCCACTTCCTGTTTGGATTTTTTCTCAGGTTTTTGCCTGCCATATGAGTTCTGTTATACTCACAGACATAATTCAAACCGTTTTAGAAACTTCAGAGTGTTTTCTATCCAATAGTAATAATAATATGCATATATTAGAATCTGGGACAGAGTAGGAGGCAGTTCAATTTGGGCACACTAATCATCCAAAGTGAAAATGCTGCCCCCTATCCCTAAAAAGTTAACAACATCTTATTGTCTCCTTACAGGCCACATCGGATACATGCTACAGTGAAAGAGGGCATCAATGAGCACATTCTATCTTTCCCAAGAACCCAGAACCACTACTCTCGGATGAAGGGGGGATGTACACAGAGAATACCTCAGCCCTGATCTGAATTTGTTGCGAATGTACCGACTCTACAAAGAGAAGAATACCACATCATCTGCAAAATTCTGGGTTTATAGGGACATTTTCAAACAGCAGAGTCTCAATTTCGGCCAACCCAGGAGTGACACCTGTGGCAAATGTGATGCATTCTTCACTAAGATGTCAGCAGCAACATCTGAAGAGGAGAAGAGGAAGATTGCAGTTGAAAGTGAGTTGCACCATCGAAAGCTGAAAAGGCCTACACACAGCTTCAAATTGACACTGAGTGGGCTAAAGCCAATGCTGACTGCCATGTCATTTCTGTAGATCTACAGGGGGTGATGTACACCCCTAATCTGACCCACTCTAATGTCTACTACCAGCGGCAGCTGTCAAATTTTAACCTTTGCATCCAGGAACTTGGAAAAGAAGATCCTGCATACATGTGTGTTTGGCATGAGGGGATTCCACACCGAGGGTTCATTGAGGTGGCAAGCTGCATATTGAAGTGGGTGAAGACAAAATTCACGCCACTCACCAAACCAGAGGTGCGCAAGTTGATCATCTTCAGTGACAGATGCTGTGGGCAGAATAACAACTGGCGGATGCTCAATCTGATGTCGATGCTCGTCTCTATGGGTTACTTTACCCAAGTTGAGCAGACGTTCATGGTCTCTGGTCATTCTTTTCTTCCTTGTGATCGATCTTTTGCCACCATCGAGAAGAGGCGCAAGGTGTCAGTCCTTCATACACCTGATGTTTCAAAGATGATACTTGAGGCACAACCAGCAAAACCATTCAAGGTGATGAGGATGCAATGTGAAGACTTCAGGCACCTCCCAGATTCTGTCCTCAAGCGACCAGCTGGACTACAGATCACCTCAGTGAGGTGGRTAAAAGTCACAGGTATTGCACAGAGAATAGTTTACTAACATCCCATCAACATGCAACATGTTGTTCTAACAATAAAATATCCTAATGCTTGACTGAAAGTTGTTTATTGATGTCAGGAACTTAACATGTTTCTGTTCTAATTCCAGTTGAGGGTCCTTGGAATCTGTACGCCAGACAGAGCCACAGTCTATTTGAGGGATGGAAATCGTGGCTGATCTCCAAACCAAAACAAGGAGCTACACCTCAACCTCCCTATTTTGCAAGCCACTACCCTAGAGCATATGAGAGTCCTCTGCCCATCGAAAAAAACAAGTACCAAGATCTGATGACCATGCTCAACTACTTACCAGCTGCTGCACGCTCTTTTTATAAATCACTGCAGAGTGAATAATTTTTTGTTAAACCAAGCTACATAATTAACCGTTTTTTCTGTGATTTTATGATCCCCTGAACCTGTATAGTATGTTGAATCTGAATACATTTCAGAAGACATGTCACCCCTATTGTAGGTGTTTTCTATGTGAATCAATTTGTGTATGATTTGAACCAGCACAATATATTGAATTAATTTAATTTTAAGATGTTGTTCCTAGTGTAGAAAATGTTATGTACAATGTGTTCTGTTGAGAATTATTTTGTGTGTGATCATTTGAACCTTTTTTCATCTGAATTAATTAAAAACAAATAAATCATCACATACAGTATGTGAGTATTCATTTGATCTTGATTCCCTTTTTTTATTCATTACAATATACAGTACGTCTCTCTGTCACCACATTTAGCATCAACTCTAAGCAGTTAATACTTATTTACTGCTGTCCCCTCAGTACAGAAGGACATGTCTTGCCTTTAGCATGGGTGTAGCGCAATTCAAAACTAAATTGCTGATCATAGTGTTAAACGCAAAGAGAATGGTTTTCTGAACGTTTTGTAATATTGACCTTAGGGACCTGCATATTGGCACATCACATTGATCCGTATTTGATATGTACAAGTTGTGCTTGTTTTGATTGAATTAATTTAATTGTATTCTATTTGTGTAGTTATTCTATGGTATGTTCACATTGAGGGTACATAGCCAATCTGTAAATAGCCCATTCAGCTACCTCATCACCATATTGTTATTTATTTAATTTATTTTGCTCCTTTGCACCCCAGTATCGCTACTTGCACACTCATCTTCTGCACATCTATCACCCCAGTGTTTAGTGACCATACAGTAATAATTTCACCACTATGACCTATTTATTGCCTCACCCCCTTATCTTACCTCATTTGCACACACTGTATATAGACTTTCTCTATTGTATTATTGACTGTATGTTTGTTTTTTCCATGTGTAACTCTGTGTTGTTGTATGTGTCGCACTGCTTTGCTTTATCTTGGCCAGGTCGCAGTTGTAAATGAGAACTTGTTCTCAACTAGCTGGTTAAATGAAGGTAAAATTAAACAAATCCAAACGGGCAGCGGTTCGTGTGCAAACTATATGTAACAATAAGAGCATATCTCTCTCTCTCTCTCTCTCTCTCTCTCTCTCTCTCTCCTCAATTCACCTGGTCAACATCAACAGTCATGGAAAGAGCAGGTGTTCCTAATGTTTTGTACACTCAATGTATACTTCCATACATGTGATTAACTGGTGCTGGGCTATCTTGTGGAGGTCATAGAGCAAAATGGATAACACCATCGTGTTCGTGAGAGTCTCATCTTTCGTAGTCATATTCATCTTCGAGATGTCTCATGGTCTGACAAACACCGATGTTGCTCGGTCACCTTCCACCAGAGATGCATTGGATTGAGTGTGGACAATGACTCTTGGGGGTTAAAGAGATAATACAGTACTTTTGTATATGTTTTAGCCAGTACTTCTAAAAGTAGCGCACAAAGCCAAAAGTGGTCCCTGAAAAGTGTGTACTACATCACATTCGTGTAGACATGTGCACCACGTCATTGCAATCTCTCTCGCGCTGCTGTGTGTGGATCTTGCTAGCTGTCAATCAAATTGTGAAGGGCTGAAGCTCATTGGCTGGAGCCCAAATTGCAATGGGTCTGGCCCACATGGTTAAAAATTTGGGAAAAATTGTGCCACACAGCTTCCATTAAACACTCACACTAGGGATTTTGTGACTAATTGAGGTATGACAGTAATTCTGCTTCTATATACTATGTACAGTATCAGTCAAAAGTTTTGACACACTTACTCATTCAAAGGTTTGTCATTATTTTTACTATTTTCTACATTGTAGAATAATAGTGAAGACATCAAAACTATGAAATAACTCATGGAATCATGTAGTAACCAAAAAAGCTGCATGAGGTAGTCACCTGGAATGCATTTCAATTAACAGGTGTGCCTTGTTAAAAGTTAATTTGTCGATTTTATTTCCTTCTTAATGCATTTGAGCCAATCAGTTGTGTTGTGACAAGGTAGGGGTGGTATACAGAAGATAGCCCTATTTGGTAAAATACCAAGTCCATATTATTGCAAGAACAGCTCAAATAAGCAAAGAGAAATGACAGTCCATCATTACTTTATGACATGAAGGTCAGCCAATGCGGAACATTTCAAGAACTTTGAAAGTTTCTTCAAGTGCAGTCGCAGAACCATCAAGTGATATGATGAAACTGGTCTCATGATAACCGCCACAAGAATGGAAGACCCACTGCTGCAGAGAATAAGTTCATTAGAGTTAACTGCACCTCAGATTGCAGCCCAAATAAATGCTTCACAGAATTCAAGTGACACATCTCAACATCTACTGTTCAGAGGTGACTGTGTGAATCAGGCCTTCATGGTCTAAATGCTGCAAAGAAACCACTACAAAAGGACACCAATAATAAGAAGAGATTTGCTTGGGCCAAGAAACACGAACAATGGACATTAGACCGGTGGAAATCTGTCCTTTGTTCTGATGAGTCCAAATTTGAGATTTTTGGTTCCAGCGACAGTGTCTTTGTGAAACGCAGAGTAGGTGAACAGATTATCTCAGCATGTGTGGTTCCCACCACGAAGCATGGAGGAAGAGATGTGGGGGTGCTTTGCTGGTGAAACTGTCTGTGATTTATTTAGAATTCAAGGCACACTTAACCAGCATGGCTACCACAGCATTCTGCAGCGATACACCATCCCATCTAGTTTGCGCTTAGTGGGACTATCATTTGTTTTTCAACAGGACAATGACCCAACACACCTCCAGGTTGTGTAAGGGCTATTTGATGAAGAAGGAGAGTGATGGAGTGCTGCATCAGATGACCTGGCCTCCACAATCACCCGACCTCAACCCAATTGAGATGGTTTGGGATGAGTTGGACCACAGAGTGAAAGAAAAGCAGCCAACAAGTGCTCAGCGTATGTGGGAACTCTCTAAGTTTGTGCAATCAATAGTATTAATTTCACAGTTTATTCAATTTTTCACCATTTGAGAGTCATAATCTCTCTCCCTGGAGTAGCTTTGGTTCTGAAATAACTTCTAGTCCACTATGAACTGACTAGGACGTACAGTTCTGCAGCGGTTGTCCATTAATCAGTCATGTTAATGTGTGTATTTATAGCTGACCAAGGTGATACAGACAGCCGTTCTTTAAATCACTTTTCAGAATTAGGGAATTCATTAAGAACCATTTGTTTTTGTGGCCACTATAAGTCTATGCTAGGTAAAGCTCCGCCTTATCTCAGTTCACTGGTCACGATAACAACACCCACCCGTAGCACACGTTCCAGCAGGTATATCTCACTGATCATCCGCAAAGCCAACACCTCATTTGGCCACCTTTCCTTCCAGTTCTCTTCTGCCAGTGACTGGAACGAATTGCAAAAATCGCTGAAGTTGGAGACTTTTATTTCCCTCACCAACTTTAAACATCAGCTATCTGAGCAGCTAACCAATCGCTGCAGCTGTACATAGACCATCTGTAAATAGCCCACCCAATCTACCTACCTCATCCCCATACTGTTTTTATTTTATTTACTTTTCTGCTCTTTTACACAACAGTATCTCTACTTGCACATCATCATCTGTTCATGTATCACTCCAGTGTTAATCTGCTAAATTGTAATTATTCGCTCCTATGGGCTATTTATTGCCTACCTCCTCATGCCTTTTGCACACACTGTATATAGACTTTCTTTTTTATCTACTGTGTCATTGACTTGTTTATTGTGTTATTGGCTTGTTTATTGTTTACTCCATGTGTAACTCTGTGGTGTTGTCTGTGTCACACTGCTATGCTTTATCTTGGCCAGGTCGCAGTTGTAAATGAGAACTTGTTCTTAACTAGCCTACCTGGTTAAATAAAAGTGAAATAAAAAAAAGGGAAAATCTGAAAACTAGAGTACATTTATTACACTAAGATCACAATAGTCATAAGCATAGGGAATTGTCAAGCAGGAAGAATATTGAAATAACGATATTATACTGCACTGTGTAGCATTATGAGTCACCATTGAAAAGAAAACATTTGGCTATCTTTGATGTTGCCTGCAAATCGTCTGATGAGTGACTGATTTTTCCCTCTTTCCCTCTCTATCCCAGCTCGGTATAATTCAGAAAGGCTTACTCATTTCCGTTCTTTGACTCTTTTTAAAGATAGCATCTCGCTAATGGATTCTCCATAGGGTTGTTCTTACGTCATTTCTCATCTTGCTCTTTTCTTTCCCCCTGCAGACAAAAGATCTTGGCTTGATAAATGCAATGCACTCAAGGTAGATAGAACACTCTCTCCCCTCCAAGCCCCTTTGCCTCTCCGAGAGGTTGCCTTCGGTTAGGAGTGGGTTAGCCCAGCTAAAATGACTCATCCATACACGCTGAGGAGTTCAACGCCTCAGTAGGAGGGTCTCGGTGGGAGATGAGGCTCCCAGTCTCTCCCCAAACCTGCCTAGTTTTTATAATGCAGAGTTTACATACGGTTTTGTAGAGTTAACCGTGGAGTTCAAAGTCTATTTGTTTGTCTTGACGCTACTGTTTGTGTGGTGAAGGAGAACACATTTGTCCTCTGCCTTCGTATTCACATTCACCGCATGGAGCCAGCAGTAATTAAAAGAGAGAGTAGAATGCCTTCGAGGAGGAGAGGGGAAAAAAGAAGGATGTGTTCAGAAAATATACACGGTCTCACTCACGTCTGCTCTCTAGTCTCAAGGAAAACTACAAGAATGAAACGTGTGCTATAGGAAGAAATAACATAAACCCTGCTAGGGAAAGAAATCACATACTTATTTGTTTTGTATGTACTTTACAGCTTCAGATTTGAAAATACTTCCAACTGAGTTGATGTTGACATTGCTTATAGTAGTAATCATGTTGCAATTTTCCAGCATGGGCCTATACGATGTATGTGTGTGACAGACAAATACAATACAGATGTTATTTCAAAAACAATATCTTGTTCCAGTAATATTCCTCTTTGCCATCAGTATTTGAACAGCAATTCAATCTAAATTCGATTTTCTGTTACAGTATGTTAAAACATTTGTTGAAATTATTTTCAGACACAATTTAAATATGTATGTGACAATATCAAGAGATTGGACCATAATAACACCAGGACACAGATTCAATGATATTTCACTGAATGGATCCACACTACATGACACTTCTGGAAAACTAGGTTTTTGTATTACCTGTATGTGTGAAGTAACAATTGCAGTCACAGTATGATGAGGTGCATATGTGACATACGACTGGGACAAGCGATGCTGCTGTAATAAGCCTGGGACGGAATGTTTGGTTGTCAAATTGATTCTACTGTTAGTATACTCTTCTGTGTGAGGAAGATTGGATGCCATCACAGAATATATCTTGCTGGAAACATGCTAATTTATGCAGTGAGTGTGACTGGGATGTTCAGTACAGGATGTATTCAGTGATATGTGGGTGTATCACATGTTGTTAGTGTATTTTCTGTGGTTGAATGTGATCTTGTCAAGGCTCAGGAGAAGACCCAGATGCAGACAGTTTCAAAGTAACAAAAGTGTATTACAAACACAACAGGGCAGGCAAACGTCAGGTCAAGAGCAGGCAGAGGTCAGTAGTCCAGAGCAGAGTCGGAAAGGTACAGAACGGCAGACAGGCTCAGGGTAGGCAGAGGTCAGTATTCCAGGGTGGTGTGACAAGGTACAGAACGACAGGCAGGCTCAGGGTCAGGGCGGGCAGAATGGTCAAAAATCGGGAAGCTAGAAAACAGGAACTAGAGACAGAAAGGAGCATGGGAAAAAACACAGTAGGCTTGACAAAACAAAATGAACTGGCAACAAACAAACAGAGAACACAGGTATAAATACACTGGGAATAATGAGGAAGATGGGCGACACCTGGAGGGGGGGTGGAGACTAGCACAAAGACAGGTGAAACAGATCAGGGTGTGACAGATCTTCCTTCCCATATCCATGTTGATGGAGCAGAACCATCATGGGCAAAACTTTCAATGCATTTCATCGAGACTTGTGATGTTGGTCTTTGTGTTCCAATCATGTACTACAGATGGTTGAAGGCAAGCCACTATCACTGGGCGATTCCGTGTAAAAGATAACCTGAGAATGCACAAATAAAGTCAAATTAGTAATTTCCAAATTAAACCACATTCATAATTATCATTAAGGTCTGTATGTTGGAGTTCATGTAGGAAATTGCATGAATTTTAACATTAAAGTGTAGGTGGCCAAGTCTCAAAGGCATTTTAGTCAATTATATTTCATGGGTTTCAAAAAGGTCTCACAGAGTTTGATTTGTCACTCACAGTTGTCGCCAATATTAATTATGAAGATGAGATGAATCAATACAGACCAAATGTAAATGTCTTGAGTTTTGTTTGTGTGTTCTACAGTTTTGTCCCATTTCTGACTGGGACAGAAAATGTAACATCTAAAATGTTTAAGGAAATGTTTTTGTAAATGACGCACCTCACATCGGATCATCTAGAAACGTTCTAGAAACGTTCTCTGTAAAGCTAAGCTCTGTAAAGCTAACTTTCATCCTTGTTTTATATGGTCTATATACTGTAAGAGTTTCATTCCAAAATGCTATATATCCATTTTCAGAAATGTTGGTAAATTAGCTTGTATTGTTTAAAAAAAAATGTCACTATCTAATCATGGCATGGGGTTGTTAACTGACAGACATGCATTTGTTTAAAATCTATCACTTCATGGTTTTATTTCAAAGAGACAAATGGCATATATCCGCCTCACTCTCAGAGAAACAAGTAGTACTGCTAGGTTCTCACAGTCAAATGTAACAAATAACTACATTTTTAATAAAGAGCTGTACAAATGATACATTTGTGACATCTACATTTTATAATTCAATACAGCAAAATGAGATCTGTTTGCAAAACATTGACATTTTAGTCATTTAGCAGATGCTCTTATCCAGAGCGACTTACAGAAGGTGCGTTCATCTTAATAAGATCGCTAGGTGAGACAACCACACATCACAGTCAAATATACAGGATACGAACATTCCATTCCAGCTAAACAATGGATATATAGTGTATTGTCATATGAATTCAAAATCTGAGAACAGTAATATTTTACACACGTGAAAGTACCCATGAGCAATTCTTTATGATGAAAAATACTAAAATGTAAAAAATGTGTGTTTTTAACATTTTAGAAATAAACTCTTCACTTGGTTTGTTTCTTTTCGTTGTCAGTATCCTTTTTCAGCATTATGTTATTCGTAACATCTTTAACGTAACACAATGTACGTTTGTGTGCTTGTTCTGTGATGTATTCTTCAGGATTTTTTACTGAAGCAATTGTTGATATCCTGAAAATTGTGTTATAGCTAAGATTCTCTTAATATATATTCTCTTAATATATATGCTGAAATGTATTTCTCTTACATACCAGTACAGTTTTTTTTGAAAGAAAGATGAGAAAAGTGTTTATCAATAATCTGTGATTAGTCCTGGAGTGTCCTTTTCAAATTAAAGCCCTCCAAAATATATTGACTTCACCCAGTGTCCAGAAAAGTGGATTGGCATTAGACACATGTACAGTATATTGTCTTATTTTGTTACAATATTTCAGATTTGTTTTTTATACAAAACAATCTTATTTGTGACTAAATTCAACTGGTAAAGGCACATTTTTATATAAACATTTAAAAAAATTACCCATTAGGGTCTGGTGCCTGGCCTATTTTCAGAATATCTGTAATTATGCAATCCTAAGGTACTATGTCTTCTGCTGACATTTTACAAATATTCCAAATGACAACAAATGTGTTATTATAGATTTAGATCACCAAATCTTTACAATTTGAATGTCTATTTAAGACTTTGTGACATCCATAATGGAGGGTTTAAAATCCATAACAGTTTTTTCCTCTCTAAAGTAATAATGGAAATCACAATATTTTCTTCACAATCATAATTTTTGTGTTCTGTCATGACTTTCACCGAAAGTGGCTCGGTCTACTAGCTGTCACCGATCCCTTTTCCTTTTCTTTTGGTTATGTCTGTTTTGTGTTTCACCTGGTTTCATTTTGGTTAATTAGGGGGGGGTATTTATCTCGACATTTCCTTTGGGTTTTTGTGCGGGATTGTTTTCGTTTGACTGTCAGTTAGTTTGGGTTGAGTTTTTCGTTAGTTCATGTTTAACAGGTGTTTTTCCCTGGACTGTGTCTGAGTGGGGTTTCGTGGCTACTGCTCTAGTCCAGTGTCCTGTTTATTTTGAGCTGGTTTAAATAAACGCCCTTTTCTTCAGAACTTGGTTCTCCTGCGCCTGACTCCACACCCACATCTCCTTGGGGAGATCTGACAGTGTTCAGACAAGCCTTTCCTTTGAAATGGGAATCCATGTTTTGACATAAGACTTACAAACTCTTGCTAATATGTTCAGTCTCCCCCAACAAAATTCCATTTCATGTAACATCCTTAACGCTTCTTACTTGCTTTATTTCGCCAACATGTCAATATTGACAAGTCCGCTTTTTGGTGTATACACTCCCCCAAGAAGTACTATAGACAAACACATCAAAAGTTACATTTTGTTTGTCCATTCGGCACTGTTGTAGTACTCGGGACAGTTCTTGGTCTCGAGTCCGGTCTGGAGACCACATTTTAAGTGTCTCGGTCTTATCTCGGTGTCGGATACATTTGTGCTAGGTCTTGGTTTGGTCTCGGACAGTGAGGACTCGTAATTTCATCCCAAGACCAGAGGAGGAAAACATTCATAATTATCAGCTTCTATTCAGTCAGCGCAAAAAACGCTTCGCCAAGCCAACTACATACACTCCTTTCTTGAAACATGAATATCTTAACAGCCTTTACATCTATTATAGACATGTTTGCAGAGTGACAAACCTATTGGCCTTCAGTGTGTGACAACAGGTTTGTGATTCTGAAAGGACAGCACAGTAATACCAATATCATCTGCAGTGGTGTAAAGTACGTAAGTAAATATAATTTAAAGTACTACTTAAATAGTTTTTGGGGGTATCTGTACTTTACTATTTAAATTTTTGACAACTTTTTGACAACTACATTGAAAATAATGTACTTTTTACTCCATACAATTTCCCTGACACACAACTACTCGTTACATTTTCAATGCTTAGCAGGACAAGAACATCCCTGGGAGATGCCTGATCATTAGAAAACCCTTTTGCAATTATGTTAGCACAGCTGAAAACAATAAAACTGGCCTTCATTAGATTAGTTGAGTATTTGGAGCATCAGCATTTGTGGGTTAGATTACAGGCTCAAAATGGTCAGAAACAAAGAACTTTCTTCTGAAACTCATCAGTCTATTCTTGTTCTGCGAAATGAAGGGTATTCCATGCAATATTCACAGAGCATCGCAAACTGGCTCTAACCAGGAGTGGGAGGCCCCGGTGCGCAACTCAGCAAGAGGAAAGTGCATTAGAGTGTCTAGTTTGAGAAACAGACGCCTCACAAGTCCTCAACAGGCAGCTTCATTAAATAGTACCTGCAAAACACCAGTCTCAATGTCAACAGTGAAGAGACGACTCCAGGATGCTGGCCTTCTAGGCAGAGTTCCTCGGTCCAGTGTCTGTGTTCTTTTGCCCATCTTAATCTTTTCTTTTTTTATTAGTCCGTCTGAGATATGGCTTTTTCTTTGCAACTCTTTCTAGATGGCCAACATCTCGGAGTCGCCTCTTCACTGTTGACGTTGAGACTGGTGTTTTGCAGGTACTATTTAATGAAGATGCCTGTTGAGGACTTGTGAGGCGTCTGTTGCAGGTACTATTTAATCAAGCTGCACCCAGTGTTGTTTTAACTCCACCCCGACTTATTTTCCCAGATGCCAGGATGATTTTGAGACAATGTGGGATTATGTTCTACTCTTCCAGGCTATCTCGGTTACACCCACCACATCTTGTCTGTGGAATTCGGCCTTTAGGTTTTATCACCAAGTCAACTGTCAGCTCAAGCCCCAGAGGCCCAACTCAACCCACAGACACAGATGAGAGTACTCATCAAACCTTATTTGACGCATAAACCATATTATAACATAATCTTGTAATTTTGCTCTCACACTATCTACTCCAATTTCAGAGCCCTTGCCAGAGCACAGAACAACTGCTGAATTTACGAATGCACATCACCCGCTGAATATGATCGGTGTCAGTCAATGTAGGCAACAAAGTAATAGTTAGTCAAGAACGCTCTAGATAGTAAACAGCCTAACCAGCTCTGCTATGGCGACTAAAATGGTCAGTGGCGTGTTCTGTCCTTTGTGTCTGGATGTAGCTAGCTAGCCAACTTTAGCTAGTTAGCTTGGTTGCATGGTTGGGACAAGCATGTATTGCAGAAGGACGAGGATGCTACAATTCCTCATCGTTTATCAGTGCAATTTTGACTGCCAACTAGCTGAAAAAGTTTCAGAGGGTTTATCTAATGTTCCTTCGTTAGATTTGAGCTCATCTTGCTCTGGCTCGCATTAGTTGTTGATCTTGTTGTTAATGTGCATAACTGAGGGAGAGAGAGCCTACCTTTTAATGGTTGCTTGATCAATATGACTGTAAAGATCCCAAATGTAAGAGGACTCTCGTGTTGTTTACATATTTGAATCCATTCAGGTGTATTTTGTGGCTTTTGGCAAATGCGTTCTAAGGATCTAAAGTCCCGCTGTTGCAACTGCCTGTAAACACAAAGTCCAGTTCAAAGTGAATGATGGCAGGCCTGTGGCTAATGGCTTGTTTGTTTAAAGGCCTATTGTAGTTCTGACTGGCTATAGTACACCAGTCTGTGTAGACTCCAGTCCTGGAGTCTGTTTTTGTTCGGCTTGATTTACTGCACTGTCTATTAATTGTCCAAACGCACAACGGTTTTCCCGCTCTATATTGCTATAAAATTTTCAGAAATGCCTTAGTATACATAATTCCCAAACACTCAAACGATTTTTGAAAACATGAAAATGACCATATCTAGTGGCCACTTGTCAGAAACATTTTTTAAAAGTGTAATATTCTTCATGGGGGTGTATATAAACAGATTTMTATATGATTTCATGGTGCTAAAATGCTGTCAGTTCTACTTTAAATACAACAATGTTTCACACACATAAACTATTTTCAAAGAGGTGGATAACAACAGCAATAAAAAACAAAGTTCCACCAGATGATGATCATTTGAAACTTACTTGTTTAAATGTATTCTTGAAAAGGGAGAAGCTAACAAATTAGCAAGAACATCCTCTTTGATAACACCTGCTGCAGCCACTGCAAACTAGCCAACAACAAAAGCTAGCTAMCTAGACCGTGGGAAAACTACTACTTGCTATTGCGCATTGACCTGTTGGCCTTAAAGAAGGCAGCAGTTTCCATACGTTTTTGTAAAAACGGTCCCACCCATTAAGTCAATGTGATTAGTTGATTCTCACTCCCAACATTTTCCCTAATACAGTTGAATGGCAGATGCCTTTATCTACTGTAGCTTCTGATGGCCTAGCCAATGGTTAACTTATTTAGCTAGATGTATCTCCACAGATACCAGCAAAGAGAAATCCTGATTGGATTTTTTTCTTCTTCATGTTAACCCTTTCCAACACAAAATAAAGAGATTAAATCTGAATAATTATTTTATAAATCCTTAACCCTTCTCTGAAGGCGTAGAAGGCCCATTGTTCCCCACTGTGTTTGGGTTAGTAATAATTTGTAGAGTGGCTCTATCTTCCCTCAGCCTGCATTTATTCACTATTCTGACTGTCTAAAGAATCCATATGTTGTTCTGAAATATGAACACAGAAACACTGAACATGTTGAACTCTTATTATGGTGGTGATTTGATAAAATTACATTCATGGTCTTGAATTGGACTCAGTCTTGGATTCCTTGTCCCCCTCCCGGTCTTGACTCGGTCTCGCCCCCCCCGTCTGGTCTTGGCCTTGAATCGGTCTCGCTTTACGTGGTCTTGAACACAAAACTGCTATTCTGTGATACATTAAAGTTGTGATTTTGCAAACAAACGTAATATCCATAACACTGGAATGTTCACACTACAAGTCTATCTGTCACATCCAAAATAAACCAACTGGATAGAGACAAAAAGGGCCAGGTGCAAAGAGAAAAATACAACATAAAAAATACTACAATATATCCCTCAGTACTGAAAAGTTACCCCAAACTCCACAAAAAACTCTTCAAAACAGCTCCTCTTCTGTACCAATATCGGAAGGTAGGGCACACACCGAAGAGAACAGAAAAGGACAGGAGTGCACTGCCCAATAATATTCTGAGCCATCTATCTGATATTGCATAGCAGAAACCAAAGAAAATGAAACACCATTCATTACCCCCGGTTAGTCCATTCTGTGATGTGTCATAACAACCTATCTCCTGTTCTCTGGCATGCTGCTACACCGTCCAACACCCCTCGCTTTCCTAATGAATTAAACAGGCTTCAATAACAAGGCTACTACAGAACCCAGATCCCCTCTGAGGAAACTTGTAATGTTTTACTGTTTTTAATTTCCTTCCCAGGTTTTGTAGGAGATCTGGTATTGACCAGGAGGTTTATTAGATATTCTTCAGGGCTGTCTAAACCAGCCTTTACTGTGAGAACAAATATGAGAACAAAAAATGGTTTTATTATTTCCTTAATAACGTTGAACACAGTGATCTTATACAAGATGTGGCATTGTCTCCACTTTCTTGTTTTAAAACTGAAAAAGAAAATCTTAGTCATATGAATAATCATTGTTTATTCAGATTCTATAGCGCTTTTCATTACAGAAAGAATCTCAAAGCGCATGAAAAGAAAATAATCAAGCATTAAAAATATATATATATAAACATAATAATCATACTACACCGGCTCCGATGCTCGTCTTATGTGGCAGGGCTTGCAAACTATTACAGACTACAAAGGGAAGCACAGCCGTGAGCTGCCCAGTGACACGAGCCTACCAGAGAAGCTAAATCACTTCTATGCTCGCTTCGAGAAAAGCAACACTGAGGCATGCATGAGAGCATCAGCTGTTCCGGACAACTGTGTGATTACGCTCGCCGTAGCCGATGTGAGTAAGGCCTTTAAACAGGTCAACATACACAAGGCTGAGGGGCCAGACGGATTACCAGGATGTGTGCTCCGGGCATGTGCTGACCAACTGGCAGGTGTCTTCACTGACATTTTCAACATGTACCTGATTGAGTCTGTAATACCAACATGTTTCAAGCAGACCACCATAGTCCCTGTGCCCAAGAACACAAAGACAACCTCCCTAAATGACTACAGACCCGTAGCACCGCCCAAACAGGTGCACAGATGATGCAATTTCTATTGCACTCCATACTGCCCTTTCCCACCTGGACAAAAGTAACACTTATGTGAGAATGCTATTCATTGACTACAGCTCAGTGTTCAACACCATAGTACCCTCAAAGCTCATCACTAAGCTAAGGATCCTGGGACTAAATACCTCCCTCTGCAACTAGATCCTGGACTTCCTGACGGGCCACCCCCAGGTGGTGAGGGTAAGTAGCAACACATCTGCCACGCTGATCCTCAACACTGGAGCTCCACAGGGGTGCGTGCTCAGTCCCCTCCTGTACTCCCTGTTCACCCACGACTGCATGGCTAGGCACGACTCCAACACCATCATTAAGTTTGCATACGACACAACAGTGGTAGGCCTGATCACCGACAACGACGAGACAGCCTATAGGGAGGAGGTCCGAGACCTGGCCGGGTGGTGCCAGAATAACAACCTATCCCTCAACGTAACCAAGACTAAGGAGATGATTGTGGACTACAGGAAAAGGAGGACCGAGCACGACCCCATTCTCATCGACGGGGCTGAAATGGAGCAGGTTGAGAGCTTCAAATTCCTTAGTGTCCACATCAACAACAAACTAGAATGGTCCAAACACACCAAGACAGTCGTGAAGAGGGCACGACAAAGCCTATTCCCCCTCAGGATACTAAAAAGATTTGGCATGGGTCCTGAGATCCTCAAAAGGTTCTACAGCTGCAACATCGAGAGCATCCTGACTGGTTGCATCACTGCCTGGTACGGCAATTGCTCGGCCTCTGACCGCAAGGCACTACAGAGCTATGTTGGTCTATTGTACTTCAAACAATGTGTAGGCAGGATGCTTAGGATTCAAACCTTCTCAAACAGCTTAATTCATACTCTTCCAGAAGGTGCTCTCACAATAATGTGATTTTTACCGCATTCAATTTAGTTAAAGTATTAGATAAATCACACACCACCAAAAATAAAATAAAAAGATTCAAAATACAAAATATATAGGATCTCTCTGCCTAGACGACCTCATGCAAAATGTGTAGAATAGCAGGAAATTAGTTCTAAAACAGACACATTTTATCTCAGCATCATGGCAAAATGTGTAAAATAGAATGATATTAGCTTTAAAACTGCACATTTTTCTCTCTGCCCCAGGCCCCACAACTTTGCTAAGTAATTTTATACAACGGGGGGGTCTAATCCTGAAAGCTGATTGGTTAAAACTGCATTTCAGCAGGTGTCTATTTCACAAGTTGCCACCGGCTAAATCAATTACTTTAAAATGCCTATTTACTCTGTTCCATCTGAATGTGCAATCCACTGTCTCATCAGCACAGCCAGGCAATTATAAACTTGATCTCCACTATAAAAAGCACCTAGACATTATCTCACATTTCTTTTAGACTAACATTTAGTTTTCAAAAGCGTAGATTTGTGTAAACTTTGCGGTCTGTCTCTCCGACAATTGAAACATTGTTTCAATATTCAAATTCGATCTCCTGCTGTCCCATAATAATGAACGTTTCGGGAGTCGGGACGAGACAGACAGGCAGGCAGCATTTCTCAGCCAGTCGAAATCATGACTCAGCTGGCATCATTGTTATGGATATATACAAAAAAATGTCAATTGAAAAAAGGTCAAACGAAAGGCAGCTAATTTGCAGTCTTTCCAGCTTCAGTTTGAAGTGATTGTGTTACTGTAGCTGTGTTGTTGGCTAGCTCCTCTGAACAACAGCGTCCTAACAAGTGAGCACATTTTCTATGCCATGCGAATCGCGCCTCATTAGCTCATTGTTATGGATGTATCCAAATAAATGTCACTAGAAAACAGCTTAAACAAATGCAAATGCATCTACTTAGTGCCCTCCACTAATATTGGCACCCTTGGTAAATATGAGCAAAACGGGCTGTGAAAAATAATTATTCTCTCTTTATCCTCTTGGTCTTTCATTCAAAATATTCACAAAAATCAAACCTTTGTTTCAAGTAAAATGATAGAAAAAAATAAATTTGAAATAAATATTTCTCTCCGAAACATGTGTGCCACAATTATTGGCACCCCTAGAAATTCTTATGAGTAGAATCTAACAGAAGTATATTCCCATTCATATTTTACGTTTTTAAGTTGACCTGAGTGATTAGGAGCACTTAAGTGGTAAGCCATGACTTCCTGTTTCACTGGGGTATAAATATGAGGTGATACCCAGGCCAAGTTCCCATAGTCATCCATCACTATGGGAAAGTCCCGAGAATACAGTAATGATGTGCAACAAAAGGTTGTTGAGCTGGAAAATCTGGAAATGGCTATAAGAAAATAGCTCAACGGTTGAAAATGACCATTTCCACTATCAGGGCAATGACTAAGTTTAAAGCAACTGGAGATGTTAATAAATTGGCCTGGAAGAGGATGTGTGTCTATATTGACCACGCGCAGTGAGGAACAGGGTTTGAGTGGCAAACAAATCTCCAAGGATCACAGCTGGAGAATTGCTGACGTTAGTTGGGTCTTTGGGTCAGAAAGTCTTCAAAACTACGATCAGATGCCACCTACATAACCACAAGTTGTTTGGGAGGGTTGCCATAAAAACGCCTTTGCTGTCATTAAACAACAGTTTGACAAATGTTACTGGAACTTTCAATGAGACCGGGTTCTATGGTCAGATGAGACCAAAATAGAGCTTTTTGGAAACAATCTCCAGAGGTCGGTTTGGCGTAGGCAGAAAGTTAGCCATGCAGGAAAGTACCTCATCCCCACAGTGGATCTTTGATGTTGTGGGGCTGTTTTTCTTCCAAAGGTCCTGGACAACTTGTTGGGATGCATGGTATCATGGACTCCATCAAGTACCAGGAGATATTAAATCAAAACCTGACTGCCTCTGCTAGGAAGCTTAAACTGGGCCGTAGTTGGATCTTTCAGCAGGACAATGATCCAAAGTACACCTCAAAATCAACACAAAAATGGTTCACTGACCACAGAATAAAGGTTTTGCCATGGCCATCCCAGTCCCCTGACCTAAACCCCATATAAAACCTGTGGAATGAGCTGAAGAGGAGAGTCCACAACCGTGGACCTCGGAATCTGAAGGATCTGGAGAGATTCTGTATGGAGGAATTTGGTATTTGGTATTTTATTAGGATCACCATGGTCTCAGATCCCTTGCCATGTGTCCTCCAACCTCATTACGCATTATAGGAGAAGACTCAGAGCTGTTATCTTGGCAAAGGGAGGTTGCATAATTGTGTTTTATGATAAGAATTCATTTTTTCTTTCAATTACTTTACTTTTATTAAAGGTTAGATTTGTGTGAATATTTTGAATTAAAGACCAAGAGGATACACAATAAAGAAAACCTTTTCACAGCCCGTTTTGCTCAAATTTACCAAGGGTGCCAATATTAGTGGAGGGCACTGTAAGTTAGCCGTAATTGGAGAGCTAGCAAACAAGGGACAAGAACGTTGCCAGCCAGTATGACAATGGAACATTTACAATGAATGACTGGGTTGCGTCTCAAGATACAGAACAAAAAGACTGAACGACTGGGTTGCGTCTCAAGATACAGAACAAAAAGACTGAACGACTGGGTTGCGTCTCAAGATACAGAACAAAAAGACTGAACGACTGGGTTGCGTCTCAAGATACAGAACAAAAAGACTGAACGACTGGTTCCAGCAACCCTAGATTGGTGTCGGGACTATATCTTGTGGAAGGATGAAATAATATGAATAAATGAATAAAACATTTAAGAAATATGAAAATATGTCAATCATTATTTGAATATGTTGGTAACCCATTGTATAAAAGTGACATTGCCCTCAAAGCCGGTGTTTGGAGCATATATTGGCACGGTTTGCAGGCCCGAGAACAACAACCGTGCCAATATATCCTCTAAACATCGGCTTATCTTGTCACTTAAGCATAAGATACTGACAAATTGTATTGGAGGGGAGTGGATTAACCCTGAGACCTAATTTAAACCTTTTTTTTTTTAAAGTCAGATATTCTTCTTATGGAGCCTGATACCATCTTAACTGGTGCATTGATCATCTCTGAAGACTGGACTAAGAAGGACCACGGGGCAGCTGGAGATGTGTGAGATGTACGATTTATGGAAATTCTCTTGCCTTAAGTCTCTTATCTGTGAAAACTCTCACTCTGTTAATAACCTAGATGTATGGTAAAAGGAGACATGGCGGAAAATGATATGCTTTGAATCTACCCATTTCGTTGAATGTCTGATTTAACTGTCTCATTACATTAGAGAGTGAAGATACAAGGGGAGAAAGAGAGAGATGATTAGTAATGACAATATAACTGTTGACAACGCTTGACACCATGACTGTTAGATGCTGCCGTGATTCACTTTGTAATTTAGATAGGAAATACTTGTTGTGACCGCCGTTCTGTGGTTCTAAATGTAATTTGCATGCCCCCTACCCTCCATACAATAACCTCCCTTTACTCACATTGGGGCGAATGGTCTCCTGGAAGATCTAAGGCCGGAAAACATTAAATGGGTTTGTCATTGGCCCAGGGGTTGGCTAATAACGCTTCCGATACTGATCCCTAGTCTTACCACTTCCTTTCCTTCAGATCCAGTCCTCTCCTCCGCAGCAGCGGTCTCTACAGCCACTGACGGGCAGCTTAGTAAAGATCTTTCTTTCTTTCCAAGGGCCTTGTTTTTCCTCCTTAATGCTTTATAGCCCTGTCATCGTCTCCAGGCAACTCAAAGGCTGTTGAGCTCATTAAGACTTGCTTTATTCCCCTGAAGAATTCATACAGAGAAGAAGCCAAGTTCCTTAAAGAATCAACGCCCTACCTCCCTTCATCCCTCTCTCTTCTTCCATCCATTCATCCCTCCTTCCATCCCCATCTGCTTCTATAGGCTCCTGTAAAGGGCCTCATGAGATTAGTTTCACATATAAGACAAATCATCCATAGGCCCACATATGTGAATGATTAATGCTTTTATGGTGTTAAGTGAATCGATGGCCTCATAATTTGGCTGTTTAGCTGAGGATTGGAGGCAGACGGTTTCGTCAATGACTGATTCCTTGGAGGAAACAATGGGGGGGGGGGGGTCTTATAATGATAACTATTACATCAACCGAGGAAGCTGACATGATCCTATATATGATCATAGTGTTGACAGTTATGTACAGTAAACCCTGTATGAACATATCTGTCTGCCACTTCAGTGGTTTTAATAATCAGCGCTAACTTGGATTCAAAATGGGCTTTGTGCTGGCATTGGAAATAGATTGCCCCAGAATTAGGCCCCAGAATTAAAATCCATTGGATATTACATTATTCAAAGGCAGGGAGACAGTGAGTTGAAAGGAGGACTGCCATTTTTTCAGGAGATGCTAATCTATGTCACTCAAAGAAGGGGAAATAAGGCATTGGAAGAACCGTCCTTCAGATTACCTCTTATCACAAGGAGGAGGAAGATCTCTCACATTAATACTTGATGTCAGCCATTTTCCGCAAAGGTTGACAGATTATTAATTTATCCACCATTCATTGTGAAGACTTCATAACTTGCCCAAACATGTTCCACTTTTATTTCAGTACTTAATTTGTTTGTCAGAACAGAACACGTTTGGTGCCTCTGAGGTCAAAAGTGGTGTGTGTGTGTGTGTGTGTGTGTGTGTGTGTGTGTGTGTGTGTGTCAGGACTATTTTAAGACCACATAATTTCCCCAACTCCACTTAATTTCATCAAGTGACATTTTAAGACAGAAGCTTCTACATTTTAGTTGGACGCTGATCGCTTTGGGAGGACTAGGAGGTTTGGAGACTTAAGATGAATCATGGCATTTGGTGGGATTACATATCTGAGTGGAGAAAAGAGCATCTTAAATCACAGATGAAATCAAAGATATATGGCGTCGGAGGAAATATATAATCGATATGATTTGTAATGATAAACTGAGTGAAATACGCAATGAATGGCGATTTTAACGTGAAATAAAATAACTACAGTATCAAATACAAATCTGCAAGGATGGACATGTTTTACTCATTCTCTGAATGATACAGTAGATGCTATGGGCAGCACATTTTCTCTTATTTTTCATGGACATTTAAAGCTAGTTCCTCTTTTACTATCATTATGAAAAGACTTGTTAATTTTTGGTTGGTTTCCATCGAACTCTGTCAGCTTTAAATAAATAATGGACTGGATAGAATTACGCTTTGGCAAGATTGTGGACGATAAGGCCAAATCAGTGATCACTCTCTGTCCATCAAACCTCTCTGATGCTGTCTCAGCATAAACAGACATGAACAGACATTTTTCTTTAAATGTAAAGCTTGAAAATATAATACAGAAATAAAAACCTGAAAAATAAACACCCGGCACATCGAGAGCTTGGGACTATAATGTTCTATCTGCATTTTTCAAATAGAGTTATTGACATAGGCATGTTCTGTTCAATGTTGTCTACCTATATAGTACTCTAAGTATCCCAATTCATGTTGCTAAATTCAAAAGAATACAAGATGAAAATTGCTGACACTATTCCAACCAATGAGGGTTCGGAACTTTAAAGCCAATTATTTAAATCATAATTTTGCAGTTGGAACCTTATAGTCCCAAGCTCTCTACATGTAATTTCATCCCTTCATTTCTGTCTGTATCCATTGACAGCTGAAGTGTGCAGCCAGTGAGGAGTTGAGGAGGCAGATTATCCCCCCCCCTGCTATGAGGAGATTGGCACATTAATTAGCTGTGTTGAACATGGCGGGACAGTCCCAAAAAAAGCTGTTCACTGAAAAGCATCCATTGATCGCTGTCCATCTGGAGTGAGCTCCATTAATTTTGGTTGACCCTTATCTGTCATCCACATCTGCATCAGCTCAAACACARACACATACAAGCACACACATATACACACGTGCGCACACATAATTTGAAGTCTTTAAGCTGCAGTGGAACGTCTAGTGTCAACTAGGCACCATGATCCTACTGTTTGAAACAAAGCTCTCAGTAAAGAGTAAAAAGCAGGGGTTACAACTAAACACCAGTGTTTTTTTCTAAGCAACAAGCAAAACAGTTGATCAGAGACAATAAAACAATGATACAAGAACTGAAAAATATTCAGGAGTGTTCTGTGATACCCAATTTGGAAAATCAAGTATTTCTGTAAGATTCTGTCCCACCAGTACTAGGAGTGAAGTTCTAGCCAGCCTCCTGAAAAAGGCCTCTTTATTTAACACCTTTTAGTGCAATATATTAAGTTCAATTAACAGGTGTGCTTTGTTAAAAGTTCATTTGTGGAATTTCTTTCCTTCTTTTTTGGTAAAAGAGCAAGTCCATATTATGGCAGGAACAGGTCAAATAAGCAAAGAAATGACAGTTCATTATTACTTTAACATCTTTGGGATAGGGGATGGTATTTTGACGTCCGGATGAAAAGCGTGTCCAAAGTAAACTGTCTSCTACTCAGGCCCAGAAGCTAGGATATGCATATAATAGAAAACATAGAAAACACTCTAAAGTTTCGAAAACTGTTAAAATATTGCCTGTGAGTATAACAGAACTGAAATGGCAGGCGAAACCCCGAGGACAAACCATCCCCTCCCCAAAAATGTATTTCAATGGCTGGCACTTTTATAATAGTGTGAAATCGTGCCCGATTGCAGTTCCTAGAGCTTCCACTAGATGTCAACAGTCTTTAGAAAGAGTTTCAGGATGGTTTTTGGAAAAATGAGCCAGAAATTGTAGTTTTTCTAGGTGGCTCCCATTTTGGCTATAGTGTTTCCAAGCGCGTGAATGAGAGCGCGTTCTTTAGTAATTTTCTCCGGTAAAGACAATAACGATTCTCCGTCTTAAATTGTATCGTTTATTTACGTATTAGGGTACCTAAGGTTTGATTATAAACGTTGATTGACTTGTTTGGATAAGTTTGTTGGTAATGTTTGGGATTCATTTTGTATGCATTTTGAAGGAGGGAAACCGAGTGGATTATTGACTGAAGCGCACCAGCTAAACTGAGTTTTTATGGATATAAAGAAGGACATTATCGAACAAAAGGACCATTTGTGATGTAACTGGGACCTTTTAGAGTGCCAAAAGAAGAAGATCTTCAAAGGTAAGGCATATATTATATCGCTATTTCTGACTTTCGTGTCGCACCTGCCTGGTTGAAAATGATTTGTTATGCATTTGTGTGCTGGGCGCTGTCCTCAGATAATCACATGGTTTGCTTTCGCCATAAAGCCTTTTTGAAATCTGACACGGCGGCTGGATTAACAACAAGTTAAGCTTTATTTTGATGTATTGCACTTGTGATTTCATGAAAGTTTAATATTTATAGTATTTAAATTTAAATTTGGCGCTCTGCAATTTCACCGGAAGTTGTCGAAATGGGACGCTAGCTTCCCACTGATCCGCAACGAGTTTTTATGACATGAAGGTCAGTCAATCCGGAAAATGTTAAGAACTTTTAAGAAAGTTTCTTCAAGTGCAGTCACAAAATCTATCTAGCGCTATGATGAAACTGGCTCTCATGAGGACCGCCACAGGGAAGGAAGACCCAGAGTTACTTCTGGTCAGAGTGTAAGTTCATTAGAGTTACCAGTCTCAGAAATTGCAGCCCCAATAAATGCTTCACAGATTTCAAGTAACAGACATATCTCAACATCAACTGTTCAGAAAAGACTGGGTGAATCAGGCCTTCGTGGTTGAATTGCTACAAAGAAACCACCACTAAAAGGACACCAATAAGAAGAAGAGACTTGCTTAGGCCAAGAAACACTGGTAATGGACATTAGACTGGTGGAAATATGTAACTTGGGATGATGAGTCAAAATTTGAGATTTTTGGTTCCAAGGTGCGTGTCTTTGTGAAACGCAGAGTAGGTGAACGGATGATCTCCGGCATTTATGATTCCCACCGTGAAGCATGGAGGAGGATGTGTGATGGTGTGGGGGTGCTTTGCTGGTGACACTGTCAGTGATTTATTTAGAATTCAAGGCACACTTAACCAGCATGGCTACCACAGCATTCTGCAGCGATACGCCGTCCTATCTGTTTTTCACTTAGTGGGATTATCATTTGTTTTTCAACAGGACAATAACCCAAAACATACCTCCAGGCTGTGTAAAGGGTATTTGTGTCACACCCTGATCTGTTTCACCTGTCTCCACCCCCCTCCAGGTGTCACCCATCTTCCCCATTATCCCCAGTGTATTTATACCGGTGTTCTTTGTTTGTCTGTTGCCAGTTCGGTTTGTCCGTCAAGCCTACCAGCGTTTTTCCCCTTGCTCCTGTCATTTCCTGTTTTCTAGTTTTCCCGGATTTGACCATTCTGCCTGCCCTGACCTTGAGCCTGCCTGCCGTTCTGTAGCTTTTGACTCTGATCTGGATATCTGACCTCTGTCTGCCCTTGACCCGTCATTTTTCCTGCCTCTGTTCTAGTAATAAACTTTTGTTACTTTGACACTGTCTGCATCTGGGTCTTCCTTAAAAAGTGATAGTATGAACTGGCCATGACTGACCCAGCAGACTCGGACCAGCACCGCAACTCCATCTCCTCCCAAGGAGCCACCATCGGAAGTCATGAGGAGTTTCTTCATGGTCTTATGGAAGGGTTCCAGACCTTGTCCGAACGCCATGTCTGAGCATTGAACCCATTGCTGGAGCAATTCCGCAGGTTGCCTGTTAGACAGCCTACCACGATGGTAACCTCCCAGCCCCTGAGTATCCCGGTTGTTAGTAGCGGTGCCTCCCTGGCCACCCCAGTTGTCCCGGGAACCCCGCTTACCTCCCCGGAACACTTTGATGGAAAGTCGGGCACCTGTCGAGTGTTTCTCGCTCAGTGTTTCCTCATCTTAGAGCTGCAGCCCTCCTCCGTCCCTTCTGATCACGCTGTTGTCCTGGAGGGCTCTCGCCTGGGCTACGGCAGTATAGGAACAGCAGTCGGCCATATGCTTCAGTCTGGAGGATTTCCTGTTTTTAATGCTCCATTGTCCGGGAGAGAGGCTGCCCAGAAGTTACTGGGCAAGTTACTGGGCTACGGCAGTATAGGAACAGCAGTCGGCCATATGCTTCAGTCTGGAGGATTTCGACGTTTTTAATGCTCCATTGTCCGGGAGAGAGGCTGCCCAGAAGTTACTCCAGCTTTAACTTCTCTGCGCACGGATCCCTTTTACGGGATCATTTTCCTAAACAACCGCTGAATTGCAGGGCGAAAATATTACAAAAAATATTTATAATCATGCAATCACAAGTGAAATATACCAAAACACAGCTTAGCTTGTTGTTAATCCACCTATCGTGTCAGATTTTGAAAATATGCTTTACAGAGAAAGAAATCCAAGCTTTTGTGAGTGTATCAATCCAATCAATGCTAGAACAGCTAGCCCCAAATTAGCATGGTCACGAAAGTCAGAAAAGCAATAAAATTAATCGCTTACCTTTGATAATCTTCGGATGTTTGCACTCACGAGACTCCCAGTTACACAATAAATGTTATTTTTGTTCGATAAATATTACTTTTATAACAAAAAAACGCCATTTGGGTTGCGCGTTATGTTCAGAAAACTACAGCCTCGTTCCGGTGCTGAAAGGCAGAAGAAGATTCCCAGACGTATCAGTTTCAAAAATATTACTAAAAATATTTATAATCATGCAATCACAAGTGAAATATACCAAAACACAGTTTAGCTTGTTGTTAATCCACCTATCGTGTCAGATTTTGATAATATGCTTTGCAATGAAAGCAATCTAAGCTTTTGTGAGTGTATCAATCAATGCTAGAACAGTTAGCCTTATATTAGCTTGGTTAGCTTGGTCACGAAAGTCAGAAAAGCAATAAAATTAATCGCTTACCTTTGATAATCTTCGGATGTTTGCACTCACGAGACTCCCAGTTACACAATAAATGTTATTTTTGTTCGATAAATATTACTTTTATAAGAAACAACCGCCGTTTGGTTTGTGCGTTATGTTCAGAAAACCAAAGCCTCGTTCCGTTCGACGAACATTCCAAAAAGTATCCGTAATGGTTGTAGAAACCAAAAAAATAAAAGCCTGAAACTATGTCTAAAGCCTGGTCACAGTCTGAGGAAGCCATTGGAAAAGGAATCTGGTTGATACCCCTTTAAATGGAAGAAAGACAGGCCAGGAAACACAGATTTTWAAAATAATAATAATCACTTCCGGGTTAGATTTTCTCAGGTTTTCGCCTGCAGAATCAGTTTTGTTATACTCACAGACAATATTTTGACAGTTTTGGAAACTTTGGAGTTTTCTATCCTAATCTGTAAATTATATGCATATTCTACGATCTAGACCTGAGAAATAGTCCGTTTACCTTCGGAACGTTATTTAAAAAAAAAAAAATCTGACCCCTAGCGTCAAGAGGTTAACAAGACTCCTGCAGTGTGGCAGACTATGTGGTGGATTTCCGCAACTGAGAGTGCCTGGAACCTGGACGTGCTTTTCGACATATTCCTGCACGGAGAATTGGAAGTAGTAAAGGACGAGCTTGCAGCCCGGGAACTACCGATGTATCTCAACTTGCTCATCGCCTTTACCATTCAGATCAATGGGCGAGTATGGGAACGAACAAAGGAAGGAAAGGAGATTTGGTTTCACTCGCCCGCCCAAGGATTCCACCTCGCCTCCGAGGCATCCCGGAGGTCCTGGACAGCCCCATTGCTGAGAGAACCCGAGGCTACCCGAGTTCCCCCGAAAGTCTCCGAAGGCTGCCCATTCACCTCTTCTCGAGCCAACGCAACTAGGTGGAGCTAGGCTGTCTCCAGCCGAACGGCTATACAGGATTCACACTAAGAGTTGCCTGTATTGTGGAACTACTGGTCATTTCTTCTCCATCTGTCCACTAAAAGACCAGGGTCAACTGTAGGAGCGAGTACTCTGGTGGGCCAAATGGAGAACTTTTCCTCTCCCCTTACTTGCACCCCTTTTCATGCTATTTTGCTGTGGGGAAACCAGTCGAAATCTCTCCAGGTACTCATCAACTCTGGGGCCGATGAGAGCTTTATGGACGCTACCCTGATGTCCGGGCTAGGCATCCCCACTCAGCCCCACTCCCCACTCAGCCCCATTTCCACTCAGCCCCTCTATCGTCCATTCCCATGGACGAGCGCTGGACGGGTGCTCTATAGGCCGGGTCACCCACAATAACACCCCAATCAACCTACAGGTGTCAGGGAACCACAGCGAGACGACCCAATTCCTGCTCATGTTCCCGTGGTATTGAGATTCTCTTGGCTCCAGCAACACAATCCCCCTATTGACTGGGCTGCTGATGCCATCATGGGTTGAACCCATTTTGCCATGCTCAGTGCCTGAAGTCAGCGCAGACTGCCCTGGGATGTCTTCCTGGGGGCTCGGAAGTTGCCATTCCCGCGGAGTACCAGGACCTCCCAGGCACAACTCCGCCCTGGGGACGAATGTACTCTGTCAGGTCCGGAGACCAAGGCTATGGAGACCTACATTGAGGACTCCCTTGCTGTAGGGTTCAGGCTGTCCTGTCCGTGCATTCTTTCCTGGATCACAAGTTACATCCCTGCTCCATCTTCTCCCATCGCCTAAACGCCACAGAGAGGAACTACAATGTGGGGAATCGTAAGCTTCTCACGGTGAAGATGGCATTGAAGGAGTGGAGGCACTGGCTGGAGGGGGCATCTATCTCTGCACCGCCAAACGTCTCAATTCCAGTCAAGCTAGATGGGCTCTGCTTTTCACCCGGTTCAACTTCTCCCTCTAATACCGACTGGGATCCAAGAATGCGGTGCTATAGCCCCACGGCTACAACACCGGAACCCGAGACCATCCTTCCCACCTTGTGCCGGCACTCAGCTGGGGGATAAAGAAGCATGTTCGCGAGGCGCAGCTTTCCCAGCCGAACCCCGGGGGGGGTGGGCAGATGTTTGTTCCTGACGCGGTCCACTCCTCGGTCCTGGAGTGGGCCCACTCCTCCAGGCTTGCCTGCCACCCGGGCTCCCATCAGACCCTAGCCTTTGTGTGACAACGCGTTTGGTGGCCTACCATGATTCCTGATGTCTTTGCGTTCGGCGCCGCATGCACAGTCTGTGCGCAGAACAAGACTCCTCGGCAAGCTCCGGCTGGTCTCGTTCAACCTCTTGTTGTCCCTCACCATCCCTGGTCTCACATAGCCCTGGACTTTGTCACGGGTCTCCCCCCACCTGATGGAAACACCGCCATCCTGAGATTAGTGTATCGGTTTTCAAATGCCGCTCACTTCATTCCTCTCCCCAAGCTACCCTCTGCCAAAGAGACGGCCCAGCTCATGGTGCAGCATGTCTTCCGGATCCATGGACTCCCAGTAGACATGGTCTCCGACCGGGGTCCTCAGTTCTCATCCTGGTTCTGCACACTCATTGGGTCGTCGGCCAGCCTGTCCTCCGGGTTCCACCCCCAGTTCAACGGCCAGTTGAAATGAGCCAACCAAGACTTCGCTGCCTGGTCCCCGCCAACCCCACCACCTGGAGCAAGCAACTAGGGTCGAATACGCCTGCAACACCCTTCCTTATTCTGCCACGGTTCTCTCGCCCTTTGAGTGTTCCCTGGGCTATCAGACATTGCTCTTACCTGAGCAAGAGGTCGGCATACCTTCGGCCCAGATGTTTGTCTGCCACCGGACCCGGCTCCCCGGTATCGTCTCGGGCAGAAGGTATAGCTGTCCACCCGGAATCTTCCCCTCCGGGTGGAGTCCCACAAACTTTCCCCCTGGTTTATCGGCCCTTTCCCAATCTCCAAGGTCATTAGTCCCTCTGCTGTTAGTTTTCTGTTGCCCCGTACCCACCGTATACATCCCACTTTTTATGTGTCTAAAATCAAATCCATGTCTCACAACCCTTTGTCACCTGTTTTCCCGTTTTTTACCATTCTGCCTGCCCTGACCCTGAGCCTGCCTGCCATTCTGTACCTTGTCACACCGCCCTAGATTATTGACCTCTGCCTGCCCTGACCCTGAGACTGCATACCGTTCTGTACCTTTTGACTCTGATCTGGATTTCTGACCTCTGCCTACCCTTAACCTGTCGTTTTTCCTGCCCCTGTTCTAGTAATACACTTTTGTTACTTCAACACAGTCTGCATCTGGGTCTTCCCTAAAACGTGATAATTTGACCATAGAAGGAGAGTAATGGAGTGCTGCATCGGCCGACCTGGCCTCCACAATCACCCGACTTTGTCACGCCCTAATCTGTTTCACCTGTCTTGGTGATTGTCTCCACCCACCTCCAGGTGTCTCCTGTAATCCCCATTAGTCCCCGGTGTATTCATCCCTGTGTTTCCTGTCTCTCTATGCCAGTTCGTCTTGTTTTGCCAAGTCAACCGGCGTTTCTCCTAGCTCCTATTTTTCCCAGTCTCTGTTTTTCCTAGCCCTCCTGGTTTTGACCTTTGCCTGTCCTGACGCAGAATCCGCCAGCCTGACCACTCTGCCTGTTCTGACCTCGAGCCTGCCTATCCCCTTGTACTGTTTGGACTCGGACCTGTTCACTGAACCCCTGCCTGTCCTGACCTCGAGCCTGCCTATACCCTGGTACTGTTTGGATTATGACCTGGTTTATGTACTCTCGCCTGTCCCCGACCTGCCTTTTGCCTACCCCTTTTGGTGTAATAAATATCAGAGCTCAACCATCTGCCTCCTGTGTCTGCATTTGGGTCTCATCTTGTGCCCTTATAGACAACAACTCAATTGAGATGGTATGGGATGAGTTGGACTGAAGGAAAAGCAGCCAACAAGTGCTCAACATATGTGGGAACTCCTTCAAGACTGTTGGAAAAGCATTGCTCATGAAGCTGGTTGAGAGAACACCAAGAGTGCGCAAAGCGGTCATCAAGGCAAAGGGTGGCTACTTTGAAGAATCTGACATATAAAATCTACTTTGATTTGTTTAAAAAATGTTGGGTTACTATATGATTCCATGTGTTATTCCATAGTTTTGATGTCTTCACTATTATTCCACAATGTAGAAAATAATACAAATAATGAAAAACCCTTGAATGAGTAGGTGTGTCCAAACTTTTGACTGGTACTGTATAATATATATATTTTTTTTATATATATATATTCAAGAGATGGCTAGACTCTCACTGCCTGTGCTGTCTGTTTCCCTTGCATCGGACACACATTCTTCTGCATTTCAATCTGAGAAACATGCCATTAGTCAGGGCCAATTGACTTGAGCTGTCAAATTCAAGAAGATCTATGGCAGTGATGGAGGGAGAGAATACACACAGCTATTCCCTACAGAGGTTGGACGGGGGAAAAGTAATCAGTGGCATGCCTTCCCCTCATGGCCTGGATGGCAGAGAGTATATGATGCCGCTGATATTCTATCTTGGGAGTCTTAGACCAGATAGCAGTGTCTGTCATTGTGCTGTAGAGAGAGAGTGTTATCTGCTGCACACAAAGTGGTGTGTTGGTCCCATTCCCCAATAAATTCCAATACTCCTCTAAGATGAGCAAACCTCGCTCATCGCTCTTTTTTATTTGCATACAAAATGAAAACATGATTGCTGGCAGTGTCATAATAAGAACATTAGCAGATTATGCCTGCCTACCTGGCGACCCTCTAGGGAATGCTTGGAGGCTGAACACGCTTTTTATCATTATCCAGATAACACGTAATCATTCAACATTTATTACTATGTAATGGCTTGTTCTAGCATATGCTCTTTGTAATGCAATGTAGAGCACAAGCACGACTGCACAGAAAACCTCTGCAGAGCCATTTCTGTTTTGCTGTTGCAACAATATATGCCCAAATTTATGTTAAATGCCTTCTGAATTACAAGGGGGGGACCAATTTGGTGTAATCTCATAAAATGGAACTATGGAAAATGAAAGATGGATTATTGGAACTAAACAACAGATGATCCCCACTGTCTAGAGAGTGCAGAGAAATACTGAAATACTGCATGTATACAGTACCAGTATTCATGTCTTGTCAAGCGTGTCTCAATTAAAAGCCAAGATGTCCCACACACACCTCTCCCATGGTGGTGTTAGAGCAGCCTAACTGTCACACACACCGAGCCAGCGATCGCTAGTTTGTATGTCCCGTGTGTCCCTCCACCCCTATCTACGTTCCCTTCAGCCGTCATCGTACCCTTCCCCACCGTGGCTGTGCAGGCCTGTCATGTAGCACTGGGATAGCTGACAGCCGCTTGCCGATTCTAAGCCGTGGCTTATTTACTCTGACCGTTTGTTTTGACGTGAGCATTTGCTGGGATGTGGCAGAGTGGGGGCTAGTCAGAGATTTACTGCTTCAGGGTCTTCTAGATGAGAAGACGGCCAGACCGGGCAGCACACCATCAACATGTAGAGGAGGTGATGCACACACACACACACACACACACACACACACACAGTTTTTTTCTGCATGTATGACCTGTCGGGGTTCAGGACTAGATTAATCATGAGCAGTCCTGGTCCTGTTTTGTTTCAATGTGTTGGCAAGAGGCTCTCCATGCTTTTGACTATTGAATAAAGGCTATGTTTACATTGCGGAAAGTGGTTGTAGCCTATTACATGTGGAGAAATGTGGGAGAGTATGTTCTCATCTGGACTGTCTGTTTTCTCATGTCTGTCTTACGAGCTCTGTGTGTGTGGTGGTGACCAAGTTACAGTAATGGACCCCAACATCACGTCCTAACCGGAAAGCACAATAGTGGGCAGAACCCAAACCAATCAGCATTAAGTACATAGTGGGTGAGGGCAAATCCAGCCAACCGCTCAGACGAGCTCCAGCTAGCCGTTTTATTCATGGTCCTAGGTCTATCCGGATTTCGCAACCAACAGTTCTTTCAGTACCTTTTCAGGTACCTTCAGTACCTGAAACTTCTGACAGCAGAACATGGCGGTGTGGCCTCTCTGGCTGGGTGATTTGTGACAGGAACAAAAATAACGGGTGTTATTTTGCCCTTTTCAATGATGACAGTGAGAGCTTTATTATCTCTAGCAAATTATATTCCAAAGTATAAATTATATTCCAAACCATAGAACTCTATGCACAATGACTACTTTAACAATTTCCACTGAACATTTTACAAAAACACATTTATAGGAAGAACTGTGCTGGTTCAAAATTTGGTAACCGAATAAAACTGAGTGAGATTTAACAATAATTCTGTTAACTTTTTATCTGCAGTTTTTCCAGTAAATGTACAATTTTTTTATTGACTGTGTAAATTGTTCAAAGTTGTCACTGTGCATAGAGTTGTATGGTTTGTTAAATTGGTTTGCTAAATCAATAGTTGTTTGGCATACATTTTTAAAGTGAAATATTGGAGTCTCCGTGTAATTCCGTTAACATGGAATTGCCCATATATAAACATCCTTGTAACATATTTGTAAGATGAAGTATATAGAGACTAAAGACCCAGGGTATTTACAATAATACAGTGTTTGTGAGCCTCAAGTTATAATCAATATTACAAACCCATACTAACATACAGAAGGCTACACTTGAAGACGACCCAAGTCTCAGATCTCTGCTTTGTTGTTGAAAGATGAAATGATGCTCCTTTTTACGCTCTGGGCAAAGATGGAGGAGGCAGAATAGTAATACTGTTGTTAATAGTTAAAATTTTCTTCCGATGTCCAGACTCTAGCAAAAAGTTGAAAAGTGACTCCCAAGTGGACAATTTCATGTTGCAAAGACCAAATATGACGATTACCATAATAAGCAGCAGTGGGGTTCGGTTAAATGCTGAAGAGACATTTCGGTTGAATGCATTCAGTTGTGCAACTGACTAAGTATCCCCTTTCCCTTTCTCATCCATTAGCATCTAGAGTGTTCACGCCAGTTGAGTGGTGAAGAGCCGGGACTTTTTCCGGCATTGAAAAACAGTAGTAAGTTAAGTCAACTAGTTTCCACTGTGTTACCATGTTATCACACATTCATTCGGAGCTAGAAACTAAAGTGCTACTATGTCTCACCAATGCAACATATGAGTACATGTATGATTGTAATGTTCAACGTATAAAACATACACATTCGACAGCTTGCTGGTTATTTTACATACAGTACTGACCTGTCCTTGTCAGAGTTGAGTAAATAAGGAAAAAACATGTAACATGCTTCCCGCATGGGCAGTCAGTCAAGATTACATGGTAAGACATATTGAAGCAGACGAGTGAGAATCGCTGTAACCCATTGACACATAACCCAAGCTTATGAGAGATGGTATACAACAGTCACCATGAATAACCACTTTTTGAATACAATGTGCATAGTCTGGTCGTAAAGCAGAAGAGAACACTCGGTCTGGTCGAAAAGCAATGATTTGGTGTCTCCCTGCTATTGGTTGTTGTGAAGTTGGTTTTGGTGGTTGGTAAACAGCTTATTGAGCTGGTAATCCCTGTGCTTCAGGGCAACGGGCCTTGAAGAGTTTATCTGGATCAGAAATTACACAGCTTCCTAACCCCTTGATTTCCCTTACAAGTCTAACCTGTATTATACTGGGTCCTGTCTGGGGTAAGTTTTTATCATTCAGAGAATTAGACATATCTTGACTATCTCTACAAAAAGAGTTGACAGTGACATGGGGGAAAAAAAGAAAAATCATATGATGATTGACCAGGTTGTTATTGTCGTCAACAGGCTTTGACATCATATCATATTCCCTTTAGATGAGAAACCATCTAATTCTTAGAGATTGTATCGTTATTTCACAAATACCTTTTTTTTATGGAATTGTTTATTATTACGGACAGGTATGAAAATGGCTATTAGCAATAATTATAATCCTATCTCACATTTAAATAGCCAATAACACAATTGTTCATAAAACACATTTTATGAATCATGAATAGGTTTTAATAAATTGTCTTGTTGACTGGGAAGCTAAAAAAAAAAAGATTTCATATTTTTCTGACATCTCGATAAAGGCCTAGTAAAATAAAACCAAACATGACCGGTCTACCTCAATAAATACAGCTAGTATTGTTCCACCTTGATGTCCTAATGTCCTGGACAAGATGAAAAGAAAAAAGTGTAATTATTTTCAGCTGACTGACAGATTACAGAACTAGATTCACAGAGACTGTCATTCTGCGGTCTCTCTAGTCATATTCAATCAGTCATTCAATCACACCCTACTGGAGTTTTGACACCCTTATAGCTTGGAATGCTGGTTAATATTCACATGTAGTCTAGATGCAGCCATTTTGATCTCAATATCAAATCATTTCCGGGTAAAAATACCCTACTGGGGTTGTTTTTAAATTAAAATGATAAAAAATAGCTTCTTAGCAAATAGCAATTTCTCAAGCAATAATTTTTGCTAGGGCTGTCTGGGAGTGATCTGAATTGGGAGGATCACTCCTACAGACAGTGTATCACATGGCTGTGGCTTGCTATATAAAGCAGGGAGACAGGCATCGAAGCATTCAGTTACTATTCGATTGAACGTTAGAATGGGAAAAACATGTTTACAAAACATCCAGTCAGTGGCAGTTCTGTGGGCAAAAAAACTGCTTGTTGATGAGAGGTCGAAGGAGAATGGCAAGAATCGTGCAAGCTAACAGGCGGACCACAAACAGACAAATAATGGCACAGTACAACAGTGGTGTGCAGAACGGGATCTCTGGAAACACACAACTCGTCGATCCTTGTCACTGATGGGCTGTTGCAGTAGACGACCACAAGGGGTTCCACTCCTATCAGCTAAAAACAAGAAGCAACTCCCGTGGGCGATCACCAACACTYACAGCGAGTTCACCTGAGTGGCCTGCGCAGTCCCCAGACCTCAACCCAGTAGAGCATCTTTGGGATGAGATGAAACGGGCTGTTTGCAGCATGAATGTACCTCTGTTCAATCTGCAGCCACTGCGTGTTTCCATCGCTTCAACATGGACCAACATCAATGTGAAATGTTTCTGACACCCTGAAGAATTCAAGCTGTTCTGGAGGCAAAGGTGGGTCCGACCCGGTACTAGATGGGTGTACCTAATTAACTGTCTGAGTGTTTGTAAAACACAGGAATATCGTGTTTTTGACTGCATTGGGACCTTAAAGGAAAACTCCACTCAAATTTTTTGGGGGGGTATTTGTTTCATTAGTGCATTGTTGATATAGTCCCAAAATGTTTTGCATGTCAGCAGTCAAGTTTATATAACTTAAAAAATACAGCCAGTATGCATTTTGTATCATATTTCTGTATTTTGAAAGTTAAATATCTTGAAAAATTGATTGCTGACATGCAAAACATTTTGGGACTATGTCAACAATTTACAAATTAAACAAATACCAGGGCCTCCCGGGTGGCGCAGTGGTCTAGGGCACTGCATTGCAGCGCTAGCTGAGCCACCAGAGTCTCTGGGTTCGCGCCCAGGCTCTGTCGCAGCCGGCCACGACCGGGAGGTCCGTGGGGCGACGCACAATTGGCCTAGCGTCGTTAGGGAGGGTTTGGCCGGTAGGGATATCCTTGTCTCATCGCGCTCCAGCGACTCCTGTGGCGGGCCGGGCGCAGTGCGCACTAACCAAGGGGGCCAGGTGCACGGTGTTTCCTCCGACACATTGGTGCGGCTGGCTTCCGGGTTGGAGGCGCGCTGTGTTAAGAAGCAGTGCGGCTTGGTTGGGTTGTGCTTCGCATGGCTTTCGACCTTCGTCTCTCCCGAGCCCGTACGGGAGTTGTAGCGATGAGACAAGATAGTAATTACTAGCGATTGGATACCACGAAAATTGGGGAGAAAAGGGGGTAAAATTTAAAAATTTAAATTAAACAAATACCAAAATATCATTTTGGGGTGGAATTTTCCTTAAAGTATTGGCAGAAGCTTCCCTGTTGTCATTTTTAGACCTGAGGCTGAGTAGTGGTTCCTCACGAAACCAGGACAAACAAAGACCATGATTTTGGTCATCTTAACTAAATTTTATCCATACAATGGTCCTTTGGAGGAAGGATTGTTGACATATTTGTATCTAACAGCATAATTGAGAAATAATTCATCAAACTTGGCATATTTATGACATTTTGAACTTAACCAGGCCTCCTTTCAGACTTTACGACTTGTGTTTCATCTGTACAGTAGGTGCTACAAAGCAAAAATGTGTGTCATATGGAGCTTGAGTTTAGTTGAGTTTATTTTTACAGGGACAGTGCACATTAATCAACGTTTCAGTAAAAGTGCCGGTTTTATCCAGTCGGCTAATTTTCAACCGCATTCCCTGAGCTTTACCACTTGCTTTGTAATATCAGTAGTATATTTTGATTTAAAAAATATATATATACATTAATTTAGGAATATTGAAAAAACAAAACATTTGATTTGGAAAATGTTTCAATATATTGTTGAACAGAATAAACTCTAAGGCCGCATCAACGCCCAAGACTGGGATCTCTGCTAGTTTTAAAGTGATCCATTTTATTCTGAGAAATTGGCATGAGAGGCAATGTAACCAATCACTGCCCTCCTTTTACTTGTAGCCTGCAAATCACCAGCAGAGGGCGACCATTTTGAATCTATTTTTCTCTTGGTAATGCTTACCACTCTGGGACTTTATATGCCCGTAGATTATATGATGTTCAACAATATATTGAAAAATTTCAACAACAATTTTTTTTTTCCAATATTGTTTAGATTGTTTATTGTTTAGATTAATATTCTAAAATTAATGGGATTTTTTAAAATCAAATGCTACTCATACTACAGAGCAATTGATAAAGCTTCATACTGTATGACACCAACTTTTGCTTTGTAGCATCTACAAATGAAACATTATGGACTCTTATAGGAGGCCTGGGTAAAGTCAAACTGTCATCAATAAGCCAACTTTGATAAATTATTTCTCAATTATGCTTTTAGGAACAAATATTCAAATATACTGTGGATTCGTAAAATTTTCAGACCACTTGACTTTTTCCACATTTTGTTACGTTACAGCCTTATTGTAAAATTGATTAAATTGTTTTTCCCCCTCATCAATCTACACACAGTACCCCATAACTACAAAGCAAAAACTGTTATTTTTTGAATTTTTGCTAAAGTATATAAAAACAAATGAAATATCACATTTACATAAGTGTTCAGACCCTTTACTCAGTACTTTGTTCAGGCCAAAGAGTTCAATCTTGATTTCATCAGACCAGAGAGTCTTGTTTCTCATGGTCTGAGAGTCCTTCAGGTGCCTTTTGGCAAACTCCAAGCATGCTGTCATATGCCTTTTACTGAGGAGGGGCTTCCGTCTGGCCACTACCATAAAGGCCTGATTGGTGGAGCGCTGCAGAGATGGGTGAACATTCCAGAAGGACAACCATCTCCACAGAGGAACTGAACACCTAACTGAACACCAAATCAAATGGCTACCCAGACTATTTGCATTGCCCCCGCTTTTACACCGCTGCTACTCTCTGTTGTTATCATCTATGCATAGTCACTTTAATAACTCTACCTACATGTACACATTACCTCAACTGGTGTCCCCGCAAATTGACACTGTACAGGTACACCACTGAATATAGTCTCGCTATTGTTATTTTACTGCTGCTCTTTAATTAGAAAATTAAAGAAAATTTGTATTTCTTATACTTATCTGTATTTTTTTTTAATTGCATTGTTGGTTAGGGGCTCATAAGTAAGCCTTTCACTGTAAGGTCTACACCTGTTGTATTTGGCGCATGTGACTAATATATTTTGATTTGATTTGAAGCTCTGTCAGAGTGACCGTCGGGTTCTTGGTCACCTCCCTGACCAAGGCCCTTCTCCCCCGATTGCTCAGTGAGGCCGGGCGGCCAACTCCAGGAATAGTTTTGGTGGTTCCAAACTTCTTCCATTTAAGAATGATGAAGGCCACTGTGTTCTTAGGGACCTTTAATGCTGCAGACATTTTTGGGTACAATCCTGTCTCAGAGCTCTATGGACAATACTTTCGACCTCATGGCTTGGTTTTTGCTCTGACATGCACTTTCAACTGTGGGACCTTATATAGACAGGTGTGTGCAATACCCCATAATGACAAAGTGAAATCAGGTTATTAGAACGTTTTGCAAATGTATTACAAATGAAAAACAGACAACTTATTTACATACAGTACCAGTCTACTCATTCAAGGGTAAAAAAAATAAAAAAAATAATACATTGTAAAATAATAGTGAAGACATCAAAACTATGAAATAACACATATGGAATCCTGTGGTAACCAAAAAGTGTTAAACAAATCAAAATATATTTTATATTTGAGATACTTCAAAGTAGCCACCCTTTGCCCTGATGACAGCTTTGCATACTCTTGGCCACATACTTTTGTGTATATATAGTGTATATGCTGAGTCTTAGTTCAGTCCCAAAATTCAGCAAGATATTTTTTTTAATTAGCAAATATCCAGATTGTCCAGCCGCAAGCTAAATGTAATAAGGATCGATCTCACCAGTTCAGTTTTTAGTCTGTAGTAAAACAAAGGAAAATATTTTTGGAAAAAGCCCATAAACATTATGTTGGCCTTAGAAATAGCCTTCCACACTTTAGTTCCTGGAAGTCAACGGTCCACACAAAGGAAACTTATCTTGATGATCAATACAATATCCTTGCAAGTTCTCACTTGTATGGAGTAAGACAACTAGGCCTTTAAACGATAAACAGTTTCCGAGTTAATAAACATTTCGAAATGCAGACAAGATGGATTCTTCTTCTTCAAATGCACCTACAGTACAATCCATTATAACTTATACCCTCATTAAAACCCACCACCCATTCCACTATTTTAACCCTATATAATCTTACACCAGGTCGACGGCCTGGGAGGACACAACACTACCACTCAACACCCCCTACAATTCTCCTGTAGTAAAATCTCTAAATCCCAAGTACTTCTCTGCAGCTGCCACCACAACCTATATTTTCTGTGACTTATGTTGCATTTCTGCAGTACAGTTGAGAACCATGGCTGTGAATGCTAAGAATCCCATCTGACTGAAGCACATATTATTCCTATCACTCTCTATTGGCCTCGGCCTACTCACAGGAATCCTCTCAGGATCCCTCGCCCTTTACCCATCTTCCTGTACTATCTTTACTGCCTCAGCATACAACACATTCTGCACTACTCTGATACTGGCAACCTCAGCCTGCCTTTCTCTCACCGGACACCTCTGATCTCCAGCACCATGGGCACCCTACAACTAACACACACACACAACTTTTTCCACCGATACTACACATTCCTTAATCTCATGCCCTCCTGCACACTTCTCACATCTAGGAATCTCCCACCGACACACTGCTGCCACATGACCATAAGCTTGGCACCTAAAACATCGTCACACCAAATGGCGGGCATCACATACAGCGGGAATCTTAAAATTCAGTTGATCCTCCTCCACACTTAACGCCACCCCCATTATCATTCCATTCAACGGTGCCCTGCTCCGGAGCTCTTGTCCCTAGTCACGTGGTCTGGAGTGCCCGCTCCCTCTGGAGAGAAGTTACTTTCCTGACGACCATCTTACCCCCACTTCATGGCCGCAGCTGGCTTCTCCCTTACTGACACACCCACTTCTTATTTCACTCAAACCAGGAAGAAAGTGACTATGGGTGAGACTAGGGAGTGACCTGGGCTGGGTTTCTCAAAAGCATCGTAGCACTAAGATCATCTTAAAGAGCTACTGAACATGCCGATCGGCATGTGTGTTTTTCTGTTGCTCATTCCACATTTGGTTAATGATGTTTGTTCCCCATGAGACACTGTAGCCTACACAGAGGATACAAAATATTAAGAACACCTGCTCTTTCTATGACATAGACTGACCAGGTGAAAGCTATGATCACTTATTGATGTCACTTCAATGAAGGGGAGGAAGATTTTTTTTAAGCCTTGAGACACCGATTGTGTATGTGTGCCATTCAGAGGATGAATGGGCAAGACAAAAGGTTTAAGTGCCTTTGAACAAGGTACGGTTTGTCTCCAGAACTGCAACGCTGCTGGGTTTTTCACGCTTTCCCATGTGTATCAAGAATGGTCCACCACCCAAACGATATCCAGCAAACGTGACACAACTGTGGGAAACATTGTAATCCACATGGGTCAGCATCCCTGTAGAACACTTTTGACACCTTGTAGTCCATGCCCTGACGAATTGAGGCTGTTCTGCAACTCAATATTAGGAAGGTGTTCCTAATGTTTGGTAATGTATACTCAGTGTATTTCACGTCCTCAAAATAACCAGAATGAATGTAAGATGACCGAAGTCATCTGTAATTCATTTTGACATTTTTGCAGAGGATGTTTTAGTTGCAAAATGTAAAATCTTACCAAGGTGTTTGGTGCAGCATTTCTCAAGTTCAAAAAGAAAGTCGGAGCTCCTATGCAGGTCAGTCTCTGTCTATGCTATTGGATAAGGCACAATTACCGCAGCTATGCACCCCATGTTAGTGGGCAAATGAACATCGTCAAATCAAAACCTTTGTTTATTCGTTGTGGCGCACAGATGTTCCAAACTTCGTTTTAGAAGAGACTTTATGACCAAAATTATCCTATTTGCACCTTGAAGTCAATTTTGACACTAGAATAACTGTTTCTGACTCGAATCGATGCCATATAGGCTGTTTAAAATTCCATTGAAACTAGATGGACGAAAGAGGATCTTAATGGTACTATGCTTTTGGGAAACCCAATGCAGAGCCCACAGCCTATACACATCTCAAGGAACCTTAGAACTGTATTGGTTACAAATAGAATTAGACATATTCTTGACTTGTCATGGGAAAAGGTGACATGTTTTCTGCTGACAAAAATATAATGTTTTTCAACTATGCTCTTTGCCTCGACTGTATAATATGAGATTTAGTGCAACTGTTTAATTTCAACCACCTTTTCTTTACCACATATCCCTTTTTTTCCCTTCAACCATGTTTTCACATTGTTTTCTTATTTGTCTGGTGCTGTAAGTCACACTACATACAGGAATAGCTGTATGCCGTGGGTGACAAACAAAAAAATGATTGCAAATTAGATATCTTCACCAAGCCGTCCCCTGTTCACGATGGGCGAGAGCATCACCTCCAATTAACACTGTGATGTGGTCTTTGTTAGGGTAGCTATGTTTCCAATGGGGAAACACTATCACATCCCACCCTCTCCGCTACTGTTAGACTTCCACCAAGACTCAGTTCTAAACCATCATGCTGTGGAATGGATCAGGTAAGAATTATTATCAGTGAGGCTCTTGTAATATGTGGATTTGAAATGTGTATTGATACATTGCTATTCCTGAATGCAGGGAATGCAGGACTTACGGTTAAAGTAAGTTGTGAATCACATTGTATTTGTCACATGCGCCGATGTCACGCCCTGTCCTTAGAGATCGACGTGCTCCAGTCCGGAGCCCCCAGCGACGTTCTCCAGTCCGGAGCCCCCAGCGACGGTCTCCAGTCCGGGGCCCGCAACGAGGGTGCCCAGTCCGGGGCCCGCAACGAGGGTCCCCAGTCCGGGGTCGGCGACGAGGGTCCCCGCACCTGAGGTGCCACCAAAGTGGGGTGAGCCAGTGGTGGAGCGGGGTCCCGCACCTGAGCCGCCACCGCGGATAGATGAGCACCCAGACCTATAGGTTTAAGTTTTGCGGCCGGAGTCCGCACCTTTGGGGGGGGGGGGGGAGGTACTGTCACGCCCTGACCTTAGAGATCCTTTTTATGTCTCTATTTTGGTTTGGTCAGGGTGTGAGTTGGGGTGGGTATTCTATGTTCTATTTTTTGTATTTCTATGTTTTGGCCAGGTAGGGTTCTCAATCAGGGACAGCTGTCTATTGTTGTCTCTGATTGAGAACCATACTTAGGTAGCCCTTTTTCCCACCTGTCTTTGGGGGAAGTTGACTTTGCTTATGGCACATAGCCTTTAGCTTCACGGTTTGTTTTGTAGTGTTTATTGTTTTGTTCGGCGTCTTTTCAAATAAAAATAAAATGTACGCTCACAACACTGCGCCTTGGTCCTCTTCTTTTGACGGCCGTGACAGCCGAATACAACAGGTGTAAAATTTATACTTACTTACGCGCCCTTTCTCGAAAATAGTAACACAAAGCAATTACAATAATGAGGCTTTATACAAGGAGTACCGGTACCGAGTCAATGTGCAGGGGTAGAAAGTAGTTGAGGTGATTGAGGTAATATGTCCATGTAGGTAGAGGTTAACTTCTTATGGCTGCAGGGGCAGTATTGAGTAACTTGGATGAAAGGTGCACAGAGGTGCCCATAGTAAACTGCCTGCTCCTCAGTCCCAGTTGCTAATATATGCATATTATTATTCGTATTGGATAGAAACTACTCTGAAGTTTCTAAAACTGTTTGAATGATGTCTGTGAATATAACAGAACTCATATGGCAGGCAAAAACCTGAGAAAAAATCCAAACAGGAAGTGTTCTGGGGCTGAATTCTGAGGCTGGTCAATTTTCAACCAAGATCCTATTGAATTCACAGCGAGATATGGATGAGTTTGCGCTTCCTACGGCTTCCACTAGATGTAAACAGTCTGTAGAACCTTGTCTGATGCCTCTACTGTGAAGGGGGCCGAATGAGAGGGGAATTAGTCAGGTCTGCCATGACCTGACCATGCACGTTCACATGAGAGGGAGCTCTCTTCCATCGCTCATCTGAAGTCAATGTAATTCTCCGGTTGGAACATTATTCAAGATTTATGTTAAAAACATTCTAAAGATTGATTCAATACATCGTTTGACATGTTTCTACTGACTGTTACGGAACTTTTGGACATTTCGTCAGCTTTTAGTGAACGCGCTTCCTGACGTTGGATTTGTTTACCAAACACGCTAACAAAAATAGCTATTTGGACATAAATGATGGACATTACCGAACAAAACAAACATTTCTTGTGGAAGTGGGAGTCCTGGGAGTGCATTCCGACGAAGATCAGCAAAGGTAAGTGAAGATTTATAATGCTTTTTATGAGTTTTGTTGACTGCACAATTTGGCAGGTAACTGTATGGCTTGCTTTTGTGGCTGAACGCTGTTTTCAGATTATTGAATATTGTGTTTTGCCGTAAAGCGTTTTGAAATCTGACACAGCGGATGCATTAAGAACAAGTGTATCTTTAATTCTATGTAAAACATGTATCTTTCATCAAAGTTTATGATGAGTATTTATGTTATTTGACGTGGCTCTCTGCAATTTCTCAGAATATTTTGGAGGCATTTCTGGGTGTCATCTGATGAAGATCATCAAAGGTTAGTGATTCATTTTATCTCTATTTGTGCTTTTTGTGACTCCTGTCTTTGGCTGGAAAATGACTGTTTGTCTGTGATTTTGCGGTGACCTAACATTATCGTTTGTGGTGCTTTCGCTGAAAAGCCTATTTGATATCGGACACTTTGGCGGGATTAACAACAAGATTACCTTTAAAATGGTATAAGATACATGTATGTTTGAGGAATTTTAATTTGGAGATTTCTGTTGTTTGAATTTGGCGCCCTGCACTTTCACTGGCTGTTGTCATATCATACCGTTAACGGGATTGCAACCATAAGAAGTTAAAGTGAATAGGAAATCAGGATAGATAATAAACAGAGTAGCAGCAGCATATGTGAAATAAAGTATGTCTGTGTGAGTGTGCGTGACATCAATATGCGTGTGTGTGAGTGCATGTAGTGTGTGTGTTGGAGTGTCAGTGTAGTATGTGTGAGTGTGTGGCTAGAGTCCAGTGAGTGTGCATACTGTAGAGCCATTGTAAGAGAATGACCGTGTAAAAAAGATGGTGTCCATGCAAATAGTCTGGGTAGCCAAGTCTTACAGCTTGGGGATAAAAGCTGTTCAGGATCCTTGTCATGCGGTAGCAGAGAGAACAGTCTATGACTTGGGTGACTGAAGTCTGACAATTTTAGGGCCTCTCTCTGACACCGCCTGGTATAGAGGTCCTGGGTGGCAGGGAGCACGGCCCCTGTGATGTACTGGGCCATATGCACTACTATCTATAGCAACTGGCGGTCGGATGCCAAGCAGTCGCCATACCAAGCAGTGATGCAGCACGACTCCAATACCATCATTAAGTTTACTGACGACACAACAGCGGTAGGCCTGATCACCGACAACGATGAGACAGCCTATAGGGAGGAGGTCAGAGAACTGGTAGTGTGGTGCCAGGACAACAACCTCTCCCTCAATGTGAGTAAGACAAAGGATCTGATAGTGGACTATAGGAAAAGGAGGGCCAAACAGGACACCGTTAACATCGACGGGGCTGAAGTGGAGCGGGTCGAGAGTTTCAAGTTCCTTGGTGTCCACATCACCAACAAACTATCATGGTCCAAACACACCAAGACAGTTGTGAAGAGGGCACGAAAACACATAGGAAACTGAAAAGATTTGGCATGGGTTCCCAGATCCTCAAAAATGTCTACAGCTGCACAATCGAGAGCAGCCTGACCGGTTGCATCACTGCCTGGAATGGCAACTGCTCGGCAAAGGGTAGTGTGTACGGCCCAGTACATCACTTGGGCCAAGCTTCCTGACATCCAGGACCTATATACTAGGCGGTGTCAGAGGTAGGCTCAAGTCATAGACTGTTCTCTCTGCTACCGCACGGCAAGCGGTACCGGAGCGCCAAGTCTAGGACCAAAAGTCTCCTTAACAGCTTCTACCCCCAAACCAAAAAACTGCGGAACAATTAATCAAATGGCCACCCAGACTATTTACATTGACACCCCCCCCCCCCCTTTGTTTTTACACTGTTGCTACTCGCTGTTTATTATCTATGCATAGTCACTTTACAAATTACCTCGACTAACCTGTACCCCCGCACACTGACTCGATACCGGTATCCCGTATATAGCCTCGTTATTGTTATGTAATTTTCTTTTTTACTTTTTACTTCTTTACTTTCTTAACACTATTTCTTCAAAGCGTTCATAGCGACGTCGCTTTTTGATCCTTCGATGTCGGCTCTTCCTATCATTGTGAAGCAGAATTCATCAAGCGTTGGATTGTTCACCCACTAATAGGGAACGTGAGCTGGGTTTAGACCGTCGTGAGACAGGTTAGTTTTACCCTTCTGTATTGTTGAGTAAGGACTTGTAAGTAAGCATTTCAAGGTAAGGTTGTATTCGGCGCATGTGACATAACATTTTATTTTATTTGTTATTGTGAGCCATGACCAGCCTTTCAAAGCATTTCATGGCTACAAATGTGAGTGCTACGGGGAGATTGGCGTTACCTTGGCGTTTTTTGCGCACAGTGACTATGGTGATCTGCTTGAAATATATAGGTATTACAGACTGGGTCAGGGAGAGGTTGAAAATGTCAGTGAAGACACTTGCCAGCTGGTCAGCGCATGCTCTGAGTGTGCGTCCTGAAAATGGTCTACAGCTTATCATAAGGTATTCTAACTCAGGCGAGCACAGGGCCGGTTGGACAAACCTTTGATATCCGTAAGCAGACACGTTTTTTCACGGGATCGCCTACGAGTGCGCGTGCTTGCGCGTTAATACTTTTTTTAGGCAGCTCGTGAGATTCTAGTTTGGGGAAGCTTACAATTTATCCTACCATTTCTACCGATGATTATTTTGATATGCATTTTTGTGGAACAGTTTAAATTCAATAATAACGTATTAGTTTCTCAAAACCATTGTCACGTGGTTAATCATAAAAATCTAAACTTTAAAATTCAACTAAGGCAAGAGCACCAGCCTCTGCCATATGGAAATATTGATACACTGTGGTCCATTGGCGGCTAAAGAAATAAGCGTGCAGAACTCAGAGATAGCCTATAGGCAGCAATAGGCCTATGACTTCCATCGTCAACTAAGTAAAATATATAGGCCTAAGGACGACAAAAAAAAACAGTTTCAATCACATTCATCGCTCTACTCCGCCTGTCTGCCTCCCTTTCTGTCTGTCTTGACTTGAGTTATGGCTAGTGAAGTGTAACATTCTATCAAATCATCAACTGGATCCGGAGGAAGCTGTTGCTAGCGAACTTGCAACATTGTATCAACTAGCCTATTCCACGCCCTCAGAGTTTCCTGCGCCAGTCAGCTCGGGAAAGCCTGCTGTTTTTTATGATTTTTCCGCTGGATATATGGGAATATCAGATCAGTATATTTTGCTTTTTCACACCGAGGCATGGTGATTATCGAGGCCGGAAGTGTTGGAAAGATTTTAAAAATACTGAGTAACTATCATTTGCAATGGATGTTTAAAAAAACAGACTTTGTTTACAAATTGTGAGGTGATGAAAAAATGACTGAGAAGATCTGCTTATTAGTGGTGGATGTGGTGAGTTAAGACAATCTGAAATCAGACATTGCCAAATGGGCACATTCCTACATTGCTTGTAGCAGGCCAGGTAGGCCTATGCGTGCTTAGGCTTGAGCGCTACCTCAAAGTTATTAGGACAGAGAAACCAGACACGTACTCATTGCTTATGGAGCACTCCAAACAAAAGACAATGAAAGATTGACAAAACTCGTAATGGTTATGAAATAAACCCAAATTTGTTTCTCACACGTGTAACAGGTTGTGAACTTTGCAAACAAAGTTTCCACTTCCGAGAATGAGAATGGTAAATTACTGTAATTATTACATGCATTAACAGTAACGTATGTAACCAAATGACGAGGGGTTAACAGTACATTTACTAGGCCTACTGGTGACATATGTCATGGGCAATTGATTAAAAATAAATCATCAAAGGGCAAAGAATTCACACAATTTAACAATGAATGGGCAAGAATTCGCCGGAGACAGCAGAGCGCATTCTGTAGAGAGAAACGCCATATCTTCACCACATGTCACGTTCGCTGGAATAATTATCGGACCAAGGCGCAGCGGATGTTGAGTTCCACATCATTTATTAGAAAGTGAAACTTAGCAAAACAAAACAATAAACAATAAACTAACAACGAACCGTGACGACAGAGGTGCTACGTGCACTAACTCAAAACAATATCCCATAAAACACAGGTGGAAAAAATGCTATTTAAATATGATCCCCAATTAGAGACAACGATAGCCAGCTGCCTCTAATTGGGAATCATACCAAACACCAACATATAAAAACTAAACTAGAACCCCACATTGAAAATACTAACTAGAAAAAACCCCACCCTGACCTACTATACCATAGAAAAACAAAGGCTCTCTATGGTCAGGGCGTGACACCACAGACCTAATTCCCCTTCTTCTTGTTGCCCCATTTTAAATTATACTAAAGACATTATGTTTACATATATTTTAGATGCTTTTCACGGAAAGCCGCAACTCAAACAGCTAGACATATTGCCACGTACGCTGCCCAAATTGCGGGAGTCCCAAATAGGCATAGGCCTAAACAATTGTGATTTGAAACAATCCAAAACCATTTTATCAAAGAAGCAAATGATCTTCTGTGGCTAAGTCATGCTCTCTGGTGAAGTATTTAGAAAAAATTTACTTAAATAGGAGTAATTACATAATTTTGGCAAAACATCAATTTACTTTAGGAGAAGCCAGCATCCTAACAGTGCACTGTGTACCCACCAACTTTCCTTTCCAATTCGCAAAAGGCTGAAACCAGAGATCTGTATAAATGACGAGATGCTCATGTCTCCGCCCCAAATGCGGGAAGGCAGACAACAAGCTTATGATAGCCCATAGAAACGCATTGGGCTTGTTCTGGACTGATTTTGGCAAGTGAGCCCTCTCACTTCACCTCTTCCTCTCTGCTTAAACTTTCACAGGAGAAAGCATCCAAGTGAGCGAAACAGCGCCCCCTCTGTCTTACTATATGTAGACCATGCATCTGATGCTGTCTGGACAGAAATAGTATGACATGCCATACTCTTTTGGTCCAGACAGCATCAGATACATGGTCTACACATGCTGAGACAAAGAGGTGTTGTTTCGCTCGCTGAGATGTTTTAACTGAGATAGATGTGTATTTCTGTCGGGCGTAAGTCTCTGTCAAATAAATTATTATTATTTCAATATTTTATTTGGATGGACAAGGAAGTACGGTAGGGTGGGCCAGGACCCCGAAGGCCCGCCCATAAAGCCGGCCCTGGGCGAGCAGAACCTTGAGACTTCCTTAATATTGCGCACCAGCTATTATTAACAGACACACACCCCCTCAGCTAGATACATTTTTCCATGTCCTTGTTCAGCCATGTTCTTCAGATCACACTGATAGGATAGTCTCGAATGGCGCTCGTCCAGTTTATTCTCAAGTGGTTGCACGTTCACCAATGGAACGGAGTGTAGAGGCGGTTTATCCACTCTCCGATGTAGTCTCGTCAGGTGTCCTGCATGCCGGCTCCTCCTTCTCAGAGTGTCGGGGATTTGGGCCTGGTCCTGGTCTGGGATAATCAATATGTCCTTCACCTCTGATGTCCAGAACCTTTTTCTGGTCATAGGAAATGATGGCGGAAACATTATGTACAAAAAAAGTTAAAACCAGCTCAAAAATCCAGTGTCATTTCCACTTTGGGAACAGATTATTATTGTGACTGTATTGTCTGGTAATAACACATGTTTCATATGATACAGACAATTATGGTTGCACAGTGAAAGGTTTGTACCAAATTATACAAAGTTACTGTCTTACACATCCACTGTACTATAATGAGACACCTGAAAACAGAAGACTGAATCACACCGAAACATAAAAAAGGGATTCAGAACTTATTTTCTGTTACACATCAACCTGCCCACGAAGACAGAGAGCTAGAGGTCAGAGGGATGGAGGCAGGCGGCCTGCCTGTGCAGCGTGGCCCAAAAGATTGCTTTGATTTCAGTTCTCTCACAAATTGAGGAATTCTCTGGCTGTTGCAGCTCTGTGATAGACGGCGTCAGTTTGAAGACATGGAGCCCCGGCCTTTTGATCAGAATGGTTATGAGGAGTCAGCCTGACCAGACAGATACGACCAGACCACAATTACAAATGAAACGCAAGGGATAGAAAATAATGTGACACAAAAACTGACATTTCCCTTGTTTTCTAATGTTGTGCTTTGAGAGGGTTTGGTTAAGAAGGAGAAAATTATGGCGGATAGTGACTGACTCAAAAAGGATACTAGATGTGGGTCCAATGAGACTGCAATTATAGAATAAAACTCCCCCTACGTGCAATCTTTCTTCGATGTTTGCATGGGAACTTTTTCCAAATGAACTTTTCCTTTGTTACGGTCTCTCCAGCAACATATTGACATTGTTCTCCGTGACAGGAGAAGACAGAGCATGGCATGTGAAAGTAAGGGTATTGAAATGAAAATCAAATCAAATCAAATCAAATTTTATTAGTCACATACACATGGTTAGCAGATGTTAATGCGAGTGTAGCGAAATGCTTGTGCTTCTAGTTCCGACAATGCAGTAACTAAGCAAACAAGTAATCTAACCTAACAATTCCCACAACTACTACCTTATACACACACACAAGTGTAAAGGGATAAAGAATATGTACATAAGATATTATGAATGAGTGGTGGTACAGAACGGCATGGCAAGATGCAGTAGATGGTATAGAGTACGTATATAATAATATGAGATGAGTACTGTAGGGTATGTAAACATAAAGTGGCATAGTTTAAAGTGGCTAGTGGTACATGTATTACATAAAGATGGCAAGATGCAGTAAGATGATATAGAGTACAGTATTATACATATGAGATGGGAATGTAGGTATGTAAACATTTATTAAGTGGCATTGTTTAAAGTGGCTAGTGGTACATTTTACATAATTTCCATCAATTCCCATTTTTAAAGTGGCTGGAGTTGAGTCAGTATGTTGGCAGCGGCCGCTAAATGTTAGTTGGTGGCTGTTTAACAGTCTGATGGCCTTGAGATAGAAGCTGTTTTTCAGTCTTCGTGTCCTGCTTTGATGCACCTGTACTGCCTTCGCCTTCTGGAGTAGCGGGGTGAACAGGCAGTGGCTTGGGTGGTTGTTGTCCTTGATGATCTTTATGGCCTTCCTGTGACATCGGTGGTGTAGGTGTCCTGGAGGGCAGTGAGTTTGCCCCCGGTGATGCGTTCTTGCAGACCTCACTACCCTCTGGAGAGCCTTACGGTTGTGGGCGGAGCAGTTGCCGTACCAGGCGGTGATACAGCCCGACAGGATGCTCTCGATTGTGCATCTGTAAGAAGTTTTGGAGTGCTTTTTGGTGACAAGCCGAATTTCTTCAGCCTCCTGAGGTTGAAGAGGCGCTGCTGCGCCTTCTTCACAACGCTGTCTGTGTGGGTGCAATTCAGTTTGTCCGTGATGTGTAACCGAGACTTAAAACTTTAACCTTCTCCACTACTGACCCGTCGATGTGGATAGGGGGGTGCTCCTCTGCTGTTTCCTGAATGTCCACAATCATCTCCTTTGTTTTGTTGACGTTGAGTGTGAGGTTATTTTCCTGACACCAACACTCGAGGGCCCTCACCCTCCCTCCCTGTAGGCCGTCTCGTCGTTGTTGGTAATCAAGCCTACCACTGTAGTGTCATCGCAAACTTGATGATTGAGTTGGAGGCGTGCATGGCCACGCAGTCGTGGGTGAACAGGGAGTACAGGAGAGGGCTCAGAACGCACCCTTGTGGGGCCCCAGTGTTGAGGATCAGCGGGGTGGAGATGTTGATTCCTACCTCACACCTGGGGCGGCCCGTCAGGATCAATCGCCAGTTGCACAGGGCGGGTCGAGACCCAGGGTCTCGAGCTTGATGACGAGCTTGGAGGTACTATGGTGTAAATGCTGAGCTGTAATCGATGAACAGCATTCTCACATGGGTATTCCTCTTGTCCAAGATGGGTTAGGGCAGTGTGCAGTGTGTTGCGATTGCGTCGTCTGTGGACCTATTGGGTCGGTAAGCAAATTGGAGTGGTCTAGGGTGTCCGGTAGGTGAGGTGATATGGTCCTTGACTAGTCTCTCAAAGCACTTCATGATGACGGAAGTGAGTGCTACGGGGCGGTAGTCGTTTAGCCTCAGTTACCTTAGCTTTCTTGGGAACAGGAAACAATGGTGGCCTCTTGAAGCATGTGGGAACAGCAGACTGGGATAAGGATGATTGAATATGTCCGTATAACAACCAGCTCAGCTTGGTCCTGCGCAAGCTACTGAGGACGGCTCGGAATAGCCGTCTGGGCCTGCGCCTTGCGAGGGTTAAACACGTTAAATGTTTTACTCACCATGGCTGCGTGAAGGAGGCCCGCAGGTTCTGGTAGGGGCCGTGTCAGTGGGCACTGTAATTGTCCCTCAAGTCGGGAAAACAAGTTGTTTTAGGGCCTGTCTGGGAGCAAAGACTCTGGTCCGCGACGGGGCTGGCTTTCTTTTTTGTAATCCGTGATTGACTGTAGACCTGCCACATACCTCTGGTGGTCTGAGGCTGTTGAATTGCGACTGATTTTGTCTCTGTAACGGGACTTAGCCTGTTGATTGCCCTTGCGGAGAGATAGCTAACTGTTTGTATTCGGTTCATGCCTTCAAGGTCACCTTGCCTGTTAAAAAGCAGTGGTTCGCGCTTTCAGTTTCACGCGAATGGCCTGCCGTCAATCCAGGCTTTCTGGTTGGGAATGTTTTAAATCGTTGCTTGGGTACGCATCGTCAAATGCACTTCTAATGAACTCTGTCACTGAATCAGCATAACGTTCGTCAATATTGTTGTTGGCGAATGCGTCGAACATATTCTCAAATCCCGCGGTGCTCGAAGCAGTCTTGAAGCGTGGATTTCAGATTGGTTCGGACCAAGCGATGAACAGACCTTGAGCCGCGTGACGCTTGTTTGTTTTAGTGTTCTGGTTTGAGCTGGATCAACAAAATGGAGTCGTAGGTCAGCTTTTTTCGAAAGGGGGGCGGGAGGGCCTTATATGCGTCGCGGAAATTAGTTAAAAATGATCTAGGGTTTTTCCAGCCTGGTAGCACAATCGATATGCTGATAGAATTTAGGGAGTTTTTGTTTTTAGATTAGCTTGTTAAAATCCCCAGCTACGATGAATGCAGCCTCAGGGTGTGTGGTTTCCAGTTTACAAGAGAGTCAGATAAAGTTCGTTCAGGGCCATGTCGATGTGTCTGCTTGGGGGGAATATATACGGCTGTGATTATGATTGAAGAGAATTCCCTTGGTAGATTGCGGTCGACATTTGATTGTGAGGAGTTCTAGATCAGGTGAACAGAATGACTTGAGTTCCTGTGTGTTGTTATGATGATCACACCACGTCTCGTTAATCATAAGGCATACCCCCCGCCCCTCTTACTAACAGAAAGATGTTTGTTTCTGTCGGCGGCGATGCATGAAGAAACCAGCTGGCTGCCACCGACTCCGTTAGCGTCTCTTGAGTTAGCCATGTTTCCGTGAAGCAGAGCACGTTGCAATCCCTGATGTCTCTCTGGAATGCTACCCGTGCTCGGATTTCATCAACCTTATTCAGTCAAGAGACTGGACATTGGCGAGTAGTATGCTAGGGAGTGGAGCGCGTGAGTCCCGTCTCCGAAGCCTGACCACGAGACCGCCTCGTTTGCCCCTTTTACGGCGTCGCACAGGGTCGCCGGCTGGGATCAGATCCATTGTATTGGTGGAAGGCAAAACACTGGATCCGTTTCGGGAGTCATATTCCTGGTAGGAACGATGATGAGTTGACGTTAATCGTATATTCAGTAGTTCCTCCCGACTGTATGTAATGAAACCTAAGATTACCTGGGGTACCGATGTAAGAAATAACACATAAAAAAACTAAATACTGCATATTTTCCAAGGAACGCGAAGCGAGGCGGCCATCTCTTTTCGGCGCCGGAAATGAAAGAAGCCAGATGGAGTATGCTGTTACTTTGCATTTAAGCCTCAATTCACTCCATTACCACTGCAATAGTCTTGTGTGTCTTATCGTATCGTAGCTCACAGTGCTACAATATTGATACAAATTCTCTGTTTCATGTCACGAAGGGTGTATGTTTTCCCGAGGTATGTTGTCATGTAGCCTATGGTCTTGCTGTATGGCTAATGTATTTTCAGTGAGATCACCATGCTCTCTGTCTGTAGCTGGGCCATTTTGTCTGTGAGTTTCAAATTGGCAGCCTTCCCTCTGTTCTAAAATCCTTTAATGTTCATTCATGTTTAATACTGTAGAAATCGTTGTGGCGCCCAAGAGGTTACCCACAATCCTTTGTGCAATATTCATGTTAATGACATTAAAGTCACTGCAGCGCAGGGCTGAACAGTGTGGAGAAGTGATTGGTTTGAAAGTGAGACACGAAGCCTGGGAGAGATGAGGAGAAAGGCTAATGCTTCATTATTGAGAAGAGGGCATTTTAAACTTTGATAGGGGGAGGCTGTAGAGGCAATACAGCGCAACGGTATATTTTCTAAGGCTAGCTAGAGCTACTTTACAGCTACAGCTATTTTACTTTTGTGAGTCACAAAGAAAAAAGCTCTCTCACTGTAAGCTGCTTCCGCTAGTCTAGTGCACTGCACGGGCTCCAAAGAAGGTTTTGCTTTCCTGCTATTGAGTCAGGTAAAGAATAAATCAAATCCCAATGGTTACAATGGACAATGACCTTTACATGTACTGTAAATTTATCAATATACACTAAGTGTATAAGATGTTGTTGACTCCAATGCTTTCCACAGTTTTGTCAAGTTGGCTGGATGTCCTTTGGCTGGTGGACCCTTCTTGATACACACGGGAAACTGTTGAGCGTGAAACACCCAGCAGCGTTGCAGTTCTTGACACTCCTTGAACTGGTGCGTCTGGCACCTACTACCATACCCCATTCAAAGGCACTTAAATCTTTTGTCTTGCTCATTCACCCTCTGAATGGCACAGATACACAATTCATGTCTCAAGGCTTAAACATAATCCTTGAACCTGTCTCCTCCCCTTCATCTACACTGATTGAAGTGGATTTAACAGGTGACATCAATTAGGGATCATAACTTTCACCTGGAATCACCTGGTCTCTCTATGTTATGGAAAAAGCAGGTGTTCCTAATGTTTTTTTTACACTCAGTGTACAACACTATACAACAATATAGTTATAATCATCATGCAGATACTTTTGACTGTAATAGTAGTAGGAGCCACATTAATATTCTCAGTTCTGCCAGGTCGTGGTTGACTGGGAGCAGTGCTGTAGTATGGTTCAGTACAGAGGAGCACGGCAGCAGCACAGAACCCACCAGGAATAATTGTTATTCAAACAGGAGCTTTGCCCGCTCGGCATCTGAGATGTGCCAGACCAAGAGGAAGTTATGTGCCATAAAACATTTAGCTCTAAGCACAGTTATCTCAGCTCATGTCTCTTTAAGATGATTCATAGTGGGTTAGAGAGATATAGGAGCATTTTTCAGTGTTCGTCAAGCTTTATCGATTCATTCTGTTCTATTCAAAACAGTATTTTCATATAATTACTATTCAAAATGTAACCATTAACCAACGCCGCAGGTAGGGTTTGTAGCTAATGCTGTGTATGTATGCATAACAGAGAGCAACAGGATGCATGCCCATTGATTTTACAGTAATATATACACACTCAGTCGGAACGCACCAACTAAAGGTCAAGAGAGATGGGAGGCGACTTACAGATTGTTCTATTGACATTCTCCATTACAGAGGGGGGATTGTGAATTGAACACTTCCTAGCGGTAAAGTGTGTGTGTGTGTGTGCTGTCTCTTATACACATCTAGATGTGTATAAGAGACAGCCTCATAACAGTTCCTGTTGCTAATTACTTGTGATTGTTTCCCCGAGGATGCTACACGCCTCTCACCTGAGAATTGAACCAGCTATTTCCCAGCACCATCAAATCCGATCATACACTGACTGTATCACTAACTATATTTGCAGCAGCACACTAGACTTACAGACCAGACAGGTGTTTTGTGTGAGTGATACGTCCCCTCTGGGGAAAGTGGAGAGGAGAGGAAAGCCATGACTAATGCCTGCTAATTGAGATCGCTTTTTTTCCTTCTCGTAAATACAGTATAGTACCCTGTAATGGAGTCTATTCCCTCAACGAGCGTTTTAAACTCTTTAGTCAGGACGATTGCTGCCTCACTCCTTAATCCTATGAGCCTCCACTCACAGCACGGGGCAATGACTTGTTCATCCTCTTTTAGCGTAATTTGGCTCCAGCCAGCGGGGGAGTAAACATGGATAGGGGGAGGGAGGGAGGGAGGGAGGAAGGGAGGGAGAGCGGAAGGTGGCCCAGTTAGCTCAAACAAACACAATCACTGTGATGACACTCCTTGGCTGCAGACAAGAGGAAACCATGCTGAATGCACAGAGAACACAGTTTCCTACCACTGCTTTCTGTTTGCCTCTTAGTAGAAGAGACAGGTTTGTCCACACTGGCCATTGTGTGCCATGGCAACCTGTCTTTTTGCTTTGTACCTGATTCACCAGCTCCTCTCCAATCCACACACTCTCCAAACATTGTTGGTTACCTCAAGAGAGACTGAGAGGAGGATTGGATTCTGAACTGAAGAGAAGCTAACAGGATTGTGTGTGTGGCAAACAAATCAGGCGGTTTAGTTCTGTGTCTTTGCAATATGAGCCAGTTGTTTTATGAGTGGGATGATATGCTCTTTATCTGTGTCTTCACACATATTTCTCTATTCCATTTTGCCTTGTTATCAAATCAAATTTTATTGGTTGCATACACGTTTAGCAGATGTTATTGCGGGTGTAGTGAAATGCTTGTGTTCCTAGCTCCAAAAGTGCAGTAATATCTAACAATACACAACAATAAACACAAATCTAAAAGTAAACGAATGGAATTAAGAAATTGTATTAATATTTGGACAAGCAATGTCAGAGTCCCGAATATAAGTGTGTATAGACATTATGGACAGTATGTGGATAGAATATATAGTATATCTCAAGAATGTGTTGGATAGAATAGTATATGTACAGCAATAGTTGAATAGGATGGCCTTGACTAGAATACAGTAGTATACATATGAAATGGATAAAACAGACTGTAAACATTATTAAAGTGACCAGTGTTCCATTAGTAAAGTGACCAGTGTTCCATTAGTAAAGTGACCAGTGTTCCATTAGTAAAGTGACCAGTGTTCCATTAGTAAAAGTTGACGCAGTGTTCCATTAGTAAAGTGACCAGTGTTCCATTAGTAAAGTGACACAGTGTTCCATTAGTAAAGTGACCAGTGTTCCATTAGTAAAGTGACAGTGTTCCATTAGTAAAGTGACCAGTGTTCCATTAGTAAAGTGACCAGTGTTGCGCATTAGTAAAGTGACCAGTGTTCCATTAGTAAAGTGACCAGTGTTTGCCATTAGTAAAGTGACCAGTGTTCCATTAGTAAAGTGACCAGTGTTCCATTAGTAAAGTGACCAGTGTTCCATTAGTAAAGTGACCAGTGTTCCATGTCTATGCACATAGGATAACAGCCTTCAAGGTGCAGGGATGAGTAACCGTGTGGTAGACGGCTAGTGCCAGTGACAAGTTCAGGGCCGGCTAGTGAAGGCTTAGTAAACCAAGTCATATGCTGCCTCACTCCGAGAAGGTAATTTCAAGCTATCGGCAAAACACATTTGAACACAGCATAGCTTAAATAGTCTGTCATGTTGTTATTCCTGTGTCAAACGTGTCAACATATTGACATCCATTTTATATTGTAGACTACAGTATATCAAGTAAATTATTGTTTCTACATTTGCCACACACTTTACACAAATACTAAACATGACCAATTGTTAAGTTTCTGGTGGGAGTGAAATGACTAAGGAGATCATTCAACATACACAGCTTCTTTTTTTTAAAGTACAGTATATATATATATATATCTCACCTCCTGTGCTTTTGTCAAAACACATCATGTAGTGTTGCTATTCCATTGTTCCAACCTTCGTAATGTTCTGCTGTGCAGGGAGAGCCATAAAGCCAGAGGCTGCTACCAAGCTCAAAGTCACAGCCATGTCCGCCCTTAGCAGATAATTACTGTACGACACCCACAGACGACCAGCTAACGTTCACAGCAACTGACTTTCATTGCAAATGACACTGGGTCTTTAACGTTTCCAAGCGTAATGCATTTGCTCATGGCAAAGGGTTTACAACTTCAATTTTACTGCTTTATTAAAACAAATGTGAGTGTGACCTACACATTACCTTTTCCCTCTCTTCATATTAGCTGTTGAGTGGCATGTGGCAATGTGTCTGGCTCCTGCTTGTAAAATGTGTGTGTGTGTGTATTCTGTACACATAGCTAGTGTTTATGGTGCATGCAAAGGAGGACTTATTCCTGCAGGGACAGGTGGACAGGCCTTTGGCAGGCCCACTAATGGGCTACGGTCTGTGGCTCCACCTGTTCCAATGCATTTCTCTCCTTGGATAAGGAATGCTAGCGCCATGTGAAAAAACGGCACAGAAGGGAAGTTGAAGAGGTAATGGTGAGATAGGGGGCTTGAGAGGCAGGGAAGATCATTCCTGATTTCACAGGTATTATTCTGGCAGCCATTTAAAAACTAAACAGCACCTCTGCTGAGAGAAGAGAGGTAGAGAAATGACAAAAGGCTTCAAGGACAAGGACCCTGCAAAAGAGGTCTGACAGCCCAACTTGTTGTTTCTAGAGGATTCAGCAGCGGGAGTGTAAAGAATGATTATTTTTTGAGTGAAATAGAATGACAGTGTGGAACATTCCCCTGGGTATTTCATTCCGGAAGGGTATCTCTGCACATTAAGTAACCTATATATATAACGGATTAACAYTGTTTGACAGGTAATTCTTTTAGACAATAAAAGGGAGAGGGAAAGTTGCCTCCGAGTAATTCAGCCTCTAAGAGCACAACCATGCCTGTAGTCAGTTTCATCCTCCCGCATTGACAGACGGTGTTATTTAAAATACATTTCATCTTCATTTCAACAGTGGGGCCCCTCTTATCTGTTCAAATATACTTTGCATTCAGAGCAGTCTGTTTGTGTGTGTCTGCGCTGAGTGAAAACCCAGATCTATCTTGATAATTGTCATATGCTCAGGTCGAGTGTGGACAGAGTGAAACACGATCACCACGCCTCCTCGCATTTCTATGAATTAATAAGCAAATCCAACTCAGCCACTGCAACACTTAGTATTCACACTGTCCGTGTAAATCAACTGCAGTGAGAACGTTGTCATTTCATAAAATGATAGACAAGAGTAAGTACACTGAAAAGGAGAATGTGATAATACTGTGACTTGGCACATGAAAAACCTGCATTAACACAACCCAGGTCTGTTCATCTCTATACTTACATCCTTCTGCTCTGCCCATTCCTAATGTCTGTCGATATACTGTATTTACCATAGAATTACATATCATTAATTATAGGATCTCTATGGTAGTTACAGTGTTCTGCTCTGCCCATCCCTACTAATGTCACTGTATTTCCTGATGATAGACTGGGTATGTGTTGTGCTGGATGTTACCCTGGGGTGGTGTTGCGTTAATAGACTTCTTTAGTCACAGATGTGTGTGACAGACAGGTGGCCTGGGCTGGCCCAGTTGCTCAGTAGAAGTGCTCTTCTGGGTGAGAGGCTGACACATTCACTCACTCTAGGGACCAATTCACAACTCGCTCACTCAATAATACTCCTTACTCTCTCTCCCCCTCTCCCTCTTGTTCTCCCTCTCTCTACCTATCTATCTCTCCCTCTCTCTGACTCGCAATCTCTCACACACACACCCTCTCTTTCCCTCACCTCTCTCGCGCGCTCTCTTGCAAACACACACTCTCTCTGTCCCATCTCTCGCTCTCTCGCTCTTCCTCTGTCTGACATTCATACAATAGAAGTCTCCAACATGGCCTCTGTATTTCTGTAACTCTCACTTTAAAATAGTTACTCACTAAAACGTTTCTTTTTTAAATTGCGTACGCCAAGAGAGGCAGAGCTGGAATGATTCGCTGAGAAATAGGTGACACAGATTGAGTGGGAGTGGGAGTGTGTGTGTGTGTGTGTGTGCGCGCATATGGGAGAATCTTTAGAGGATTGTGTGCATGCGCGCACGGCCATACTTGAATGCATGCATACATACACATACACATCTTTTCAAACCACAGCACATCCCTCTTTCAAAGATAATGCCTCTGTAACTACCGTTTTGTCTTGTCGTACATAACGGTGTTTTTAAGCAGTACTCATTTGTTAAATGTGAGTCTCATAATGTTAATCACTCATCTATGTAAATCGGTAATGAGTCAACTTCTACGTTATTTTTTAGAGATATTTGTTTGGTTAGAATATGATTGATTTGGAAAGACAAACCGAATGCTAGTGGTGTATGTCTGCATGCTGTGAAAATTGGCCCATCACTTGAGATTAGGACAAAACGTTCAGCCATGGGCAATTATCTTGTAGTAGACAGTCAAACCTCAGAGGTGTCTGTGTTACAAAGCACGCTGGCGCCCTCCTGAGGTAATATGTTGAGAAATGGCAGGTTTTATGCCTAACAGTTATATTCTCTGCTTTTAGAGATAACAAGTGGAAAAAAATATTTCATTCTGAGACATGCAAAATCAACTGGAAATATGAGTGTTTCTTTGGCAAATGGCCAAATAGCACTCTAAATCACTCAAATGGGTTATGCTTTCTCTTTGGAATAACAGTGACAACACTGCTCCTCTGACAAAAAAATTATTCAATGTGTTCACCCTATTTTAATATCTAGAATGTTTTAATGTTTTTCAAATAGTAATACTTTATTATACACATATGCCACTAGGTGGCTATAGGCACTTATAAAATGAAATGAGGCTCTTCTGCCTTGTCTCTTATACAATTTGTCTCAGCTCTATTAAGCTAAGCTTGCAAACTATACTCACATTGAGATGAGTTCAGGGTACAATCACTCAGTGCAGTAATAGAAAAGAGGTTGTATGATACTATTATACCTGTCTTTTTTACAGTATATACACCTCTATTCCCTCTCTCTGGCTTTACATCTCCTTGTTTACTGCAATCATATACCCAGTAACACCTAAAGTCAGCTTCACCCAATGGAGTCCACAACTTCACCCCACTGACCGGGGTGCAGCAGGGTGGAGTGTGGGGCTGTGGATGACTGATACGGGGTGTTTGGCTGCGCTGAGTTGGCAGACTGGCGCGGGCAGGAGGAGAGCCCAGGTAGCATAAGAGCCAGGCTGGCAGGGATCCCTGGATGCCAGCGCTGTCTCTTGATGGGGCAGGGAAGGTTATTGCTGGGTGATATAAGGCCAGGGGGAGACTACCCACTGGGCAATAATGTCAGGTTAATGTCCAACTTTTTGATTGATGTCAACAAACGTAAATTACATTAGAAAATCAGCTAAACCTTTAAACCATGTTGTGGATATTATAGGTAAAACAGAGTGGGGGATATACGATGCATCTTTGACTGACGGGCTGGCCTTGGAGTATACAAGCAAATCTATACCACTGTTCATGGTCAGCTTGCAGCTCAGTCATAAACCAAACCCTATATTGATCATATTGGTAATATGACAATAATTTAGTATCTCGGAATTTACAGAGGCAATTCACAGAGGGCGTATCTCCTGCATTCATGGTTTACTTTTCATCAAACTTCAATAACATATTGTACTATCCCACTTGGCACAAACTGGTTGAATCAACGTTGTTTTAATGAAATCCGTCAACGTATTGTGATATGGAATCTACATGGAAAATACCATGGATTTAAGGGAGGTAATTTCAACCACATCATTGTAACCCATTTTCAYCATAGACAAACCTTGTATGAAATATGCTCAATTTGTACCTTTGAAAGAACTTCAGATCTTCAACGTTATACCCACTATCCGAAAAAAAACAATAGGCTAGGAAGCACCTCCTACTGGAGAGTTAATGTACAGCTATTAATTTGGTCTCTCATCCAGGGTTTTAACCAAGCCCAGATTATTGATAGACCTCTTAATGACTACGTATATTCACTGTTGCTATCAAAGTCATTCCCAAGGATTGGTTTAGCAGAGCAAATTAAATGTAACCATACATTATAAATCATATATCATCAATGCTATACTACAGTAGTTAGGCCTATATAGCATTTGCAAAGTCATCAACAGCTATTGTATCAATACATATTTTTTTTAAATTACAATACATACACACTACCGTTCAAAGGTTAGGCGTCAGTTAGAAATGTCCTTGTTTTTGAAAGAAAAACTCGTTTTTTGGCCATTAAAATAATTTCAAATTGATCAGAAATACAGTGTAGTCATTGTTAATGTTGTAAATGACTATTGTAGCTGGAAACAGCAGATTTCTTATGGAATATCTACAGTTGAAGTCGGAAGTTTACATACACCTTAGCCAAATACATTTACACTCAGTTTTTCACAATTCCTGACATTTAATCCAAGTAAAAATTCCCTGTCTTAGGTCAGTTAGGATCTTCACTTTATTTTAAGAATGTGAAATGTCAGAATAATAGAAATAGAAGCTGAAATAAATAATTCTCTACTATCTTCACATTCCCAGTGGGTCAGACGTTTACATACACTCAATTAGTATTTGGTAGCATTGCCTTTAAATTGTTTAACTTGGGTCAAACGTTTCAGGTAGCCTTCCACAAGCTTCCCACAATAAGTTGGGTGAATTTAGCCCATTCCTCCTGACAGAGCTGGTGTAACTGAGTCAGGTTTGTAGGCCTCCTTGCTCGCACATGCTTTTTCAGTTCTGCCCACAAATTTTCAATAGGATTGAGGTCAGGGCTTTGTGAAGGCCACTCCAATGACTTTGTTGTCCTTAAGCCATTTTGCCACAAATTTGGAAGTATGCTTGGGGTCATTGTCCATTTGGAAAACCCATTTGCGACCAAGCTTTAACTTCCTGACTGACGTCTTGAGATGTTGCTTCAATATATCCACATACATTTTCTTCCTCTATTTTGTGAAGTGCACCAGTCCCTCCTGCAGCAAAGCATCCCCACAACATGATGCTGCCACCCCCGTGCTTCACGGTTGGGATGGTGTTCTTCGGCTTGCAAGCCTCCCCTTTTTCCTCCAAACATAACGATGGTCATTATGGCCAAACAGTTCTATTTTTGTTTTATCAGACCAGAGGACCTTTCTCCAAAAAGTACAATCTTTGTCCCCATGTGCAGTTGCAAACCGTAGCCTAGCTTTTTTATGCCGGTTTTGGAGCAGTGGCTTCTTCCTTGCTGAGCGGCCTTTCACGTTATATCGATATAGGACTCGTTTTACTGTGGATATAGATACTTGTACCTGTTTCCTCCAGCATCTTCACAAGGTCCATTGCTGTTGTTCTGGGATTGATTTGCACTTTTCGCACCAAAGTATGTTCATCTCTAGGAGAGGGAACGCGTCTCCTTCCTGAGCGGTATGACGGCTGCGTGGTCCCATGGTGTTTATACTTGCGTACTATTGTTTGTACAGATGAACGTGGTACCTTCAGGCTTTTGGAAATTGCTCCCAAGGATGAACCACAATTTTGTTTCTGAGGTCTTGACTGATTTCTTTTGATTTTCCCATGATGTCAAGCAAAGAGGCACGGAGTTTGAAGGTAGGCCTTGAAATACTTGAAATACATCCACAGGTACARCTCCAATTGACTCAAATTATGTCAATTAGCCTATCAGAAGCTTCTAAAGCCATTAAATCATTTTCTGGAATTTTCCAAGCTGTTTAAAAGCACAGTCAACTTAGTTTATGTAAACTTCTGACCCACTGGAATTGTGATACAGTGAATTCAGTGAAATAATCTGTGTTAACAAATGTTGGAAAAATGACTTGTGTCATGCACACAGAAGATGTTCTAACCGACTTGCCATCACTATAGATTGTTAAAAAGAAATTTGTGGAGTGGTTGAAAAACGATGTTTTAATGACTCCAACCTAGTGTATGTAAACTTCCGACTTCAACTGTACATAGGCGTACAGAGGCCCATTATCAGAAACCATCACTTCTGTGTTCCAGTGGCACGTTGTGTTAGCTAATCCAAGTTTATCATTTTAAAAGGCTAATTGATCATTAGGGTTAAACCCTAACCCTAACCCTAATCCCTTTTGTAATTATGTTAGCACAGCTGAAAAGTGTTGTTCTGAATAAATAAGCAATAAAACTGGCCTTCTTTAGACTGGTTGAGTATCTGGAGCATCAGCAATTGTGGGTTCGATTACAGGCTCAAAATAACAAACTTTCTTCTGAAACTTGTCAGTCTATTCTTGTTCTGAGGAATGAAGTCTATTCCATGCGAGACATTTCCAAGAAACTGAAGATCTCGTACAACACTGTGTACTACTCCCTTCACAGAACAGCACAAACGGGCTCTAACCAGATTAGAAAGAGGAGTGGGAGGCCCCGGTGCACAACTGAGCAAGAGGACAAGTACATTAAAGTGTCTCAAATGATGTCAATTAGCCTATCAGAAGCTTCTAAAGCCAAGACATAATTTTCTAGAATTTTCCAAGCTGTTTAAAGTAACAGTCAACTTAGTGTATGTTAACTTCTGACCCACTGGAATTGTGATACAGTGAATTATAAGTGAAATAATCTGTCTGTAAACAATTGTTGGAAAAATTGTGTCATGCATAAAGTAGATGTCCTAACCGACTGGCCAAAACTATAGTTTGTTAACACGAAATTTGTGGAGTGGTTGAAAAACGAGTTTTAATGACTCCAACCTAAGTGTAAACTTCAACTGTATATGGTGCAGACTTCAGCAGCATGCGCCATCAATCTCTATCACTATCCCTCTCATGAGCCCATGCAAACTCACTGAACCTGGCCTACTGTTTACAGTAGATTGCTTCATACAACCTTTGAAAATCGATCACCACCCATTGACTATGATACAAAATTCAGTAACACTTTACATAGATAGTCCATCAGTATATACTCTACAGACTATCAGTAACATTTCAACTAACTATCTTCTAATCATAACCCTAAAATGAATCCTTACCTTAACCCTTATTCTAAACCTAGCCTTATCTGTATCTTTAGCAAGCAGTTGCTTATCAACAGATCATTTGTAGATAGAATGACCATTGATAGTATGACCATCTGTAAAGCATCTACAGATGGACGAGCTGGACTATCCAAATAAACTGTGACCTAAAATGCATTTTTTTTATGCTTCTCTGTAAGTAAAATCTTTTTTTCTTCCATTCCAATGTTAACATGGTTGCTATTTCCTGTGCTAGGGGAGATGAAGATGATGCTTTGCGGCGGCCACACCAGACTCCTGTGTGGGAGCAGTATGACAGCTTGTCTCTATGAAGGCTTGGTAATGAGAGAGAGTGTGTTCACAATGCCTACATGTGTCAGGCAGACCCACTGATGGTTGCTCTTGTTTTTCTGAAACTGTGTTTACACTTTAGTTTTCCTTTATGACAGTCTGAAGAGCAAACAGTAGATAGAACAGCAGTTACAACAACCCGACATCACATCTACACCAGCCATTTCACTTCTGGTTACGGTCTGGAAGTTCTATGCTTTCTCTATCTGCACAGTAATCTTTTGTATGTTATTTTCATTTCACATACAATAATGCCATCTAGTTTTTATACACATTACCCTCTAGATATGTAGGAAAAAGATGTCCAACAATTTACATAGTCATAATGTCAATCATACTTTGCTCTGTCAGTTCTTTGCTTAGGAAACTTTGCATGTGGTGTAGAGACGATTAACCCAGGTAGTCCCATGACTCGAGGAATGAAAGTTCAAATCCCAGTAGGTCTAAAAGTACATATCTGAATATCCTGCTGCCTACTGATACTTAGAAGCCATACAAATCCCTATTAGGACTACATCAACTCATGAATGATACACTGCAACTACAAGACACTGTGAAGCATCAGTTAAACTATCTGTTTGTGTAATATGTTGGATCGTGTGCTGTGTCTCTCCCAGCGATTTGTCTCTATGTCCCAGTGCAGCCCAACAGGCAGGCTAAGCCTTTAATTACACCATGCTTCTCAGAGAACACTAATTGCCTCACTAACGGCCCTAACTGCTTTGATGGGATCTGCTGAGAGGAGTTTTTGAGCATTGTGTGTGTGTGTGTGTGTGTGTGTGTGTGTGTGTGTGTGTGTGTGTGTGTGTGTGTGTGTGTGTGTGTGTGTCAGTAGCATCCTTCTGTCCACCCTACTGTACAGTACATCTTCCCTGAATCATGGTATGGGTCAGAGGCTCTGGAGGTTAGGTGCTGTGGTGAAGTCCTCTTGGGAGTACATGGTTAAGTGAATAAATAGTTAGACAATGTTTTCCTCTTCATGGTGGTTCATGAACAACTTCAAAACTACAGGAGATACAGTCTGAAAGCCTAACCATGCCCAAAATTATATCCAGCATGCTCAGGACAAGGGGAGGGAACAACTTATCCATCTCTATGGGCTTGTCCTTAGCCAAAATGAGACATGGAAAGACAAAAAAAATTGTATCTCTGTTAGTTATTATGACAAACATATATTTATGGTCTTTACTCACTGAGTGGTAAATTACATTAATACCCTAAAAGCACCAAGACATGCAGGGTGCCACTGGTATTTCTCAGAACTGAGAGGGCAGCAAATATCACCCTTGGCTCTTGGATGAAGTATACTATGTAATAAAGACATAAAATATGGGTTGCATTAATGGAGTCTATTAATAACTGACTGCCCTTTACCCCAGGTGGAGCAACTGGCCCAATGCATGGGGATGGTTTACCTAAAAGGACATTACATTGTGGATAATACATTTAGATTACATTTACAACGTTCTGAAAATATTGGGGCAATCGGATGGAATATAATGCACTTGCAAAACAGAGACATACCCTGGCTGGTCTTTAGAAGTGAGTCTTGCGGAATGTGTCCAGTGAGCGTACGTGCTTGTGTGCATTTGTGTTATGGTGGGTGAAGGGGGGGGTAGTTGGATCACTCTTAAATCCCCAGCAGATGATAATCCAACGATGGTGAGGAGATTTTCTCTGTCACATGAGTGCTTGAGCTGTCTTGTGTGATCGGGACAAGAGGGGATCAGCCAGTTGAACACACATCCATTTAACTATCCAAACACTGGTTGATGTCTAAGATTACATAGCCTCGAGGTAATCACAGGTTAAAGAATGACTTAATTGTGGTGTGACATTCTGTATTGATCTATTGGTGAGCGGCTATCGTACTACAAATTAGAGGACTTCACGGGTCCACCCGTACCGGGACCCGAGAAGGTCCAGGTATAAAATTTCTAACATTTCCTTAGGGTGCGAGTTGGGTCCTGTTTGATTGTCATCGGGTCACTACAGCTGATAGACCCGAGTGGACCCGAATGAACGCGACCAAAGCTCTGCATAGCCTATAGCATATTTATGTTATGCTAATAAGGTGAATTTATTGACTTATACAAGGCCAAGCCAACATACAGCATAAATATCTACACTACCGGTCAAAAGGTTTAGAACACCTACTCATTCAAGGGTTTTTATTTATTTTTACTATTTTCTACATTGTAGAATAGTGATGACATCAAAACTATGAAATAACACATATGGAATCATGTAGTAACCAAAAAAGTGTTAAACAAATCAAAATATATTTTATATTTGAGGTTCTTCAAATAGCCACCCTTTGCCTTGACGTCAGCTTTGCACACTCTTGGCATTCTCTCAACCAGCTTCATGAGGTAGTCACCTGGAATGCATTTCAATTAACAAGTGTGCCTCGTTAAAAGTAAATTTGGGGAATTTCTTTCCTTCTTAATGCGTTTGAGCCAATCAGTTGTGTTGTGACAAGGTAGGGGGGTATACAGAAGATAGCCCTATTTGGTAAAAATCCAAGTCCATATTATGACAAGAACAGCTCAAATAAGCAAAGGGAAACGACAGTCCATCATTACTTTAAGACATCCTAACATCAACTGTTCATAGGAGACTGTGTGAATCAGGCCTTAATGGTCGAATTGCTGCAAAGAAACCACTACTAAAGGACACCAATAATAAGAAGAGAATTGTTTGGGACAAGAAACATCAGCAATGGTCATTAGACCGGTGAAAATGTGTCATTTGGTCTGGAGTCCATATTTGAGATTTTAGTTCCAACCGCCGTGTCTTTGTGAGACGCGGTGTGGGTGAACGGATAATCTCTGCATGTGTATTTCCCACCGTGAAGCATGGAGGAGGAGGTGTTATGGTGTGGGTGACACTGTCTGTGAATTATTTAGAATTCAAGGCATGGCTTCCATAGCATTCTGCAGCGAGACGCCATCCCATCTGGTTTGCGTATATGGGACTATCATTTGTTTTTCAACAGGACAATGACCCAACACACCCCCAGACTGCGTAAGGGCTATTTTACCAAGAAGGGGAGTGATGGAGTGCTGCATCAGATGACCTGTCCTCCACAATCCCCCGACCTCAACCAAATTGATATGGTTTGGGATGAGTCGGAACCGCAGAGTGAAGGAAAAGCATCCAACAAGTGCTCAGCATGTGTGGGAACTCTTCAAGATGGTTGGAAAAGCATTCCAGGTGAAGCTGGTTGAGAGAATGCCAAGAGTGTGCAAAGTTGTCATCAAGGCAAAGGTTGGCTATTTGAAGAATCTCAAATATAAAATATATTTTGATTTGTAAAACACTTTTTTGTTACTACATGAACCATATGTGTTATTTCATAGTTTTGAAGTCTTCACTATTATTCTACAATGTAGAAAATAGTATAAAGAAAGAAAAAACGTTGAATGAGTAGCTGTTCTAAAACTTTTGACCAGTAGTGTATTTGTTAACCAGAAGAGTAACTTGGCTGATAAACATGTTATTTTTTTGTGACTCGGGTCCAAATCGGGTCTGGTCTAGACCCATACCTGTTAGGGTACGGGTCGGGTCTAGGTCTGCTTGTCCTCAGGTTTATACGGGTTCGAGTCTGATTGTTCTCTGGTTCCTTCGGGTCCAGATCCAACTTTTTGGAGCCGAGAAGACCTCTACTACCTCTACTATGTTTACAATTGGAAAATAAACTTAGTTGCAGTCCCCATAAATGATAGATCAGATTTGAAGTGTATTAAAGCTGTCAATACCTATTGACCGGTTGTACCCCATAAGAAGAGGCTATGCTCACTACACAGCTGAATGGGACTAATGAAGCATCATGGCATGTGCCCTCTCCTCTCCTTCTCTGGACTAGAAAACATTGGGATCTTGTAAAGTTGTTTTTGTCCGACAGCACACTAATCCCAAAATCTTCAGAGTGTGTGTACAGTCAGTGTGTGTCCGCGCAAATGTGTGTGTGTGTATACCTAACTGTGTGTATGTGTGTCTGTTAACGTTACCTGTCGTCATGTGAGCCTTTATGCGTATGCATGTTAGCTGTCTTCTCATGTGCCGGCACGATGACCAGATCTGACAATTAACGGTCTGTTTTGGTCCCAGGGCCAATTACTGTGCCTGGGCTCGAACAAGCGGACAATCACATTGCCTTCATTTTCTTCAATAAGAATCAACCTGGGGGCTCTCTTTTAAGTCCTGTCTTTTGAGAGGAGGCCAATGATTTGGCCCCATGTCAGATCTATAGATTATGTAACCTTTGTTGGGGTGAGGAGACTGTTTTCCATGTGGGAAACCTGTCCGCGTGCAGTTGAACTGTTGTAGCTGCTACCCAGCGATAGTCATGATCAGAACTGCTCAACTTTGTTTATCTCACACATCCCAGGGCGATTGCGCAGAACTCCGCTGGGATTGGATGTGTGAGGGGGGTTCCTAATTTTGACATATTGGGAGGTAACAGAACTCAAATTATCAAAATGTACAGTAGTCAATGATGGATTGTTATGCTTGACCCGTGTGTTTTGAGTAAGGTGTATTTGTACCTTACTCAACTGTGTTGCAAAATCTTCATCATTAATTCATATGATTCAAAGGCCTAATAGCCATAATACACACTTGAGGACATACCAGTTCAGGCGTTTTTCCTTAAGTGATCCAGAAAAATGAGCAATACAAAAATAAAGAGAAGGAAAAAACCGCCATGCAAATGAAGATTATAGAAAAAAATTACTTTTGAAACGTTGAAACGAAACTAACACCTTTGGAGGGTGCTTCTGAAATCAAACAGAGACCCTGTTTTATTATCAACAGATTAGTTGACTCCACTATAAAGTAGACAAATGCAAATGTAAAGAGCGAACGCTGAAAGCTTTTAATTCGTTAATGAGAGATGCCTCTGATGTGTGTTGAGCCTGGAGGAACGAATGAAACTTGTAGCAGCCAGGAAGATACTTAACAATAATACTAATGAGTTACTCTATCACTGTTCGTAGGACTCATTAATATTCCAGCTTAAATATACTATGGGTTTAAGCTTAACACTGAGTTTTCATATTTGCTATAATATAAAGGTTTGTTAATTAAAAAAATATCAAGCAGTATAAAACTGTGTGGCAGCCTGTTTACCTTAGCTTTGTTTCGCTTTCAGTCTTGAAACACTCAACTGAGTTGTTATTTCTCAAGCAAACTGCTTTCCTTAGATTTGGTTTTAGATCCGTAAAGATTGACCCAATTGACCCAACTGTATGACAGAAATCTAGAACCAGGGTTGACCTTCCACACCTACATGGGTTGGCCATAAAAGTAAATTATCACTGATGTCTAAAGAGAAATGTTCTGTCTTTACATCCAGACAGATATTGCACTCAACTAACAAAATGTTAACAAAATGGCGCCGAAAGACATGGTCACCATGTTTATAGCCGCTAGCCAACTGTACAGTATATCATTTTTGTGTGTGTTATTTCTTACATTATTCGCTCAGAACGTTTCTTGGATTATTGCATACAGCCGGAAATAACTTTTGGATATTAGATCAGAAATTCAACTTCACTCACTTGGATCGTTTGTTTGAACTTCCCGAGCCAATTCCATTCATCCTAGGGGCTACTCCTAGACACCGTCACCAGAGAAGAGGAATAAGAAGTGGGCTTTTAGTCAGGCTCTGGAAGCATGCATACCATCCACCGCTTCCGAGTATATAACCCGATAACGTTCAGTCCATGGACAATAAAGTAGACTAGCTCAGGGCGAAGATATCCTTCCAGAGAGACATCAGGGACAGTAACATACTTTGTTTCACGGAATCATGGCTCTCTCCGGATATACTGTCCCCGTCCATTCAGCCACCGGAGTTCTCCATTCATCGTGTGGATGGGAAGAAAGAACTCTCTGGGAAAAAMAAACGTAGAGGTGTATGTTTCATGATTAACTACACATGGTGTGATTGTGGTAACGCACAGGAACTCAAGTCTTTTTGTTCTCCCGATCTGGAATACCTCACCATCAAATGCAGACCGCATTATATACAGAGAGAATTCTCTTTGGTCACCTTCATGGCAGTGTATATTCAAAATCCATCGATAGATGGCAGCATTCACGCAAAACTTAAATCGCGAACCACTGCATTTAACAATGGCAAGGTGACTGGGAACACTGACATGTACAAACAGACCTCCTAAGGCAATTAAACAGGCAAAACGACAGTACATGGACAAAGTGGAGTCGCAATTCAACTGCTCACACATGAGACATTTGTGGCAGGGACTCCAGACAGTCACAGATCATAAAYGGAAAGCCAGCCATGTCACAGACACAGACACCATGTACCCGGACAAGCTAAACACCTCCTTCACCCGCGACAAGGAAAACACAGTCCCAGAGAAGCGGGCCACCGCTAMTCACAAGGATTGTGAGCTCTTATTCTCTGTGGCTGACATGAGTAAGACGTTAACCCTCATAATGCAGCCGGCCCAGAAGACATCCCAAGCTGCGTCCTCAGAACATGTGCAGACCAGCTGGTTGGAGTGTTTATGGACATATTCAATCTCTCCCTATCCCAGTCTGTTGTCCCCACCTGCTTCAAGATGTCTACTATTCCTGTACCCAAGAAAGCAAAGGTAACTGAACTAAATGACTATCACCCCGCAGCATTCATTTCTGTCATCATGAAGTGCTTCCAGAGGCTAATTAAGGATCATATCAACTCCACCTTACCCGACAACCTAGAACCACTATAATTTGCATACCAGCCAAACGATGACGCAATCGCCGTTGCACTGCACAGTCACATCTGGACAAGAGGAGTACCACCTATGTAAAAATGCTCTTCACTGACTACAGCTCAGCCTTCAGCACCATAGTGCCTTCCAAGCTCACCATTAAGCTCCGGGCCATGGGTCTGAACCCCGCCCTGTGCAATTAGGTCCTGGTTTTTCTGATGGACAACCCCAGATGGTGAGGGTAGGCAATAACACCTGCTCTATGCTGATCCTCAACACGGGGGGCCCACAAGGTTGCGTGCTCAGCCCCCTTCTGTACTCCCTGTTCACCCATAATTGTTTGGCCACGCATGAATCCAACTCAATCATCAAGTTTGCAGATGACACAACAGTGGTAGGTCTGATTACCAACAATGACGAGACAGCCTACAGGGAGGAGGTGAGGGCCCTGGCAGAGTAGTGCCAGGAAAATAACCTCTCCCTCAAAGTCAACAAAACAAAGTAGCTGATCATGGACTTCAGAAGACAGCAGAGAGCACGCCCCCATCCACATCGACAGGGCTGCAGTGGAGAGCGTGAAAAGCTTCAAGTTCCTTGGAGTGCACATCCCTGACAACCTGAAATGTCCATCCACACAGATAGTGTGGTGAAGGAGGCTGAATAAATTTGTCTTGGCCCCTAAAACCCTCACAATCTTCTACAGATGCACCATTTAGAGCATCCTATCGGTCTGTATCACCGCCTGGTACTGCAATTGTCACGTCCACATCCGCAGGGCTCTCCAAATGGTGGTGCTGTCAGCCGAACGCATCACCAGGGGCACACTGGCTGCCCTCCTGGACATCTACAGCACCTGGTGTCACAGCAAGGCAAAGATCATCAAGGACCTCAGCCACCCGAGCCACGGCCTAGAGACTGATAAACAGCTTCAATATCCAGGCCATCAGACTGTGAAAGTCACCACTATCTTGCCTCTGCCCAGTACCCTGCCCTGAACTTTTTTTGAAAGTCACTTTTACCAGCCGGCTACCACTCAACCCTGCACCTTAGAGACTGCTGCCTTATGTACATAGTCACAGAACACTGGTCACTTTGTTTACATAATGTTTTACCCACTTCATACTGTATGTATATACTGTATTCTAGTCATATACACACCATCCTCTTATACACTATATATACAAAGGTATGTGGACACCCCTTCAAATTAGTGGATTTGGCTATTTCAGCCACACCCGTTGCTGACAGGTGTATAAAATCGAGCACACAGCCATGCAATCTCCATAGACAAACATTGGCAGTAGAAATGCCTTACTGAAGAGCTCAGTGACATTCAACGTGGCACCGTCATAGGATTCCACCTTTCCAACAAGACAGTTGGTCAAATTTCTGCCCTGCTAGAGCTGCCCTGGTCAACTGTAAGTGCTATTATTGTGAAGTGCAAAAGTCTAGGAGAAACAACGGCTCAGCCAGGAAGTGGTAGGCCACACAAGCGCCAAGAACGGGACCGCGAGTGCTGAAGTGTTTAGTGTGTAAAAATTGGCTGTCCTCGGTTGCAACACACACTACCGAGTTCCGAACTGCTTCTGGAAGACACATCAGCACAATAACTGTTCTTCAGGAGCTTCATGAAATGGGTTTGCATGGCTGAGCATCCGCACACAAGCCTAAGATCACCATGCGCAATGCCAAGTGTTGGCTGGAGGGGTGTAAAGCTCGCCACCATTGGACTTTGGAACAGTGGAAACACATTCTCTGGAGTGATGAATCATACTTCACCATCTGGCAGTCCGACGGACGAATCTGGATTTGGCGGATGCCAGGAGTCCGCTACCTGCCCGACTGCATAGTGCCAACTGTAAAGTTTGGTGGAGGAGGAATAATGTCTGGGACTGGTTTCCATGGTTCGGGCTAGGCCCCTTAGTTCCAGTGAAGGGAAATCTTAACGCTACAGCATACAATGACATTCTAGACGATTCTGTGATTCCAACTTTGCGGCAACAGTTTGGGGAAAGCCCTTTCCTGTTTCACCATGACAATGCCCCCATGCACAAAGCGAGGTCCATACAGTAATGGTTTGTTGAGATCGGTGTGGAAGAACTTAACTGACCTGCACATAGCCCTGACCTCAACCCCATCGAACACCTTTGGGATGAATTGGAACACCATGATAGGATGTGGAAAGGGAGGGAAGTAAGGTCAAAGAGGCAGAATCAGGAGACAGGAGGGAGAAGTATTTAGCAGAAGGGAGAGATGATAGGATAGAAGAGGGGAGTAGTGGGAGAGAGAGAGCGAAGATTGCAATGGCGCATGACCATCTGGGTAGGGGGGTGAGTGGTTAGGGTTGGAGGAAAGGGATACAGAAAAGGAAACAAAGTAGTGATCAGAGACCTGGAGAGGGGTTGCAGTGAGATTGTGGCGAAATCCTGCACTTAAGTGCGCTGCCACTTTAAGAGTGCATGAGCAGTAGGAAGGAGGAGATAAAAGAGCTCGTTAAGCTCTATTGGGGAGGAGCTATTGATTGGCGCGACAGTTTTTGTTGTGTGCGATGCTGCAGAGGTTTTTTGTTTGTCTTCAGCGTATGTGGTTGTACAGTGTTTGGATCAATCCTCGGTGTGATCGCTCGACGACGTGGTTGTTCTCATTTGGGACCACGATGGTTATGGATCAAATGGATAAGTAGCAACATTTGTTGRGAAGCGTTCAACTACAACCCAACATACCATCGGACAGTCAGACCGGATACCTGCAACCTCAAGACCACAGCTAAGCCCTCTCTTGTTCCCTTTCTCTCMTTCTCTTCACGCTATGTTCCAGTGCTTTACACTGCAACCGACTCTATTTCCTAAGTACATTGAKGTTTCATTGGAGCTGGACTAGTGTGTATATGAACACCACACATTCATACCCTCTGCACTCCTTCCCAGGAAGAAAATACAAACTATTGCAAATCCTCTGTGTGATGACTGGGTTKATTTGTTATTGTATGAAGTTGCTGTTTATTTGCTCTGCCATTATTGTTATATGAGGTATGTTTGGTGGGGTTACCAAGAATTGTGGAAGGACTGTGATGTGATGTGTGATCTATAGGGTGTGTATTATTTTTCTCTCCGCGGGCTATCTGGTCAACAGGCTACACTCTAGGCAGTCTCTTCTGTTGATGTGTGTGGGTCTGGTAGTGGTACTCTCGCTGTTCTACTATTCTTTTCTTTCGGCAGGGTTAATACCTGCCTGGCGCCCGAACAAAATCTTCTATACCTTTCTCTAATTAATACCGCTACAAGATTAGTAAGCGAGCAGCCTCTACTAAGGATGAGATCAAGCGTATTGCCTGCCTTGTGAGTTGGAGGGGATTGGGAAAGGGTGAGGTCAAAAGAGGCAAGGAGGGGAAAGAAATTAACCGAAGGCAGACTTAGGGCGGTTGAAGTCGCCAAGTACGAAGAGTGGGGAGCCATCGTCAGGAAATTAGCTTATCAAGGTGTCAAGCTCATTGAGGAAATCTCCAAGGCTACCTGGTGGGTGATAGATGACAATAATGTTAAGTTTGAGTGGAAAAGTGACAGTGGCAGCATGGAATTCAATTGAGGAGATGGACAGGTGAGAGAGGGAAAAAATAGAAAATCTCCACTTAAGAGAGAGGTGTATACCTGTGCCACCACCGCAACGACCAGATGCTCTCAGACTATGAGAGAAAACGTAGTCAGATGAAGAAAGGGCAGCTGGAGTAGCAGTGTTCTCTGGGGTGATCCGTGTCTCCGTCAGGGCCAAAAATTCAAGGGACTGAAGGGCAGCATAGGCAGAGATTAACACAGCGTTCTTGATTGCAGATCGGCAGTTCCGAACACTGACACTGACACTGAATTCGACATGAGTTGTGCTTGCAGGGTACACTAAATTACAAGGGTTGCAGCCAAGGGGTGGGAGAATCTGTAAAGCCTACAGGGAGAGGTGCGAACAGGTATAGAAAACACACACGTTTGCCGAAGCTACAAAAAGAGCAAAAATGATATCTGAAAATAACCAGGTAAGATACTCAAGTGAGAGAGTCGTGTGGAGCCTTCTCCTCTTTCCTTCCTCGAAACACTCTGCAGAACAACGCCGCAGAACCATCTTTGTTTCGGAGACGGTCTTAGTTTTGGTGCTGAGACCGCCTCTGAGAAAACACAGTGGGGAACACACCTCCCTGTACAAATTGCTGATTGCCTAGGAGAGGTGAAACCACTCCCCCTCCAATACAGCTACTGATTCCCAAAACGAGTAACAAATTGCCCTGCTCCTTGATCCTGCTTGATGTGTCAACAACTATCTGCAGGTTAATAGCAGTCAGCAGTTCACACACCAAGTAGGCTACTGTGAAGACAGGCAGCACTGAAAGTAGATGGCCCTATTTAGCAAAAAGACAGTACTAGACCACAACAGAAAAAGATTWAAAAAAGATATACTTATCACTCCTGGAGATTTCAGGAGTCCTCTAGGTATAGAATGAAACAAGTCATCGGGTCTAACGGTCGTCTCGCACCGAACTGTGCATTTCCATTCCGTCAAATCAAAGGTATTCTTTCGATATAAAGTTGTTTAGGACAGATGAAAACGTGTCAGTTTGTCACTTTCACGAAGTTGGAGTAATAACATGTTCAACTACTTAAGACATTGGCTCGAATCGGTTGTGCCTTTTATAAATCAAGAAAATTAACTAAGGAATCATTTTTCACTTCTCATTGACTTCCCAGACCACGGTCTGGTCTGTCGAGTCTGCTTCGTAATGCCTCTGGGTTTAGAAGTGCATTTATTTTCAATGTTTCCTGTCCTCCACCCTCTACTCGATTACTTTTGAGGCGAGAAAAGGATGGAGGAGTTAGCAAAACCAATTGAGAATCTCCCCTGGTTGGGCTCTGTGACGTTAAGAGCTGTTTCCATCTGAACGAGGTAGGCTGTATTCTCTCCCGCACTACCCTTTTTAAAATGTATAAAAGTCACTAAATGGGGTTTGTAACCTTAGAAAAAAGTTGTACTTATCAGTATTCATCATATACTAAACGTGTATTTGTGTGATGTCAGGAATTCATGTTATAAATGTATCTTCCTGAGGTAGCCCAAATTTAGACACCTTACTTACTCATTTAATTGAATTAATAAAGTGGCATTCCATAGCAACAGTGTGTGAGAAGTCATGGCCCAATGATTGTACCTGCTAGCAGCATGTGTCCAGCATCCCAAGCTACATCTGTAAATCGCAGTTTGCAATGCTGAGCAGTGAACAAGAAATTATTAAACCCTGTTTTTAGATGCTTGTGAGTATTGTGAATAATGATGAGTGAGAAAGTTACCCAGGAACAAAAATCATACCCCCCAAAAAATGTATATTTGTATCTGAGTTAATAACAAGTTTTAATCATATTGTGGGTCATTTAAATAATTTTGAGTGGCTTGTTATTGTGTATCACTTTCTTTTTGCACTGTTTTGCATTCCATTATATTGTGAAATGTTTTTATCTAATTGTCATTTTATAATCACAGGACCTAATTCCTATTCATATCGGTCGTTATTCTATTGTCATCATACTTAAGAGGCATAGCTTATGTACGATGTCCAGTCCAACTGATGTCCCCTTTCCTTACCCCCATGTGAACCAGATTGAATAAAGACAGACCCTCAGCAGGACTCATCTTTTAAGCACCAGAACACAACAAGCATACAATTAGGGTTGGGTAGGTTACTTTATAAATGTAATCCCTTAGTTACTAGTTACCTGTCCAAAATTGTAATCAGTAACGTAACTTTTGGATTACCCAAACTCAGTAATGTAATCTGATTATTCAGTTACTTTTAGATGACTTTCTCCTTAAGAGACATTTTTGTCTTCTAAAGCCTGTCTGTCTATTGCAGGATAAATCAATGTTAAAGTTTACATAACTGGCCATATATGGATGTGAAATTGTACTTTATGGGTTGGTTATGTAGGCTTCTTCTAACCCATTGCTTTCTACTACATATAATAATACGATTAAATTATATTTTTACATTAAAAACCAAAGTCTATCAAAATTCCAGTCATTCCAATAAATGTTATACACCTTGATCTTCAAGAATAGGACTTGGAAATATGGAAGTATAGATCAGTCAAATTGTTTTACCGAAGCATAACTGTAATCATAAGGACTTATTAGCCAGACCTACTCTGTTGTTTATGACTGTGTTGTCATAGAGGACTGATTGGGCTCATTGATTCGAGTTGAAAAATAAATGCTGTGCTCATGGAACGGCATGCTTTGAGTACTACTGAAAAGTGCTATTTACATGTGAACAATGAATGCCATTTGCTGTAGGTCTATTTTTTACCTATTTTGTTGGTGACACATTGATAATATGCAGCTGTTTAAGTGGCAAATCCACAGATGAAACAATAACAAAKCCGGCAACCCACCTCTGTTTTGGTAAAAAGCTGAGGGAGGGTCCTGGAGAAATGTAACCACTCTCAGATTAATAGACAGAGCTATGGATGCAAGGACTGACCATCCATGATATCACAATTATTGTTTTAACCATGTTATGAGGCTATACAGTGTTTGTTTGTACAATGCTTACAAACACTGGAGAAAAACAAGCGTATATTTTGGGTTCTCATGGAGTGTGACAGTTGAACTAAGATCATGACTCATGTATAAGTTCTATTCTTCAAGAATCAATTGATATATATATACACATAATTTATAAACCCAAAACATGTATGTAGCAACTACAGATTGTCCCTTTAAGTCTATCAAAAGTGTGTAAGTTTGAGCATGTGTCCATTAGACCTACGGAAATTTTTATCAGCATGAATTAGATTGAGCAATAAAAGCCCCACTTTTATTCCATAGGCTGGGATCCACACTACGCAGCTGTTGCAAAAGTGCATTATTCATTGGCTGTCCACTGGTTTCAAACGCAGTGATTGATAGGCTGCTTCATCCTTACCTCCAAGCGTTTATTCAAGTTGGATAATCTTTGGATGCCGACAGCAGTCGCACCATTGGAAGATATAGCTTGGACTGTAGCCTACAAAACCTATTCCTGCTCTTTTCCCGCGATTCATCAAACACATTTGGTGTGTCATCATAGTTGTCTCTGACTTCTCAAACTCACTCAGGTGGAACAAACTTAAACTTGCYGCTTTTTTTAATACTGATGTGAATGTCATTGAGAAAACAGAAGTGTCATATTTATTTTTGCAAACATCCCTTCTGAATTTAAAAGTAATTATTGAAGTAATCATTTAGTTTTTCAAAAGTTACAATGTTTACAATACTGATTACAATATTTTTGCTGGTAACGGAATACAGTTACCGTTTTTTTGTAATCTATTACTCCGCATACAATCAAACAACTAGGCGCAGCACATAGGCTTATTTGAATCTGTGTGTGTACTCTCATGATGTATTTGACATGGCACTTCCTAATGTTGGAGCTTTTTAAATCAAATCAAATTTTATTTGTCACATACACGTGTTTAGCAGATGTTATTGCGGATGTAGCAAAATGCTTGTGTTTGTAGCTCTAACAGTGCAGACATATCTAACAACTTCACAACTATACACACAAATCTAAAATAAAAGAATTAAGAATATATAAATATTGGCGAGCAATGTCAGAGCGGCATAGACATAGATACAGTAAAATAGAATACAGAATATGCATATGAGATGAGTAAAGTGACTAGTGTTCCATTATTTAAAGTGAAGTGATTCTAAGTCTATATATATAGGGCAGCAGTCTCTAATGTGCTAGTGAGGGCTATTTAACAGAATTTAACAGTCTGATGGCCTTGAGATAGAAGCTGTTTTTCAGTCTCTCGGTCCCAGCTTTGATGCACCTGTACTGACCTCGCCTTCTGGATGATAGCGGGGTGAACAGGCAGTGGCTCGGGTGGTTGTTGCTTTTGATGATCTTTTTGCCCTTCCTGTGACATCGGGTGCTGTAGGTGTCCTGGGGGGCAGGTAGTTTGCCCCCAGCGATGCTTTGYGCAGAACGCACTACCCTCTGGAGAGCCCTGTGGTTGGTGGCGGGGCAGTTGCCGTACCAGGCGGTGATACATGGTTTTAGGTGCCAAGCCAAATTTCTTCAGCCTCCTGAGGTTGAAAGGTGCTGTTGCGCCTTCTTCACCACACTGTCTGTGTTGGTTGACCATTTCAGTTTGTCAGTGATAACAAGGGATACTACAATTTTATCACAATTGGGAAAATAATTTGTTTAGTTCAGCATGTTTACAATTCTGATAAGAACAGCAGTTCTGAGTAGGCTATGATTACCAAAACAAAATTGTGCTTGGTCATGTGTCTCCCTCTGTGCAATTTGTATGCACAAGATCTTGTGGGCGGGAACTGCTCTGCCCTCACGCTGAAGTATCGACCCCTTTCTGTGTTTGAAAACATTGCCACACGATGGCAATGCGCGTAAGTTGGTGGAGGACCACAGAGGAGTTCTTATAGAACTCCAGCAAAAAAATTCAATATTTACATGTTGCTTAAAACCTCTCTGGGATATGTGGGACGGTAGCGTCCCACCTGACCAACATCCAGTGAAAATGCAGAGCGCCAAATTCAAATAAAATACTATAAAAATGTAACTTTCATGACATCACACATTCAATAAACCAAATTAAAGCTACACTTGTTGTGAATCCAGCCAACGTGTCAGATTTCAAAAATGCTTTACGGCAAAAGCAAACAATGCTATTATCTGAAGATAGCAACCAAGCAAACAAACACAGACCATCATATGTCAACCCCCCCGGCGCAACACAAAACGCAGAAATAAAGATATAATTCATGCCTTACATTTGACAAGCTTCTTCTGTTGGCACTCCAATATGTCCCATAAACATCACAAATGGTCCTTTTGTTCAATTAATTCCGTTGATATATATCCAAAATGTCCATTTATTTGGCGCATTAGATCCAGAAAAACACCGGTTCCAACGTGCACAACTTGACTACAAAATATCTCAAAAGTTACCTGTAAGCTTTGTCCAAACTTTTCAAACTACTTTTGTATTACAACTTTAGGTATGTTTTAACGTAAATAATCGATAAAATTGAATACGGGATGATCTGTGTTCAATACCGAAMGKAAACAATGTGTAGCATGCTTTCTGGTGACGTGCCTCTAACAAACAGTACACTTCACTGGAGCCTCATTCTGAACATGGCTACTTCTTAATTTCTCAAAGGAAAAACCTCAACCAATTTCTAAAGACTGTTGACATCCAGTGGAAGCGATAGAAACTGCAGGAAGGTCCCTTAGAAATCTGGATCCCCAATGAAAACCATTGAAAAGAGAGTGACCTCAAAAAAAAATGTGAATGGTTTGTCCTCTGGGTTTTGCCTGCCAAATAGGTTATGTTATAGTCACAGACATGATTCAAACAGTTTTAGAAACTTCAGAGTGTTTTCTATCCAATACTATTAATAATATGCATATATTAGTATCTGGGACTGAGTAAGAGGGAGTTTACTCGGGGCACACTTTTCATTCAAACGTGAAAATGTCGACGGCTCTGTCTCCAGTCAGTCAGACGCCTCTCCGTCAGTCAGCGCTCCTCTTCAGTCAGTCAGACACTCCTCTTCCAGTCAGTCAGTCAGACACTCCTCTCTCCAGTCAGTCAGTCAGACACTCCTCTCTCAGTCAGTATCAGACACTCTCTCAGACAGTCAGCATGCTCTCTCCAGTCAGTCAGTCAGACACGCTCTTCTCCAGTCAGTCAGTCAGACCTCGCTCTCTCAGTCAGTCAGTCAGCACTCAGCTTCTCTCCAGTCAGTCAGACACTCTCTCTCCAGTCAGTCGTAATCGCTCTCTCCAGTCGTCAGTAGACACTGCTCTCTCAGTCAGTCATCAAGGACACTTCTCTTCCAGTCAGTCGTAGACGCTCTCTCTCGCAGTCAGTTCAGACGCTCTCTCTCAGTCGTCAGACGCTCTCTCTCCAGTCCAGACCTCTCTCTCAGTCAGTCAGACGCTTTCTCCGTCAGTCACACTCTCTCTCTCAGTCAGTCAGTCAGCACTCGTCTCTCTCTCTCCAGTCAGTCAGACACTCGCTCTCTCCAGTCAGTCAGTTAGACACTCGCTCTCTCAGTCAGTCAGACACTCGCTCTCTCCAGTTCAGTCAGTCCAGACACTCGCTCTCTCCAGTCAGTCAGTCAGACACTCGCTCTCTCCATAGTCAGTCAGACACTCGCTCTCTCCAGTCAGTCAGTCAACCACTCCTCTCGTCCAGTCAGTCAGTAGACACTCTCTCCTCCAGTCGTCAGTAGACACTCTCTCTCAGTCAGTCCAGTAAGACACTCTCTCTCCAGTCAGTCAGTCAGACACTCGTCTCTCAGTCAGTCAGTCAGACACTCTCTCTCCGTCAGCTCAGTCGTCAGAACCTCTCTCGTCTCCGTCAGTCAGTCAGACACTCTCTCCTCAGTAGTCAACATCTCTCTCCAGTCAGTAGTCAGACATCTCTCTCAGTAGTCAGTATCTCAGACACTCTCTCTCAGTCAGTCAGTCTCAGACCTCTCCTCCCTTTCCATCTCTTCAGTCAGAGTCAGACACTCTCTCCAGTCAGTCAGACACTCTCTCTCCTCCAGTCAGTCGACACTCCTCTCTCTCCAGTCAGTCAGTAAGACACTCGCTCTCTCTCCCAGTCAGTCAGTCACGACACTCTCTCTCCGTCAGTCACAGTCAGACACTCTCTCTCCAGCGTCAGTCAAGTCAGACACTCTCTCTCCAGTCAGTTGTCAGACACTCTCTCTTCCAGTCAGTTAGTCAGACAATCTCTCTCCAGTCAGTCAGACACTCTCTCTCTCCAGTCAGTCAGACACTCCTCTCTCCCAGTCAGTCAGAGACGCTCTCCAGTCTGTCAGACGCTCTCTCTCCAGTCAGTCAGACGCTCCTCCTCCAGTCAGTCAGACGCTCTCTCTCCAGTCAGTCGACGCTCTTCTCTCAGTCATCAGACGCTCTCTCTCAGTCACGTTCAGACCTCGCTCTCTGCCAGTCAGTCAGACACTCGCTCTCTCCAGTCAGTCAGTCAGACAACTCGCTCTCTCCAGTTGTCAGTCAGAACTCCTCTCTCCAGTTAGTCAGTCAGGACACTTCGCTCTTCTCAGTCAGTCAGTCAGACACTCTCTCTCCAGTCAGTCAGTCAGTCATCGTCAGTCAGTCAGTCAGTCAGACACTCTCTCTCTCAGTCAGTCAGTCAGACACTCGTCTCTCCTCAGTCACGTCAGTCAAGTCACACTCTCTCTTCCAGTCAGTCAGTCAGTCAGACACTCTCTCTCCAGTCAGTCAGTCAGAACCTCTCATCAATCATCAGACATCTCTCCAGTCAGTTGTCAGACACTCTCTCTCCAGTCAGTTTAGTCAGCACCTCTCTCTCCCAGTCAGTCAGACACTCTCTCTCTCCCCAGGTCAGTCAGACGCTCTCTCTCAGCTCGTCAGACGCTCTCTCTCCAGTCAGTCAGACGCTCTCTCTCCAGTCAGTCAGACCTCTCTCTCCAGTCAGTCAAGCTCTCTCTCCAGTCAGTAGACGCTCTCTCTCCAGTCAGTCAACGTCTCTCTCCAGTCAGTCAGACGCTCTCTTTCCAGTTCAGTCGACGCTCTCTCTCCAGTCAGTCAGACCTCTCTCTCAGTCAGTCAGAATCATCATGACCTCTCTCTCCAGTCAGTCAGACACTCTCCTCTCTCCCCAGTCAGTCAGACACTCTCTCTCTCCCAGTCAGTCAGAAGACACTCTCTCTCCCAGTCAGTCAGTCAGACCTCTCTCTCCAGCAGTCAGTCAGTCAGGACACTCTCTCTCCAGTCAGTCAATCAGTCAGACACTCTCTCTCCAGTCAGTCAGTCAGACACTCTCTCTCCAGTCAGTTAGTCAGACACTCTCTCTCCAGTCAGTAGTCAGACCAATCTCTCTCTCCAGTCAGTCAGACACTCTCTCTCTCCCCAGTCAGTCAGACACTTCTCTCTCTTCCCCAGTCAGTCAGACAGACGCTCTCCAGTCAGTCAGACGCTCTCTCTCCAGTCAGTCAGACGCTCTCTCTCCAGTCAGTCAGACGCTCTCTCTCAGTCAGTCAGACGCGCTCTCCAGTCAGTCAACGCTCTCTCTCAGTCAGTCAGACGCTCTCTCTCCAGTCAATCAGACGCTTCTCTCCAGTCAGTCAGTCACACTCGCTCTCTCCGTCAGTCAGTAGCACTCGCTCTCCGCAGTCAGTCAGACACTCGCTCTCCCCAGTCAGTCAGTCAGACACTCGCTCTCTCCGTCAGTCAGTCAGACACTCGCTCTCTCCAGTCAGTCAGTCAGACACTCGCTCCTCCAGTCAGTCAGTCAGGACACTCGCTCTTCTCCAGTCAGTCAGTCAGACACTCTCTCTCCAGTCAGTCAGTAAGACACTCTCTCTCCAGTCAGTTCATAAGACACTCTCTCTCCAGTCAGTCAGTAACACTCTCTCTCAGTCAGTCAGTCAGTCAGTCAGTCAGTCAGACACTCTCTCTCCAGTCAGTCAGTCAGTCAGACACTCTCCCAGTCAGCAGTCAGCATCTCTTTCAGTCAGTCAGTCAGACAATCTCTCTCCAGTCAGTAGTGCAGAAATCTCTCTCCAGTCAGTTAGTCAGGACACTCTCTCTCTCCAGTCAGTTAGTCAGACACTCTCTTCTCCAGTCAGAGTCAGGACACTCTCTCTCTCCCCAGTCAGTTAGTCAGACACTCTCTCTTCTCCCCAGTCAGTTAGTCAGACACTCTCTCTCTCCCCAGTCAGTCAGACCTCTCTCTCCAGTCAGTTCAGACGCAGCTCTTCACGCTCTCTCTCCCAGTCACAGCGTCTCTCTCTCAGGTCAGTCAACGCTCTCTCTCCAGTCAGCTCAGACGTCTCTCTCCAGTCAGTCAGACGCTCTCTCTCTCCATTCAGTCAGACGCTCTCTCTCCAGTCAGTCAGACGCTTCTCTCCGTCCAGTTCAGTCAGTTCAGACGCTCTCTCTCCTCGTCAGTCAGTCAGTCAGCAACGCTCTCTCTCTCCTTCAGTCATCAGTCAGTTCAGTCCCTCTCTCTGAAATGATATTCCATGTTCGATCTTTATATACCATTTGTAGAGAGCCTATTAAAAACTCATTGATTGCACAAAATGGCATAGTGCAATCCCTCACTGTATGTCTGATAATGTGCGCTCTTGCTGCTTAGCAGTGTGTGTGGAAGCCACTGATTCAATTTTCCTAAGTTTTAAATTGTTGTGACCACAGCAAGTTCCCTCCCTGGAGGGTTCAGTGAATTCCAGCACCACTCAGACCAGATGAGAATAACTTAACTGGATAATCATTTTTTAGTAAGGTTCATTATTATTTACACGTTCAGTTACCAGCATGATCAGTGTCAAGGACTTACAAGGATTCGGAAGCGTGTACAGCAGTCTAGCTCCATCTTATTCTGCGTGGCTCCATCAACGCAGGAAAACTCTCTGTTTTATCCCCAGAGGCTTGGCACATAATGTCAGCCGAGTACCTAGCCTCCCTGATCTCATCCTCCTCAGCCTGGGCTCACTTAACCTCAACTGCACGAGTTACTGCACTCCCTACTTCTTCCTCCCTTCAGCTGGGCCTCCACCATCAACTGTGGCTATGCCACTACCTCAGCCTCCCTTGATCTTTCCTCCCTACTCTGGGCTCCCATCAACTGGTCAGCCGAGTACCTATGCCCCTGATCTTCATCCTCCTTCCAGAGCCTGGGCTCCACCATCAACTGGCACGCTGAATCACTGCCTCCTATCTTCAGTGCCTCCTCAGCCTGGGCTCCACCATCAAACCTTTCAGCGAGTACCTAGTTCCGCCCTGATCTTATCATCCTCAG